>NC_135784.1:289019069-289337998 GCF_051106095.1 Pogona vitticeps
AAATCTGATTTATTCAGGTAGGTGGGTGCCAAAGTTTAACATGTATACATGGTATTATTTGGTATTATTATTATGGTATTATTATTACAATATTCAATGCACCTTACAGACAATTTTATCCAATTTCAAAACTAAATGGACTGAGTACTTAGGTGGGAGAACAACAAGAGAATATCATAAATCCTGCCTAAAACCCTGGAGAGATTTTGAACCCAAGTAAGGTACAGCCTGAGTGATCCCTGCATGAGGGATTACCAGGGAAGCCAGGGGTTGCCCAGTTGAGGCAGGAAAAATTCTTATCCAAAACTACTCCTATCAAAACTATGGCGATAGGGAGCTGTTAGTGGGAGCTGACAATTCTGGACTGGCTAGAGGGGCCACTTTCTGACTAAGTTTAATATATTCCTATATAACAAAAAGGAAAAAGGAAAAAGTCTCATGTCCTTAGACACAATCCAAATACAATGGTGGCTGATACCTGTATATGATTATGTGTTATCAAGTCACATCTTTTAGCAACTCTAATAGGGTTTGCAAGGTAAGTAAGATATTTAAGGAGTGGTTTTACCAGCAACCAGTGAGTTTCCATGACCAAATGGGAAGTCAAACTCAGGTCTCCTGAGTCGATTGCTATACCCAATGTACTCACTGGGTACTTGTATTAGACCACTAAAATCACAAAAACAGAAGATAGCTTTTGGCTCCGCAGGAGTCTTCATCAGGCTGTGTATTGCAGAAATGAGAATGACAGCCCACACCTGAAAATCCAGGAAGCCATTTAGAGTTGACATCCTGGACCATCTGTACCAAGGGTATGACTTAGTCTGGCAGTTTCCTACGGCTCATGACCCATGTGAGCTTGTTTGCCTCAGCTAGTGCCAGATGTGGTCCCTTTCCTTTAAAAGGTGGTGTACCCCTAGAAAACGGGTGAAAGAATAACCAGATGGGAAAGAATAATGGCACAATGATTAAACTGCAGTACTGCAATCAAGATTCTGTTAATAAAATGAGTTAAATCCTAACAGGATCTATTAGCCAGCTTGAAGTTGACTCAGCCTTCCATCCTTCAGAGGTTGGTAAATTGACTATCCAGCTCGCTGGCGGTGGGGGGAAAGTGTATCCTCAACAATTAAATTGTAAACTGCCCAGAGAGTGCTTTAAGTGCAATGGGGCGGCATATAAGCAGCACACTTTGCTTTGCTTTGAATATACTGGGTGAAATCTTGCTAGCGCCCATGTTGCTCTGTTGTAGCAAAAGAGAAACCAGAAGTCTCATAGCACTTTCATCTGAATACATGTGCTTGGACACATGAAAGCTTACGAAAAACAAAACAAGCAGTAAGTTGCGACCATCCTACAAGACTTCTGGTTTCTCTTTCGCTGAGATCTTGCTGCTCAGGAATGCAGAAGACACATGCACTTGTGTGTGCGCGCACACAAGTAGCCTAGTGGCAACTCATAAATTAACAGCTAGAAGGAACTGAATGTTATACCGCTTGCATTCTACATGTGTAACAAAGCAACAGGATAGCAGCCAGTGTGCATGCAGGATGGCATCAAAGACTTCTTGCATTCAATAAAATTTAGTCTTGAGTGTCCTACACCTCTCCCAAGGATTTTCCTTCATCTTTTGTATGTCCTGCGATAAATTTTGCTGTACTATAAATGGACACATTGGAACGTGTTCAAAAGGGGATAGCAAGGAAGACAAGGGAACTGGAGACTATAAATCCTATGAAAGAAACTTAGGGGTCTTTTGTGTTTAGTGTTGGAAACTAAGCAAAGTGTATATACCACCCATAACGGTTAAAGCACTCTCTGCGTGGTTTACAATTTACTTATGCACACTACACATTCCACACAGACACCAGCAAACTGGTACTCAATTTACCAACATGGAAGACTGAGCCAACCTTGAGCCAGCTACCTGACTCTGTCCAGATCAAATTCAGGTCATAAGCAGAGTCTTCACCGCAGTGCTGCAGTTTAACCACTGTGCCACAAGGCTCCTTGAACAAAGGATCAAGATGTAACAGCCATCTTCAAATATTTTAGAAGACTATCAGATGATGGTGCAACTTCTTCCTAATCTCTTCTTTTTATTCTCATTTTCAGTAGCAATGGGGTAACACAAGGAATCATGGAACATGTTGCAGTAGCACTGAAAGCCTTATCCAGTCACCTCTCAACTCACTTCTCTACCTTCTGAAAGATATAGGAATACCTCTGCATTTCTGAGGGCCCAAAACCTGGTCTAATTTTGCCTTTAAAAATCAGCTCAGATTCTCAGGAAAGTGGATGATGTGTTAAATATCACATGGTCTACGTAGGTGCTCCCACAGCAGTGCAACCATACTCACAGTCCTGCTTGTGAATAATGCACTAAAATGCATGAATATGCCATAGATTCTATTAACAAGGATCTTGTGAGAACCCCTTTTTACAACCAACTGCTGGGAAGTTAAGATGAAAACCAATCATCTTGTGGGATTTATGAGCAACCTTTTCAAAGAAATGACATATTGCCAGGGGGGATGGGGAGATGAAGATTTTCCTTAATCGCTTTGTCCTTAAATCATGCGGCAGATAAAGCAAATACACCAGAGGGCTTAGGGAGTTCAGTTACACCTGAAAGTGATCATGGGCATATTAATCACTGTTCAAAGCTCCTAAATTGCTAAAGGAGGGCAAATTATCTTCTTGTGAAGAATACCCTTGACCCCTGTGAATTAAAAACCTGGCATAGTCACAGGAGGTAGATAATGAGCTATATGCTTTGGGAACGGGGGGGGGGGGGGGGACTGACAACAATACAGAACCAAGGTGCCATGCTGTATTATTCTGTCCTCTCTACAGAGGAGGAAAACTAGGGAATATTTGCAACTATGTTCAGGTAGTCCCAGAATAAAATATTGTTTCTTCTACAAGATGAGTGATTAATTGTTACTGGTACTAAATGTGCAATCATTCTTCTTGATTCACTAGCCCATCTAAACTACAATGGAGTACGGGAGATAACAAGGGCTGCTGCATGCATTGTTAGAGGCTGCAAGAGGAATATCAAATTTTAGAATATTGTCCCTGCCTTCTGATTGAGATCTCTGCACAAGAAAAGCTGATCAAGAATATTTTCATGGTTCTGCTTGCATATGATGTATTCTAGGGCAGTGTTTCCCAATCTGTGTGCGGTGATCCCCAAAGGGGTGGCAAAGTGTTATCTGGCGGTGAGGAGTGGTATCATTGGTCACTTTATATATGATGTAGCCCTTGTTTAATAATTTCTTCCCTGACCTTTCAGAAGGGGATATTAAAGTTAGCATACATGGGTATGAATGAGAAACAGGCCCCTTGGGGAGAGAAAGAAGCCTCTACTTTCTGAGAAGGGATAACGTTGCCCCATTAAAAATGTCTTTTTATGCAAACCTTTAAGGGGATTGCAGGTTACTTACCTATTATAAAAGGGTGTCATGACTCAAAAATGGTTGGGAACCTTTGTTCTACAACTTGAAAATTTTTCTCTTTTTGAACCACAATTCCCCAAATCCAAACTAGCCACAATTCCCCAAACAAACTACAGTGGTGCCTCGCTTAACGAGCACACCGCATAACGACGAAATCGCATAGCAATCCGTTTTTTCGGATCGCTAATGCGATCGCTTAACGTTTTTCTTATAGGGCACAATTCGCTTTGCGAAGACCGGTAAGCGTTTCGCTTACCGATCTTTGCAAAACGAAGCCCGATGATCAGCTGTTCGGCGGCCAAAATGGCCGCCGGAAGCCCGGAAATGGCCCAAAATGGCCACGCGCAGCGTTTTCGCGCCCTCGTTAAGCGAGGCGAGGGCGCGAAAATGGCTGCCGGCCATTAAGAAGCTTCGCTGAACGGTGAATATTTGGCCCATTTGGAACGCATTAAACCATGTTTAATGCTTTCCAATGGAAATCCCTGCCCCGTTCAACGATGCTTCAGCATAGCGAAGGTTAATCTGGAACGGATTAACCTCGCTATGCGAGGCACCACTGTATGATCATTGGAGATTGCAGATTTTCAACCTCTTCATTTTCCCACCTTAATAATAATCATGTGCCACCAAGTCAATTAATTCTGACTTATGCTTACCCTTTTCAAGGTTTTCCAAGCACAGAATACGCGGAAATGATTTACCATTCCCATCTTTTGGGAGTGCCCTGGGACTGTGCAGCTTGCCCAAGGCCACACAGGCTGGTTCCAGTCACAATCGTGGGGAATCAAATTTCCAACCTCGAGCTCCGAAGCCAGATATCTAAACCACTCAGCTATCCAGCCAGCTCTAGAGCCTGGGAAATGGTTCTATACCAGAGCAGAGAGTGGAAATTTTCTTCCTCTCTCGTAGTGCCAGAACTTGGTGTTCTCCATTAAAACTGAATGGAGAGGATTTGGGACCTCCTGCAGCACATAGCGAAACTGTGACATTTGTAGCCAAAATAGGTTGTGGTGATTGGTAATTTGCACACCTTTAAAGGATTACACAGTTTCTGAGAGGATGAAGCTATACATTGTCAAATTAGACTGTTGAGCATCAAAGAAAAAACCTATAAGAAAGACTTTTTGGAGGGATTTCAAAATTTTATATTTTGTATAAATAAAGCATTAAATGTATAAGGGTATAAGGAATTGTAACCCTGGAAATGTGAGATGTGGTTATAGCATGGACTGTAAGTAAGTGCTCCATACAGGTTACTTCAGGACAACCTTGAAAGTGAGTTGTTGTGACACTGAAGTAACTGTTTAAGCAGTAATCTACTGAATGTCCATTAGAAGTCCCCGTAGAGTAATTACTGAAGTCTTGTCTAATCACATATTGTTGCCCTATTCATACAAATACCAATGTTAATTGAATAGAATTCTCTGCTGTAGCAACCCTCATGGAGAATGCGTGAAGTTTAATACTGAAGCAGATTCTGTATAAAAATACATCAAGTTTGTAGAGTAGGACAAAAAGAAGAAATATTTTTGTTTCCCTTATCTGTAAGCTTTCACTTCTGCAGCATGGTCTAGGACAATGGTCCTCAACCTTGGGCCTCCAGATGTTCTTGGACTTCAACTCCCAGAATTCCTGGCCAGCAGAGGTGGTGGTGTAGGCTTCTGGGAGTTGTAGTCCAGGAACATCTGGAGGCCCAAGGTTGGAGACCACTGGTCTAGGAGACTCTGCACTAGCCTGTTAGTAATGGAATCCGTAAATTAGGTGAGAATTTGTAAATAAGGATAAACATTTCATGCTTATAAAAGGACTGTTGTAATGTAAGCAAGATGCCAATCAGCACAGAGATAGCTAAGCCAGGTGAACCACAATGCAGCCAAGCCAAGCTGAGCTCAACTGAGAAGCAGAGGGCAGGAAAATGATACCAGCAGCTACAGAAATACAGCAGCATAGAGGCAATACACTGAGATCATGGATATTCTTCCATAGATTTAAACTGGCAAATGGCTGGATAAGAGTTTAGAAATGTATTGTTTTCCACATGTATGTTTTCAAATGTGCTAAAAGGCTAAGAAATGTATTTCTCTTTTTATTGATTTTAACATTTTTGCAATATATGCTTTTTAAAGCTCTAAGATATTTTGGGATTTAAATAAGACTTAAATTCTAATATGTAACTTTGTAGATATAAACTTAGAATTGAAATATGTTTCTGACTTGAGTACTGGCCTACAACTTAAGTTCAGTCTTCATATAGTTTCAACCATTGATACAACAGATTTTAGTCACACCTGTAAGAATAAAATGTAATTAATAATTATATGCTATCAAGTGGATTCCATATTATGAGGACCCTTTCCTGGGTTTTCTAGGTAGAAAATACATAGAAGTGGATTACCATTCCCTTCTTCTGGGGTCATGCTGGGACTGTGCAGCTTGCCCAAGGCTGCATAGGCTGGCTCTTCTCCCAAGAGGCACAGTGGAGAATCAAACTCCCAAACTCTGAGTTAGGGTATCTGGTTAGAATGGCATTTAGAGGTCACATATTTATGGCTTCTCAAAAAGTTACATATTTACACTCACTTCTGGATTATTGTGTGAAAAATTCCACCAAAGATTTTAAAAAATGAACTTTGGTTCCTTAGCATGCATAGGAGTAGGCCCTGCTTCTAGATGAGGGTTCCAATCACAAACTGGAATGACACAGTCACTTGAAATGATTTTATATGAGATTGCTAGATGTGTTCACTTGATGGGAGGAAGGAGGAGCTTGCCCTGTTCCCCCCTTCCCCCTCAAAAAGAAATACCATATTTTCCATGTATAAGACTACACTTTTGTCTAAAATCTTTAGACTAAAAATTGAGTGTCATCTTATACACGGAAGTAAGCTGAGGATAGAACAAAAACAAGCGGAGGGGAAAGCAGGGATCAAAGCGATTCTGCAGCACTTTGATCCCTTTCCCCCTACACTTGCTAAACCCCACTTATTTTTCTTAATTTTGGATTAGAAAAGTGGAGGGCGTCTTATACATGGGGATGTCTTATACACAGAAAAAGATGGTAGTTGAAAATTATATCAACCCAATTCCTGGCAATGATCTTTGGAGAAGCAAGTAAGAGGGATTCTTTCTTTCTAACCTTCTTTTGGTATGATAAAGTCAAGTCACAGACAAATAACATCAGGCATAGAAGGTTGGCACTCCTAGCACCAGACCATTTGTGGTGGTATGTGGGCACTTAATATGCCCTCTAGCCCATCATGCTGGGCAAACTTGGCATTAAATAATCAAGACTGTATAAAGTCCCCAGGCAGGCATTTTTCTATTCCGATTCCCTGAATTGTTCTCTTCCCCTTTTTTGTCTTCAACATTCCCTAATTCTGTCCGAGATTTTTTTTAAGTTTATGCATCCCCCAAATTGTAGAAGTAGTAAACCACACGCTTTTGATATCGCTTTACTATTGTTACGGTTATTATTCTGCATTTGTTTTGACTGTCAGAATGCTTTCAAAAGTATGCTGCTGCCTTCTCTGAACAGGAAACTCTGATTTTACGTCTTGCCTGCATAACAGGGACAGAGGCAGCATTAGCCCTTTGCAGAAAGACAGATTTTGCAATCTCAGAGGCAGTTCATGGGAGGTCACCCAAAACTATCTTGCCTATCCGCTGCCGTCGAAAAACATATTTCACGGATGACTCGCATGCCAGAAAACAGCCCATCTGAGAAAGGAAAAAGGAAACTCAAGTGCTTTTGTTTATCAAGGCAAAGGGTGCAGACATCCTTAGTTCTTGCGGGGTATGGAGTCCTGAGTTCACATGGAGTCTGTGGCAAAATATGCTCATTGACTATGACTTCTTGGGGTATGGACAAACCAGAACATCCCAAAACAATCTCTCTCTGCCTGACCAACCTCACAGGATGGATGCATGAGGAGGAGGTCTCAAATTCCTTTTTATCCTAGCTATCAATTTTGCCTTGTAATGGTTGTTGTGGGTTTTTCGGGCTCTTTGGCCGTGTTCTAAAAGTTGTTCTTCCTAACGTTTTGCCAGTCTCTGTGGCCGCCATCTTCAGAGGACAGCACTCTGTGCTCGGTGTAGTTGGCTTGGGACACAAGGTCTACAGAAAACTCACCCACACATACCGGTACCTGCACAAAAACTCCAACCACCACCCACAGCAAAAAATAGGCATAATCAAAACACTGGTAGACCGTGCAAATCGGAACTGTGAAGCTCAGTTTCTCAGCACTGAACTCAACCATCTGAATTGGGCCCTACAGGCAAACGGCTACTCCAAAAATGAAATCACAAGGGCCATCAAACCAAGAAAATAACATCAAACTGAAGAAGAAAAACAGCCACCCACAAATAAAGTATTTCTGCCATACATCAAAGGGGTCACGGACTGCATGGGAAAACTTTTGAAAAAACACAACCTACAAACAGTATTCAAGCCCACCACAAAAATACAACAAATGTTACGGTCAGCAAAGGACAGAAGAGACCCCCTCACCACTGCAAGAGTAAACCGGCTACCTTGCAGTTGGGGCCAGGTATATATTGGAAACACAAAATGAAGCATCCACACCAGAATCAAAGAACATGAGAGACACTGCAGAAAAACAACCAGAAAAATCTGCAGTAGCTGAACATGCCCTAAAACAAACTGGACATGAAATTCTATTTCAAAATACTGAAATACTGGACAACGGCAGCAGTCATTACGTCAGACTGCACAGGGAAGCCATTGAAAACCACAAGCACTAGCGAAACTTCAACAGAAAAGAGGAAAGTATGAAGCTCAACAAAACTTGGCTCCCAGCTCTCAAAAATACAGTGTGCAAAAGGTCACGAACTCTACCCAGCCATAAGGACAGGGGATCACTACACACAAAAGACCAGCTAATGACACCCATCAACCACAGTGACAGATAATATCTTCTCTTTAGCACAACAATACACCCACAACAAGACACACTAATCACCCATCTACAGAAAAAGACAAAAGCCTATCTCACAGCCATAAATACTGCACTCCCAAGCCAACTACACCAAAGCACAGAGTGCTGTCCTGTGAAGAGCCACAGAGACTGGCAAAACGTTAGGAAGAACAACCTTCAGAGCCTGAAAAACCCACAACAACCATTAGATCCCGGCCATGAAAGCCTTCATGAGTACACTTTGTCTTGGAAATTTTGGTAAATACTTCACAAAATCAATATACACATGAAACAAAACTAAATCCTCATCCCTGGTCCAAAGTGGTATAGTCTGATCCATTGATCACCATCTCTCTGGAGTGCAAATATGGAGCCTGCTGTGCTGCAGCATCTGAAGCAAGATTTTTATGTGGGGAAAAAACATATATGACTGCTTGAAACCCTCTTCTTTCACTAATGGTCATCATTTATCATATGCTGTCAGGTCAATTCTTTCGGCAACCCTTTTCAGGGTTTTCTAGGTAAAGAATATTCAGAGTGGTTTGCCATTCCCTTCTTCTGAGGGGTGCCCTGAGACTATGCAGTTTGCCCAAGGCCATACTTGCAGGAGCCACAAGAGGGAATCAAACTCCCAACCTCTGGCTGTACAACCAGATACATAAACCACTAAGCCAGGGGTCTCAAACTCAATTTACCAGGGGGCCGCTGGAGGCAGAGTCTAGGTGAGGCTGGGCCACATCAGGTTTTATTTTAAAAAACTCACAGAATTGCCTTGCCAAAGGAGAAAAGCCCCCATTGGTACCTGCGAAATTAAACAGAACGGGTGCCCCCCACAGGTGCGTGCGCACGCATACACACACACACATAGAGTCTGGCAACCTTCCTCTGAGGGCCCCCCTCAAAAAAAGCACACTCAGCAGCAGCTACCCCCACCACAACAGGGGAGCAAACTTTGCGAGGCGAGCCCAGGCAGCCTTCAGAGCCGAGGCAGCTGAAGCAGGACGAAGAGGAGGAGGAGGAAGCACCACTGGGCACTGAGGCGGCTGCTGGCCAGGCTGGTCCTGGGGGTGCCAAGAGAGAAAGAGAGCCAAAGAGCCACTTCCCTGGAAAAGGCAGATGTGGCGGCAGATGTTGTTGGCGGTGCTGTTGAAGACGCTCTTTGAGGATGGGCCGGGAGCAAGCTCCGCTCTCTGGCATCGCTCAGCGGTGGCTCAGGCGCTCAGGGAAAAGGGCCGGCAGTGTGCCTTGCTTGCCAGCTCTCCCCCAAGACAGCGCCTCTTGCATTCTCCATCCGGAATTGTCTGCCGGCTGGCAGGCTGCAGTTCCGGATGGAGGGTGCAAGAGGCGCCGTCTTGGAAAAGAGCTGGTGAGCGAGGTGAGGCTTTTTTTGACTCTTGACAGCAGAGGATGTGTGGGCGCTTCAGGGGGGGCAGGCAAGGCGGGGGCCGCAAAATATCATCCGGTGGGCCGCAAATGGCCTTCAGGCCACATGTCTGAGACCCCTGCACTAAGCTATCCAGCCTACTGAGCCAATACTTAAATAGCTCAAAGAGATAAGGTATAGCACATGGGTCAATGCTCCTGAAATTAAATAATGGATAGGCAGTGGTATATCTAATACTCTTTCTATATATAAAAATAAAACAGTCACCACAAACACACATACACACCTACCTCTTTAGACAAACAGAAATCAGCACATCAGATAGACAATTGTTTTACTAATGCATTTCTGCTAACTCATAGAACACTTCAGATAATGCAAATGCAATATATATGAAGATTATTTCCATTTGGCCTTTTCCCGATCTGAAAGAGCACATCCATGCATCAGTAAAACACTGCAGAAAAAAAATAATTCTGATCTAATCATAAGGAAAGTCAGAGTGTATATTTTGCAGAATTTTCTCAGTACATGTACTGAAAACAGAAAGGAAGGTAAAACCATGGAAAATGTATGCTACGATTCCCGAAACTCTCCCCATTTAAACAGAATTTCGAAGTCAAATGCAACATAGATCAAGCCAGAAAAAGTTGGGTGGATAATACTCTACGTTAAGCATGTGTGGACATGTTTGCTCTGTTACAGTAGACAATGCCCTTTTATACAGTGTTTTTTCTGTTTGAGAGACTTCTCCAACCCAAGCCTGATTTAAAGAAAACAAACCCACAAACAGAGATCAGGGACCTTGACGATCCAGAGAGTAGTGCCTGGATGAGTGATTCAGCCCACACGCAGGTCACTTAGGTCATAGCTTTCCTCACTCAAGTGAGACATAGGGCAATTCCGTTTGAATTATAGAACCATTTATAAGAAAGTAGAAAGGTTTTCATTTCTAATTTTGTATCTGTACATATAAATTAGCATATACAATTTTATGCATGTCAGTGGCCTCTTTTGTCTTTTCTGTGTGTGTATATGTGGGAGTGACGCATGTTACTGTCCTTGTTACTGTCTAACTGCCCATCCTAATCTCCACCTGTGAATAACATTTTACATGAATAGTTAGGGTTGTCTCTATTTGCATTTCAGTTGAAGGGAGCTGAGCTCTGCTGGTAGAGCACGTTCTTTGCATACCAAAGTTCCCAGGTTCAGTCTTGGGTGTCTTCAGATCAGGCTGAGAAAGGCCCATGGATGAAACTTTAGAAAGCTGCCTTTTGCATTGGTAATATTAGATATACCAATGATCTAATATGTACAATATGAACTATACAGTTCCTGCTGTCTTAACAAAAGCACAAAATATTATAAAGGAGACCTCCCACCCTCTGCTTCAACTACTGCCATCAGGAAGACAATATAGACCTATTAAAACAAGGACAAATAGATTTAAAAACAGTTTTTATCCAAGGGCAACAACTTTGCTAAATTCAGTTAAGATTTGATCTGATTTATTGTAGGGTTGCATGTGAATGCATTCTGTTGCCATTGTATTATACTGGAATTTTGTAAGGAGTTTATATGGAGTTTTAGGTGAATGAGAGATACACTGTCTGGATAGCACTCTGGTGATTTTGTTGCACATGCAATGACAATAAAGTGTCATTCTATATTCTATTCTATTCTAATCTAGTCTAGTCTAAAAACAACTCATTATAATCTAATAAAAACTAAACTGATGGTTATTGTGGGTTTTTCGGGCTCTTTGGCCGTGTTCTGAAGGTTGTTCTTCCTGATGTTTTGCCAGTCTCTGTCAGGAGGAACAACCTTCAGAACACGGCCAAAGAGCCCAAAAAACCCACAGCAACCATCAGATCCCGGCCATGAAAGCCTTCGAGAATACATAAAAACTAAACTCTTTTCCTTACATTTAAGGGCCTATATTTTGACAATTTCCCAAACATATACCTTTGGTTTGTACACCTGTCAAAATTTACCAAGGAGTAGGGAGAATGTATTCATAAAGAAACTGCCCAATAAGGAAGGTGAAAGAGTTACTGATGTAATTTAATATATAACTATCACTTCCAGCTATGCTCTCAAGCATTCATCAATAAGAAGGTATGAACAGGCAAGACCGATTTTTAAAAAAATTCCTGGATCTTTATTAATACCTCTCTGCTACCATCTCAATATATAACTAGTCATTAAAATGATGCTAACTTGATAATCGGTAAATTAAGAACATTGATACAATCTAGGGAATATAGCCATGTATTGCAGATATGTTTTTCATCATAGATTCTAGAGGAAATAACAACATGCTGTCAAGTCAGTTCTAACTTACGGTGACCATTTTCACGGCTTTCTGTGTATAGTGTACTCTCAGACGTGGTTTGGTGAGGATATGCAAGGGCTGCTTGCAGTGACCAAGAGAACAGATCCCTACCCTAAGAAGCCTACAATCTAGATGTCAAACCACATGGACGCGCACGTGCACACACACACACGCAAAAAAAGGAGTGAATATTTTTTAAGGAAGGGAATATATATGTTCCGGTGCATTTACATGAGTGGAGTATAGAAACTAGAGAGTTCCACTTCATCGGTAGCTAACGGTACATAGAGACTCCAAACTTCACAGAACAATGAAATAATTTGGAGTCCAAGATTCAAACTATTTTTGTCTTCATGAGCTCAATATAAGCAAATGATGCTAGGGCTAACGAAGCACACTGCAGCAGAATCTATCCGGCAGCTTCTACTCAATACTGTTAAGCCCCATCAAAAGCTGATCATCTTGCCTGCCGATATCTACATCCTAATGAGTTCTAGTTAAACTATTGCTTGTGTTGTATTGGACTAGGTTCATTAGCAGAGACTTTATTTCTCCACATTTACTGCTACATCTCTTTTCCTTCCCATACAACAACAACAACAGTGTTTGATCCAACTGAAAAAAAAGATGTGGGAAAGAAATAAAAAGTGCCTAAATCTATCCCTGAGGATTCAAGTTGGTGTTACCAGTTTAGAAACAGTGGTAATGCAAGGCCCATATATTGTCCTATAGAGCCAGGAGCAATAATCGGCAATAAAGGACAATTAAGGCTGCCACCACCCACCCTGCTCAATTCTTTATATTTCAAAGACGAGCAAAATCTGTTTCAGTTCCTCCCACCATCTCCTCAGAAGGGAAACTGCATTAGTCAGAGTGCCTTCTGTTCCTCTCTCCTGTAGCACTGGAGGCAACCAACGTTGAACAAGATCAGATTAAAACATTGAGTTGGATGGGAAGCAGCATTTTTCTAACAGGTCTCTTTAAGAAACAACACCCCTTAAAGCAGACTGTTTGCTACTTGGCACCTTTCAGATGTATTGGGCCACAGTTGTCATAATTCCAAACATTCTCCTCAGCATTCTCCTCAGCATTCTGGAAACTGTTCAAATACTCTGCCTATTTCTCTTCCCACCCACCCCCTAGCCCCGAAGAAGGGGAAAATATGTTACATTTCTCTATAGCAGAGATTAACCCCCATTGAGTAAGTGACTTGATGCTCTTTATACCAAACATGTTCATAATGTGCAAAACCACCCATCAGTATCAGTTCCTACTAACATTGCCCATGTTCAGGAACGATGCTTATGAATACCACAAATACCACTGGATACAGAAAGCCACTGCCTTTCAGGTCTTCGATTTGGTGATTACTGTGGCAGTAGAGTTCCTAGGTCAAATTGTCATTTGATGAATGAAACTGACATTTAGCAAATGGTCTGGTCAATGAAGTCAAGAAGTCTTCCTGGATCTTACTTTTAACTCAAAGCCTGTAGCCATTGGACAAAATGTATTGTCATCCTCCCCAGTGCTCAGAAGCATTAGTTTTTCAAGCTCCAATCTTCCCCCTTATCCACAAGAGTTCATTCTACTCATCTTGCCCTGGTGCAAGACAAAAATAAAAATTTACCTCCTACACCTAGTGAGGGAGAAGATGAGAGGACAGTATGGGAAAGGGGAAGTCGGGTGTCACCGCTGCTGTACGATGTGTAACTGTACAGCAATGAGTCAATTCAGGTTCTCAAGATGCCATTCCTCTGTTCCTAGACTTTAATTTCCTCAATCCTCTCTAGTGGCTGGCCTTCTTTATCAGTACCTCCTTTTGCATCTTGGACTCTGGTTGTCATTTTCCTGTCTTAAATTCTTGTGGTTGTTCAGTCTCAGCATCATCCTAGGCAGTTTTTAGAAACATAAGATCTTTACTTCCAAAGAGTTTTAGAAAATAACATGGTCTAATCGGCAAATTCAGCTGATCACTCAAAGTCTGTTTTGTTGTGAAACCAGGAATGCTGCACCCATGAACAGGGTAGTCCTCAGGCTCTGACCTTCAGCATTTCATTTGGGGAATAAAACAATATCCAATAAATGTAAACAAGGGTAGACTTCCAAAAAAACAAAACAAAACAAAAAACAACAACACCTGATCCGATTGAATAGATGCTATTTTGAGCCTTTCTGATAAAACCTACTCAACTTGGACCTACAAGGGAAAGGTAAAGATTCCCCTTGACATTTTGTCCAGTCGTGTCCAACTCTAGGGGGAAGTGCTCATCCCTGTCTCCAAGCTGTAGAGCCAGCTTTTGTCCAAAGACAGTTTCCGTGGTCACGTGGCCAGCGCGACTAGACATGGAATACCGTTACCTTCCCACCAAGGTGGTACCTTTTTATCTACTTGCATTTGCATGCTTTCAAACTGCTAGGTCGGCAGGAGCTGGGACAAGCAATGGGAGCTCACTTCATTGCGTGGATTCGATCTTACAACTGCTGGCCTTCTGACCTTGCAGCACAGAGGCTTCTGCAGTTTAACCTGCAGCGCCACCACATCCTTGTTGGACCTAGATGAGCCGATATTAAATCCCTGTGGAGAAATGTCTGACAGGGTAGCCTTGAGTAAATCACTCTTTCTTACTCTCTTCTCCAAAAGTAAAAATCTTATTTATTTGTTGTCATTGTCATCAAGTTACTTCCCCCTTATGCTGAGCATATGTATTAATGACCTCCCAAAATGTCCTATCATTAACAGCCCTGCTCTGATCTTGCAAATGGCTTCTTTTACTGGGTCTATTCTTTTACTATATTTTAACATTATTAGTCAATGATAAAGGTTCACAATGCTATTTAGGATAAAATGAGATGTTAATTTAGTGGCATGATTAGCAACCATGTGTGGGTCAATTTTTAAAGGGCACATTTCACTGGAACAGTTTACTCCCATGAAGCTTCTGGTGAAAACTGCTCTCATGCAAGGCAATTCGTCTTAGGAGGGAAACACCTAATGGTGCTGATATAAGCTTGTCTTCTAAAGATCACTGCCATATGAAAGCAAATACTTTTCATCAAGATTATGGCTGGGTGGGAGACATCTATTCCCCTCCCTGGGCATGCCGATCCTAGTAAAAATCACCTAGGAGGCACTGTGATTGCCCTCTTCAAAGATTCATGTTTAAACATTAGTCACATCCTTTAAATGACTAATGGACCAAGGACATTTTTTAAAGAGTTAATATCTGTGTTTTATTTATGTTTTTAATATTATTTTTTTTAATTCTGAGTTTTAATATATTTATTTGATGCTTTGTACTGTTATATTTTTTTATTTGGCTTTTAATCTGGTTTTGTTTGGTTTGGTTTTGCAATTTAAGCCTCCTTGGATCTTTTAGGAGGAAAGTGGCAAATAAATAAATAAATAAATAAATAAATAAATAAATAAATAAATAAATTAATAAATTAATAAATTAATAAATTAATAAATTAATTTATTGAATAATCTGTGCAGGATTATGAGACTAACTCAACCTGCAGTTCTCAGCTCTTTCTTTTTAAAAGTCTAATCCTCCCTTTCAGCCTTTCAGAGCTTTATTTTTTAGGGCCAACCTGCTTCTTGGAAACAAAATTCCAAGAAGCTCCCTGTGGCGCTCAGTGATGTTGGATGAAAGGAAGAGATGAGCTTGGCGCTCCTCATCTGGCATAAATGTCAACAGCTGCTTAATCTCCCCAGCAAACCAGCAGACGTTCAGTCAGGAGTGTATGGGTGGCTGCCTTCATACACTGCTAGAAGACACCAGCTACCTTAGAGACCTTCCGGAAGCTTTTGGGAAAAAAACACATATTTGAGCCAGCTGTTACAGCTGTATGTTTCTAATACCGGATGAAGATCCTTCGTCTGTAAATTTTGACATACCTTTTGTGAGTCTTGATAAAATACAGTACAGTCAACTGGAGCTGACAAGGTCAGAGCTTGGACATAATATGTTACAAGTAAAGTTAACTCAAACATGTTACTCTTTTGCAACAATGAAAGCATAACAATGTTCCTTTCGCCAAGTACAGAAATAGTGGTAACATTACTTTTCAAATGTAACAAGTGCAATTAAGAATACTGCAAGTTTGCCCACATTTAGGACTTGGTTTGTAAGAGGCACACAAGTAAGTGAACAGAGCCAGCAGAATTGTCATAGAAAAAGAAAGATCTAGAAGGATGCCGCACAACCATATTATCTAAATTGATTTATGTTGTAAATTTATTAGTAAAGTTATTTCCCCTATATTTTTATGTGTAATTTGGTGTGGTTTTCTTTTTCTCTTGTAAATTGAAAACAAAACCCTAGCATGGCCAGAACATCACACAGAGCTAACCTACGGAACATAGTTATCTAAGCAAGATCATGTGTTCCACTTGATAACAGACCTCCATTCTAGGATTTGCACAACAAACAAAAAGAGTGTAATGGAAAAATAATTTTAAAAACCACAAATGAATGGAGAGCCTGAAAATCCCCACCCTGCAGTTAAAACAGAGTTTTATTTGCAACCTTGCCTGATGTCTGTAGCTTGTGCGACTGAGAGGGACTTTTCTGGTTTTCAGGTGATTATCTATCCATTTATTCCAGGCTTCAAATTCAAAAAGAGACCTGCCTCTCTGCTGAGTATTTTCATTCCCTCTCTTTAATCAAATGGTGTCAATTGTTTGTCTGCTGTTGATATGTTTGGTTGGTTGTTAAGTATGTGCGCAGTAAAGAAAGCAACATACACAAGTCTCTGTTTTCACACATTTGTAAGTACAGAAAGGTTTTTTATTCTTTCTCCTACCAATGTCTTACAGTGAGTTATTGAGACTTTAAGTGCCAGCTCTAGTGAATTTGTAGCTATTGTCCTTTGTGGAACTCTGTACTTCTACTGCGGAGCAAGGGATTTTACCAGAAATTCCAAATTCTGCAACAAAAACCTGGAGTAGAAACGAAGCAAACACATCACATGGTCACGATAATCACCATTATAGATAGATGTATTTAAATTATAGTTATTACAGTGGGGTCTCTACTTAAGAACGTCCCTACTTAAGAACAATCCAACTTAAGAACAGCTCCATTTGCTAAATTTTGCTTCTACTTGAGAACAGAAATCCAAGATAAGAACAAGAAAAAAAAACCTTTCCTGCTCTTTTTTTAACCTTAGGTCATCTTAGGTTAAAAAAATTCTCCCCCTAGTGGTAGAGTACGTATTAACCAGCTTTGCATTAGTTCCTATGGGAACTAATGCTTCAATGTACGAACGCACCTCTACATAACAAAAAACAAAACAAAACAAAACAAAACAAAAAAAACAGCCAGAACGGATTAATTGGTTTTCAGTCCATTCCTATGGGAAATTTCGCTTCAACTTAAGAACGTTTCAACTTAAGAACACCATTCCAAAACGGATTAAGTTCTTAAGTAGAGGTTCCACTGTAGTTTCTATGGACAGAAAAGAGAAGATACGGATTAAATGGTTTTCAATGCATTCCTATGGGAAATGCAGATTCAACATAAGAACTTTTCAACTTGAGAACCACCTTCCAATACGGATTAAGTTCTTAAGTAGAGACCCCACTGTATTCCTAAACCTGCATCTATTCATATGTCAAGTTACATCCACCATTTTATGGAAACCTGTGCCCATTTTGATTAAGCACACCCTCCTGTGAGGAATGGCACATAAGGTATGGTTCACTTTATAGACTCCTAGTTACGAGGATTCATGTCACTCAGTACCTCTCTTCATCAAAGTACATCAGATCCCCATACCTTCCCAGCCCATCCTGAAGCTATCAGGAACTGAACCTGAGACTCTTTCCATACAAAATATTAGCACAGAAGCCACTACATTACAGCCATTCTCTGTGAAAACAAGAACAACTTTCTCCCCCCCCTCCCCCCAGGTTAATTTTGCACTTGTTCTGTGGCAAAAGACTTATATGATGCCCACTCTACCCAAAGGTCTCTGGGTGGCTTACAATAATTAAAATTCAATTAAAAATACAAAAGATAAAATGATTAAAATACAATTAAAATTGCCATCAGGATCCACAGTTAATGTTATTTCAATTAAAAGCCTTCTGGAACAAGAAGGTTTTGACCTGGTGCCAAAATGTCATCAACGTCGGTGCCAGACGAATTTCAGTCGGGAGGGCATTCCATAGTCTGGGGGCAGCTGCCGAAAAGGCCCTTTCTCTACAAGCCATCCCTCTTACCTCCTTGAGGGACGGCTCTTTCAAAAGTGCCCCCTGGCTAGATCTTAACTGCCTCCAAGCTATTTGGCATGGCACTGGAAGGCACAACCACAACCTATTCATTGTAACCTTATCATCTGATAAGATGCTTAAGTACACATGGCAATAAAGGTAAAGGTAAGGGTTCCCCTTGACAATTTTGGTCCAGTCGTACTCGACTCTAGGGGGCGGTGCTCATCCCCATTTCCAAGCCATAGAGCCAGCGTTTTGTCTGAAGACAATCTTCCGTGGTCACATGGCCAGTGCGACTTAGACACGGAACGCTGTTACCTTCCCACCGAGGTGGTCCCTATTAAACTACTCGCATGTGCATGCTTTCGAACCGCTAGGTTGGCGGGAGCTGGGACAAGCGATGGGCGCTCACTCCATCACACGGATTCGATCTTATGACTGCTTGGTCTTCTGACCCTGCAGCACAGGCTTCTGCAGTTTAGCCCACAGCACCACCACATCCCTATAGGGACACATGGCAATGGACACCATTAAATCCAGTAATGGAGGTTTCCCTCTTAATTTATATCCCATCTTTCAGTGAGCTAGCTGCCTTTGGCATTTCTCTTCCATGCATCCACGTTGCACCTCCTGAGAGTCCCATTTTTATTAGCAAAGTAGATCTTAATCACCTCTGGGCTGGAAAAGCTGTTCAGAGATTTTTCAAAATAAATCACAGTCAATACATGGAAAGGAAAGATTTCTCTTTTTGAACAGTTGTCTAGGAACATGGGCAGACAAATCAAACAAGAATGTGAAATGCCATCCAATCCAGATGGAAGTCCTTCTGAGTTTAAAGAGGCTTGATCTCTAATGAGTTTCTTGCTATTGCAACCTTTTTAGAGTTCAGGTTTTTAGAGTTCACCCCACCATGTATTTACAAATGAGTAAGGGAGGAATGGGATCACACATGCTGTGTCATTGGTATATTTATACCCCACCTGTCCATACATGTCTCTCCTTCCCATTTACAACAAAACACTGAGACAAGCCAAGCTGAGTGTGACTGGCACAAGACTTACAGTGAGTTTCACAGTCAAGTAGGGATTCTAACCCTAGCCCCTTGAATCTTAATCAAACACACCACAGTTGCTTTCATGGACGCTTGTTATTTGCCCTTCAAGCTGGTAGAACTGCATTCAGTGCAATTGTATTATATAGTTAGCTAACTTCTAAACCACCTAGAGAGTGCTTGAAGCACTATGGGGCGGTATATAAGCAGCATGCTTTGCTTTACAAAATGTTCTTGCATGCAAAAGGAAATCTGCACCAATGTCCAGTGAATGCAATCACTGAACAATATCAGGGATGCACTGGAACCCAGGCTTGTAGAAGCACTGGGATGTTTGGGATTGGTATAAATTGGTTCTGGCTTGACAGGACAGAACACATCCAATAGAGCTTTCAAGATAAGTGGGATATTTAAGGCATGGTTTTTAGTAGGTCCAGTCAGTTTCCATGGCTGAACGGGGATTCAAATCCTGTTCTTCAGAGTCCTAGTCCATGCTCTGTCCACTACACCACACTGCGAATCTGTTAGATCCCTACAAGCACATTGCTGTTCCTTTCAATGAACTGAACTGCACAATTTTAAACATTTGTAGGAGATTGTACGATTGGAATCTCTGATAAGCTAACTCCTCTGTCAAACAAAAGTGCCAAGCACTCTGCTGAGCTAATCTGCCCAATGTTCCAGAAGTATTGCTTGTGTCATGATTACTAAATAAAAACTTCCTCCCATTTTTGCAAAGGAACTTCATGGCTACAGCCACATAAAATGTCACAGCTGGGAATGGTTAGATAAAGGTAAGCAAACCAAAGTGTTATAATTCAAATATAAGTGCAATGATCTCTGTGGCAAGACAGTGTCATTGCCTTTGAAAAATAAACATTTTGCATGAATGACTGTTGAAATCACAGGGAAGATGGAGGGAAAAATTGCAGGACCGTTTTAGTCAAAATCAGTACAGTTCTCCAGGCTGATGAGAACAGATCTCCCTGCATTCATTTCAAATGGAGGATGCAAGGAGGTATATCCTTGGACAATGCAGAGAGGGCAGTGCAAGGCTTTTATGGAAGGCAGGCAGAGATTTACTACACCCCATCACTCAACTACCCACTTTCTTACATAAAAAGAGCACAAAATGAAATGGAGCACAACCACTTTCTATCCATCCTTATATATCTCTACTTTCTTAAGTTCCAAGTGCATAGTCATACAACTGACCCAAAACATTTTGCGCCATCGCAGAGCAGCAAATGCCACTGCTTCTTGACTAATTCAAGGTCCATAATATCCAGGACTGCCCAAATTATTTTGGCACAGGAGACAAAAGACCTGACAAATATTTCTTCCCACAGAATGCATAGGAAGATGCCTTATACTGAGTCAAATCATTAATTTACCTAGCACTGCATCACCGACAATAACAATAGTCAAGGTTTCAAACAGGATCCTTTTCTAGCCCTTTTGGGTCAATGTCAAAGATTGAACCCAGGACCTTCTGCATGTGGTTTACGTCTAAGCTGTAGTCCCTGCCCACAGTAAATACAAAAACGTATCTAATTACAAGATCTTGTTGGTTATGTGTTGTAAAGTCACTTTGGACTTATAAATGACCCTATGAATTTATAAATGGCACAGCCTGACCCTAATCACCGCCAGTATGTTGGAACTGATCACTCGTTATTGTCTGTTAAAATGCTTCTTCACCTGGGGTCAATGCACCATTTTGTTCTCCAGACATACGCTTTCTGCCAACAATTTTAAACTGCCCCCTGAGACACAGTTACTCAGTTTATCTGAAGAAGTGTGCTTGGATACATGAAAGATCATGGGGAAAAAAACCTAGTTAGTCTTAAAGGTGATACAAAACTTGTGGCATCTCCTATGTATTAATAACCTCCAAGAGGTACTATTGTTAATAACCCTTTTCAGGTCTTGCAAACCATAATTGTGTATTTACAGTTTTGGATCCTCCTCTTGGATGCACATTTTAGTGCAGTAAGGAGGACAGAATTGCCAGGGAAACTGGGAGGAAAACTCTCGAGAGGCTAGACTTCATTATTAGTCTAGACATCTTGCAGGGTCACACAAGGTGAAATGATCAAGAGGAAATCTCTTTTGTTTAGGGTTCTTGCAGGTGGCTACTCTTCCATTTAGGGATTTTTAAGGGCAACATGCCTTTATTAAATCCAGAAGAACCCCACTCCTTCAGGATATTTCATTTAAGACCTCACCTTTCTGGTTTAAATGGATAGAGCCATTTAAGCCTTAAATAAGCCTTTTAAAAACCCAACAAAAGAGAGAGAGAAGACAATACACATACAGGCAACACAACCACAGTGCCTGAGAAACAAAAGACCTATACTGTAGCAGGCACAACACAACCTTCAGAAAGTTCAGCAGGTAAGGTTGAAAATGGAAGTTGGAGCTAGCTCTAGTATTAGGCACAAGTTTTTCCAGTAGCGATGTATGGAAGTGAGAGCTGGACCATAACGAAGGCTGACCGCTGAAGAATTGATGCTTTTGAATTGTGGTGCTGGAGGAGACTCTTGAGAGTCCCCTGAACTCTCTATGTGACCCCATGGAGCAGAGCATGCCAGGCCCTCCTGTCTTCCACTGCCTCCCAGAGTTTAGTCAAATTCATGTTGGTAGCTTCAATGACACTGTCCATCCATCTCATCCTCTGTCATCCCCTTCTCCTCTTATCTTCAGACTTTCCCATCATCAGGGACTTTTCCAGGGAGTCTTCTCTACTCATGAGATGGCCAAAGTATTGGCGCCTCAGCTTCAGGATCTGTCCTTCCAGTGAGCACTCAGGGTTGATTTCCTTCAGAATTGATAGGTTTGTTCTCCTTGCAGTCCAGGGGACTCTCAAGAGTCTCCTCCACCACCACAATTCAAAAGCATCAATTCGTCAGTGGTCCACCTCTCACTTCCATACATCACTACTGGAAAAACCATAGCTTTAACTATGTGGACCTTTGTCGGCAGGGTAATGTGTCTGCTTTTTAAGATGCTGTAAAGGTTTGTCATCGCTTTCCTCTGAAGAAGCATGCTTCTTTTAATTTCATCGCTGCTGTCACCATCTGCAGTGATCATGCAGCCCAAGAAGGTAAAATCTGTCACTGCCTTCATATCTTCCCCTTCTATTTGCCAGGAGGCGAGGGGACCAGTGGCCATGATCTTAGTTCTTTTTATGTTGGCACTCTCCTCTTTCACCCTCATTAAGAGGTTCTTTAATTCCTCCTCACTTTCTGCCATCAGAGTAGTATCACGGTATCATCTGCATATCGGAAATTGTTGATATTTCTTCCGGCAATCTTAATTCCGGTTTGGGATTCCTCCAATCCAGCCTTCCACATGATGTATTCTGCACATAAGTTAAATAAGCAGGGAGACAATACACAGCCTTGTCCTACACCTTTCCAAATTATGAAACAATCAGTTGTTCCATATCCAGTTCTATCTATTGCTTCCTGTCCCACGTATAGGTTTCTCAGGAGATAGATAAGGTGGTGAGGCACTCCTATTTCTTTAAGGACTTGCCATAGTTTGCTGTGGTCCACACAGTCAAAGGTTTTTGCGTAGTCAATGAAGCAGAAGTAGACATTTTTCTGGAACTCTCTGGCTTTCTCCATAATCCAGCGCATGTTAGCAATTTGGTCTTTAATTCCTCTGCCCCTTCAAAATCCAGCTTGTACTTTTGGGAGCCTGCCTTGTAGGATTTTGAACATAACCTTGCTAGCATGTGAAATGAGTGCAATTATATGGTAGTTGGAGCATTCTTTGGTACTGCCCTTCCTTGGGATTGGGATCTAGACTGATCTTTTCCAATCCTCTGGCCACTGCTGAGTTTTCCATATTTGCTGGCATATTGAGTGTAGCACCTTAACAGCATCATCTTTTAAGATTTTAAATAGTTCCACTGGAATGCCATCAACTCCACTGGCCTTGTTGTTAGCCATGCTTTCTAAGGCCCACTTGACTTCACTCTCCAGGATGTCTGGCTCAAGGTCAGCAACCACACTATCTGGGTTGTCCAGGACATCCATATCTTTCTGGTATAATTCCTCTGTATATTCTTGCCACCTCTTCTTGATGTCTTCTGCTTCTGAGAGGTCCCTACCATTTTTGTACTTTATCATGTCCATCTTTGCACAAAAGGTTCCTTTAATATTTCCAATTTTTTTGAACAGAACTCTGGTTTTTCCCTTTCTATTCTTTTCCTCTATATCTTTGCACTGTTCATTTAAGAAGGCCCTCTTATCTCTCCTTGCTATTCTTTGGAAGTCAGAATTTCAATTTTCTGTAACTTTCCCTATCTCCCTTGCATTTTGTTTCCCTTCTCTTCTCTGCTATTTGTAAGGCCTCATTGGACAGCCACTTTGCTTTCTTGCATTTCCTTTTCTTTGGGATGGTTTTTGTTGCTGCCTCCTGGACAATGTTACGAGCCTCCATCCATAGTTCTTCAGGCACTCTGTCCACCAAATCGAGCCCCTTAAATCTGTTCTTCACTTCCACTGTGTATTCATAAGGGATTTGGTTTAGATTATACCTGACTAACCAAGTGGTTTTTCCTACTTTCTTCAGTTTAAGCTTGAATTTTGCTATAAGAAGCTGATGATCAGAGCCACAATCAGCTCCAGGGCTTGTTTTTGCTGACTGTATAGAGTTTCTCTATCTTTGGCTGCAGAGAATATAATCAATCTGATTACGGTATTGCCCATCTGGTGATGTCCACGTGTAGAGTCGCCTCTTGTGTTGTTGGAAAAGAGTGTTAGTGATGACCAATTTGTTCTCTTGACAAAACTCTATTTGCCTTTGACTTGCTTCATTTTGAACTCCAGGGCCACACTTTCCTGTTGTTCCTCTTATCTCTTGACTCCCTACTTTAGCATTCCAGTCCCCTAGGATGAGAAGAACATCTTTCTTTGGTGCCAGTTCTAGAAGGCGTTGTAAATTTTCATAGATTTGGTCAATTTCAGCCTCTTCAGCATTGGTGGTTGGTGCATAAACTTGGATTACTGTGTTGTTGAAAGATCGGCCTTGGATTCGTATTGAAATCATTCTATCATTTGAATTCAAGTCACTCATCTGAATTGAATTCGTTCATTCCTGTCCATTTTAGTTCACTGACACCCAAGATGTCAATGTTTCTTCTTGCCATCTCCTGTTTGACCACATCTAACTTACCAAGGTTCATAGATCTTACATTCCAGGTTCCTATGCAGTACTTTTTTTTTTGCGGCATCGGACTTTCTTTTCACTTCTAGGTGCATCCACAGCTGAGCATCCTTTCGGCTTTGGCCCAACCACTTCAATAGCTCTGGAGCTACTTGTACTTGTCCTCCACTCTTCCTCAGCAGCATGTTGGACACCTTCCACCCAAGGGGCTCTTCTTCCAGCATCATATCTTTTAGCTTTTTGTTTCTGTCCAAGATGGCTTGCCAGTTCCTGACCCAGGTGGGTCCCGTTAGTCAGAACTCTCTACTATGACCTGTCCATCTTGGGTGTCCCTGCACGGCATAGCCCATAGCTTCTGTGAACTACTCAAGCCCCTTCACAACAACAAGGCAGCAATCCGTGAAGGGGAAGATCTCAGTAGTTTAAAGCAATTGTAAAAAAGTTCCACAAAATAAAAATAAAACCTGCAATTCAAAATAAAATCCACACTCTGAGCCATTGCTGAGACCACACATGACTGTGCTATGCCTGTGGAAACATTAATAAAAAGCAAAAAAAGCAAAGCGTGCTTATATACCGCCCCATAGCGCTTCAAGCACTCTTTGGGCGGTTTACAAGTTAATTATGCAGGCTACACATTAATAACACCTTTTCTATAAGGTAACCCCCTTCTCATAAGCTCACATCAGCAAATGCAGCCACTGGTCTCTTATTCCCTGAACTGCTAAGATCCACAAGCACTTCAAACCATTGGCAACCCCATCAGTTGGGAAAATAACCTTTCTGGACCACAGTTCCAGAAAAATCCCAGCCAACACAGTCTATAAATGGAAGCTAGTAATGCAAGGGAAGCATGTCACGTATGTCCTATCTTGGTTCATTACAGTATTCCATGGGCTTCAAGAATAGCCCCAATGTTAAAGCCACATTTGCTACTTCCATTTACTGATTTCATATATTCATTTGTCATTATTTGCCAACAATGATGGTGACAATAGAGTGGTATTCTCTTCAAGAACCCAACAATAGGAGCAAATCAGAATTAGCAAATTTAGCTCTTAATTAATTCAGATTTGATTTGTTTACCTGCAATGAATGTGCCTTGGGGTTCTGCCAAGATTTAATCGGGTATTCTGTTAGAATTTGCAACTGACTGTAAGAGTTACCGGAGGACAAAAACGAGGAAGCCAGAGCCAACTTCTACTGTGATTTATATACCGATACAATCCAGTTAATCAAATGAGGTTGTCTAAGGAAAATTGCGTATTTCTTTTGACATTCGGAAGGGCCTAACAGAAGGTTTGGGGACATAATAAAAAAATAATATAATGATCTTAGAACTGCACAGCTGGAAGGGACCCTATGGATCTTTGAGTCTAGCCACTGTCAAGGAGGCACTGTGGGGGAATCGAACTCCCAACCTCTGGCTTCACAGCCAGATACCTAAACCACTGAGCTATCCAGTATTTCCATTTCACCTTCCAGATGTTTTTGGACAACAACTCATGTCAGCTCTAGATAATGCAGGCAATGGTGAGGGGTGGAGAAAGTTACAATACAAATATATCTGGAGCAATGTGCCCTCTAATTTTCAGCCCTGCTGGGTGGGACGCCACTTCTCTCTTGTGCAACTTCTCCCTTGCATGCATCCACGGCTCTACCCCTCCCCCAGGCACAGGGCTCCATCACAATCTGAACCAAAGGGGCTGCACAGAGGTTGAGGAAAACTGTGCAGGGGGTGGGGGGTGGAGTCACACATGTACATGCTCTGGAGGCATGCTCATCCCTTGTACCAGGTCTAGCATGCCATCTCCTAAGGTACCATTCAAATGATGTTGCGGGGCATCTTGGTCATTGGATACCTAATTATTTATTGATCTGTAATATGTGCATACATCCTTTCCTCTGTACCAGCATGATTTTTCTCTTTCCCACTTTCTCTTCATGAGAACCATCTGAGATAGGTCAGGTGGAGAGCCAGTCACTCTGCACGTTCCATGGCTCATTGGTGACCTGACACGGAACCTGCCAAGTTTCAGCCCAGGGCTTTAACCACCACACAATCTTGCCTTCTTGTCACAATTTATTTGCTTTTATGAGCAGTTGCACAACAGCAGACAAACGACCAGTCATTTTGTCTATCCCCAACCAAACATCTCCTGCATTTATGATCTTGGAAACATTTTGTGATTGGAAGAAGAATTTTGTGCAAGATAACTTCAGGGGGATCCCTTCTTTAGCAGGCTTAATCGTCAGGGGCAGTGGCAACTAGGAGCTAGAGAAACATCCTGATGTATCTGCAGAGGTTAGCTCTTCTATTTGAGGCCTTAGTACTTTGGGGAAAAGTTTACATTAGCCCCTAACCTTCTTTCTGACACTGGCAGCCTGCTTTTTTTCCTCAGAGCAAATCTGTTTCATATACAGGTTGACACATATGGCCACTCTCAGCAATGGTGTTCCATAAGGGATGAGGGTGCCTTGTGGCTCTTCATCCCTGTGATCAAGAACAGAAAGACCCATTTCTGTGCCCCACCCTTGAAACCCTCTGCATGAACAGGGCATCATTTGCCACTGTAAAAAGCCTCCACCAACCTGTCCCATATCTGTGGGAGAGACCCACTGACTGTTCTTCTGCCTCAAGGTACAGTCTCCTTCTCCTCCTCCTCTTAGGGGAGGAGAGATGCACTGAGAAGAGGGTAAGACAACTGGATTGCCTTTTCAGTGTTGTTACAACTCAAAAATGCCACTGAGGACTTTTCAAGTGTTGGGTACAAACGCTTGAAAAACAATTTGCTCTCAGGGTAAGTAACAGGATTTTTTTGACATACATTCTCTGAGTCCAGCCATTTTACAGACTACACTATATCGTTTATGTGTTTCTCCTGCATCAGGAGCAAATATCAGAGCAGCTGTAGGCCAGAGCTTGGGGTCATTAGTCAAAAAAAGAAAAAAACCCACCACAACCCTGAATTGGTCATTTGCAAGAGATGACTCACTGCCAAGCTGTTGTTTCTAAAATAATGATTAAATGTTATTAGCACTGCAAAAATTCTAACTGCAAAAAAACTGCCATGACAATGTTTAAAAGGAATGAATGATGTTGGCCATTATGTCTAATTTTTTAAAGAGTAAGTAAAATAATCACTTTTAATATGTTTCCTCCATGTTCTAGTGCAGGAAATGGGAGTCGGAAGCTAGAAAGCAAAAGCTTGTGTGGGGGACAGGACCATGGTGAGTTAAAAAACCTATATTGGGAAGAAGCTCAGCAATGCAGTCTCCCATCGGATGAAATGGAAGCCTACGCAAATGCCATTGCACATTGCTGAGCTCTTCAACAACGGTTCACTGGTAAGAGAGAATCTGCCTACTCAAAGTTAAAATAACTTTGTTTTCCAAGTCTTTGTTCAGGGATTTTTCTCCCTGTTCACCCTCTCTCTTCCCTTGATCCTCTGCTTCCTTTCTACTTTCTCACTTATGCTTTCCTCTCACTTCTAAGAGCTATATTGCAGAATGCGGAAGTCTGAGTCAGGGCACAGCTTTCCCATCTTATTTCACTGAAAGAACACCACATTCTCTTCAACAGCTCCTATCCAGGTACTGAATCTCTCCCTCCTCTTTGGGGCAGTCCAGATTCAGGCCACTGGCTGATGTCTCAGGGAACTGCTGTGCTTTTCCATGTTGCCAGGAAGGGAGATAAATCTCAGGAGCTAGACATGGAGGAAGTTTAATGCTTGTTTATGTGAAATGGACTTTAAAGTCTAGGCATCCGTTTCCACCTGTTCCTCAGCTGGTACCCAAACTCACTGGCTCAGCATAAAGGCAGCTTATAATATATTGTGTGAGAGCAGTACTGGCATACCAAGAAGCCAGGTGTGAGAAGCCAAGAAAAAAAGGGAGAGGTGACTGTTCATTTCATCTGAACAGCCAGGTTTTGTAACAATTCTGGGCCCATTGAACCATACATCCTCTGTGTCTGCCCATCCAGTTTATTGGCTGAGAAGTAAACCCATGCATCTGTGATATAAAATGCTCTTATGTATGTATGTATGTATGTATGTATGTATGTATGTATGTATGTATGTATGTATGTATGTATGTATGTATGTATGTATGTATGTATGTATGTATGTATGTATGTATGTATGTATGTATGTATGTATGTATGTATGTATGTATGTATGTATGTATGTATGTAAGTGTGCGTGCATGCATGCGTGCGTGCGTGCGTGCATTTATTTATTTATTTATTTATTTATTTATTTATTTATTTATTTATTTATTTATTTATTTATTTATTTATTTATTTATTTATTTATTTATTTATTTGATTTCTGGGCGGTTTACAAATTTACAAACAATAAAACCAATAAGCATATATTATAAATCCAAGAAGGTAAAAGTATAAGAAATTAAGATATGGCAGGAGGGAAAGCCTGCCCAAATAGTCAGGTTTTAAGTTCGTTCCTGAAAACACCCAGAGAGGGAGCCAGGCGGATTTCTGCTGGCAAGTTGTTCCAAAGGCAAGGGGCCACTGCCAAGAAGGCCCAGTTCCTCGTTCTTTCCTTCCCTGGCTATCCCTTTGTTGATATCTCTTTGTTGCTGTGATATCACAAGAACCACTCCTGTGATATCACAAGGGCTCGGTATGTGGCTTCCATTTTGGTTCTGAATCTCGGGGAATGGGATGCTGCTAGCCTGGCAACCCTACACTGCCATCTTGCTAGATTTTTCTCCTTCAGTATCCTTGTGCCAGAGGTTCCTGGGAAAGGCAACATTTTATTCCATGGCTACATCTTTTCTTCCTAGCCACACCCTGTTCTAAGAATTCTTTATCTCTAGACAGCCCTCTGGCTTTCTCCATTGGTATTTTAATATCTGCTATAAACACAGCTCTAATAAACTCTGCTTATTTGATGGGACTGTTAACAGTGCAAGAATCTGGGAAGATGATTCATGATTACTGTCAGGAATTTCTCCACCACATTAGACCACTAGCAACTCTTGAAGCTATCACACTTCATTGTTTTAAACCAGCTGACCCTGGATTCTGACATAAAGACCTTCATGCAGCATGTAGCTGCAAAGTCACGTATCACACGTAATGGAAAGTCCACAAACCAAGCTGCTAAAGAGCAGATCAAATTTGGGGAAATTTTGTATGCCAAAAACAAAAAGGAAAAAAAAGAATGGTAATCATAACACAAATATTATGACAGAAGGCTTGTTTATTTCCTATATGAGCGTTTTCTAGAAGTCTGTTCAAGTTATTTTTAAATGCAATTCTCTTTTCTAGCACGTGCAAATACAGACACAGACAATATACCCCTTCCATATGCTATATAACATATTCCCATTATTTCACGGGTCTGTGAGTTTCTGTCTCGCAAGCACACCCACGACACACTAAACATTACAATCAACATGTTTAT
The DNA here is from genome assembly GCF_051106095.1 of Pogona vitticeps. NCBI lineage: Eukaryota > Metazoa > Chordata > Lepidosauria > Squamata > Agamidae > Pogona > Pogona vitticeps. The sequence goes on from NC_135784.1 coordinate 289,049,062, forward strand.
CTTTTCATTAATTTGTCAAATTATTTTGTGTTGTCTGGTTATGTATGTTCTCTTTCTGTTCTGTCTCTTGAGTCAACCTGTGTGGCCTTGGGCAAGCTGCACAATCCCAGGGCACTCCCAGAGGAAGCGACTAGTAAACTACTTTTGGACATTCTCTACCTGGAAAATCCTAAAAAGGGTTGCCATAAATCAGAATTGACTGAACAGCACATGATGATGATTATCGTTAACTTTATTTCAACTTAAAACAATGTTTCAGTATGGTGCAGTGGTTAGAGTGTTAGATTAAGAGACAGGAGATCAGAGATTAAATTCCCACCTAGCTATAAAATTCACAGGTTATCCTTCGGCTGGTCACTTTTTCTCAGCCAGATCTTCCCTTGAGCTCCTGGGAGGAACCATGGCAGGTAAATATAACCATTAATAATAATAATAATAATAATAATAATAATAATAATAATAATAATAATAATAATAATAATAATAAAAACAACAACAACAACAACAACAACAACAACAACAACAACAACAACAACAACAACAACAACAACAACAACTTTGTTTTTCCTTTGGCACTTTGGAACTCTTTTTCATCCCCTATCCTCTTCTGTGTCCAGCGGAGGGGTGACTAAGAAACACATGGCCCTTGAGATGGTGGACTCCAAATCCCACCATATTACAATGCTAGCTTTGCTGGCTGGTAGCTACACTCCAAAATATCTGTATGACCATAGGCTGCTTTATGAGCTTTGTTTCTAGTGTCTTAATCATAAGCGGGAGAATTAAGCCTTTGACTTTCATTGGTTGTTTAGAAGATTCTTATTATAGGCACTTAGGACCCTGACACCTGCTGGAATATCAGTCCTACAAAGCAGCTATCCTTCCAAACCATTTCTCATATTTGCTGTTGTTCAGGACAGTAACACCAAAGGTCATGAAGGTCAACATCAGAAAACAGGCCATTTTTCATTGTGACCCCATACTTATGGAATAAACCCCCAGCAGAAGTTTGCCAGATGCCCTCCCAGTTTTTAAAGAGCTATTAAAAACCGAATTGTTCAAATCTGCCTTTTATTAATATGTATTATTCAATGTTCAACTGTGATTTCTTGAGTTAGATTTCAGCAAGTCATGTGGTCCCTTTGTTGTTTATTGCTTATTGCTGTTGATGTTTATAATTCGTGTTGTTCTGTTTGGTAGATTATTTATTTTGGCTGCCAGTTGTCCAGAGATTGGGTATTGCATGATGAGTCGGTATATAAATTAGTAAGTTTCAGAAGGAAGCAATAATTTATTTATTATTTATTTATTTAAAATATTCTTACCCTGCCTTTCTCCTTAAATGGACCCAAGGCAGCTTGGGTCAATTCTCAATCATGTATTATTCACTCTCTGCATTTCCTTATTCCTTAATTTTAATCACTAGTTCAAGTTACTGGGAAATAACATTTCATTTGTCTAGGATTCCCAGGGTTTGTTATTTTAGCACTGATCCCAAACGAGCATGTCCATCTGGAACAGCTGCTAGTTGTGTGTAATAAGAACAAATGGTGGCCTCAATCTGATTTTCATTCTACATTTAGCCACTGAAAGGACACTCAAAGCAAGACAAACACTTCAAACAGCATTTTTATCACAAAGTCCCAAGGATAGCAATGATTAAAGCAATATCAAGCACCTCCCACAATGTTTCTACAAACCCTCGGAGTATTTACACCACATAATGAAATGTGACAATGAAGTACCCTCGGTCAAGGCATATACCAGAGAGCAAAGGAAATTACAGAAACATTTGCATAATCAAATTGACTTTTAAGGATCTGCAACAGAATTGACCTAATGGTGCTGTTCATTGGTTTGAGGCCCAGATGTCCAAGCTGATACAATAGAGTGTCATTTTATCGTTTGCCAGAAATAAACATCCTCAAAATGATTCAGAGGTCTTAAATGTAAATGACTGCAATTGTATCATATGGTTTGTGGGATTCATAAATTCCTGACTGAATTACCCCACTCAGTTAATGCAGTCATCCATCTGCGAAAGATAATCTCCATCTCATATGCTTATTTCTCCGTAGCAGTTCCTGAACTATGCCTGGGTAAGCACCTCAAAATGAATTTAAAAGAAAAATGCTGCATTAAGGCCATGAATTGAGGTAAATTTTATGGCGGCATATTTATTTAAGCCTCCAAATACGAAACAGTAAAGACAGGATAAAAACCATGCAAATTGATAGGGCAAAGCTGAGAGACAGACACAAGAGGCAGCGAACACAATCGCCAATGGGAGGTTTACATAATATTTTTAATCTGCTTCACTTTACTGAAATAGAAACCAAGATGAGAACCAGAAGCACTGAGAAATGAATGCCACAAATCTCTCCAATAGAGGTTCCCAAACATGAGACCCCAGATGTTCCCAGACTGCAGTAGCTGTGCTGGCTAGGGTGTCTGTGAGTACAGTAGTATCCTTCAAACACAACTACGGCTCTACATGTGAAAATGGGGAGTTATTTGAGACAAATAGGTTTACCAGGTTCAGTTGGATTCTTCAGGCTCTTTCAAACAGGTAGATATCCCCTTACTTGACTAATTTAAAATACTCCTCCAAACTGCAAGTATACATCCCCCCATCACATTTTATCTATTCTGCTATTGCCAAGACCACTTTTAAATTCTTCATAGATACATAACAAAATTAAAAGCAAGAACAAAGTATTGTGGCACCATAAAGACTAATAAATGTGTTTCATTGTGAGTCTTCATGGATTATAACCCCTTTCCTATAATCCACAAAAGCACACACTAAAATCTATCTGTTAATCTTTAAAGTGCCATAATACTTCTATTGTCGTTTTCATTTTGTTTTTGTTACACATGCTGAAGTAACATGGCTACCTCTTCGTGTAAATTCTTCTACCCTATAAACCAGCTATACAGTAGGTTCAAGAGACTACACTAAGACGCTAAGTTTCAGTTCACACACACAGGCAAGATATCTAACAAGAGGTTGAATCCAGTCTAATGAATCCACTTTGGAACAAATTTAGGCTTAGCTGTTTGCTGAGGTGGAGCTGAATGGAATTCATGTATTCATCTGAAAACTCTTCAAGTGATAGCAAAATAGAGCATATTTTCTAATATTCCTCCATGCTTCATCCTGAATTCTTGTTTGTTTCCATGTTCACTTCCTTAGCCATGAAATTTATAGGATGAGCCTCATGGCACAGAGGTTAAAGTGCAGTATTGCAGTGAAGACTCTTTGCATGTCCTGAGTTTGATCCCAGCGGGCTCAGGTTGATTCGGCTTGAAGTTGACCCAGCTTTCAGGGGAGGGGGAATGTGTAGCTTTCATAATTAAATTGTAATCTCCCAGAGAGTGCTTTAAGCACTATGGGGCAGTATACAGTATAAGAAAGCTTTGCTTTTTGCTGTTGCTTTACTACAAGAAATGTTATATATTAATTTCTCATGCTGGAGTGTTTTGTGCCAGATGAACAGGATTCTTATTGTACTTTCACCCTTTCATACCATTCCACCTTTTAAAATCTCTGTAGATCCCCGGTGTCTGCAGACAACTGAGAACTATAAATAATATACAAACATTCCATTGCTATGACACCGACAGCACAAATGTGCATGTTCAGAACACCAAGTCTTTATCAGATTAAGCAAGTGGTGGCAGTGAAAGAATGGCAGTACAGTCAGAACTGAACTAAAGTACAGTACACAGAACTTCAGTCAACTGCTGGGTCTCATGCTGAGCCAACATAAGCCCTGTTCAAATATTAGGAACCACAGTGAATAGGTTGAAGTTGCTTTCAATTCCTGTTCCTTCCATCCCTGATTTTGTTGTCTTCCTACACATGGATAGCTATAAGTCTGAGGGGAAAGAGCTCTGTTATTGATGGGAGATCTCTACAGTATGTAAGTCAGGACCCCGATACATGTGGGGGAAGGGTGGTGACAGAAGTGTCCATGAAGGTTAATGAGGGTAGAATGTGCTCCTCTACAGTCGGATATTCACTGTGGTTCTTAACACCTGGACAGGGCTGTTATCTTATCTGCTACATGCTTTAGCAAAAGAAATGTGAGTTCTCTAAAGTCTTTATCTGAGTAATTCAAGATGAGAGTTAACTAATCAAACTGTAATCTGATACTGGTAATTTGATAAATAACCTCGGTTACCTGAGACAAATAGGATTAAACATGATGACAGACCAACCATAACAAACAAACATTTATATGGTTATTTTGGCACTTCCAATATGTAAATTTATTAATACGAAAATGCTGTTTAGCTTCACTGGAGTCATAACCAAGAGCAGATCAAAGCCAGTCTTATAAAGAAAATATTTGTAGTTCAGTTCTCCTTTGAAATTCCAAATTCCCATAGCCCTTAACCTTCTCTGAATATTGTTTAGGATCTATGTATATGGATACATGTATTTTCCAATGAACAACTTAATGAAGGGAATCTGTTTGGGATCTACTTGAAATGGAGTAAGAGTGTTAAACAGAGATGGCTGGATCTAAATTTAAGATTTGCACATTTTGGACCTAGGGATGGAAAAAGGTTGTTGGATTGCAACTTCTATCAGACCTTGTCAGTACATCCATTGCTGGGGAATGCCCAGAGTTGCAGTTCAGCTACATGCAATTAAGTCTTATTTCAACATGATGACTCCTGGACATGCTTTCCTGCGTAGAAAGTACAGGCGTACCTCGGTTTAAGAAACTGATGCATCCTCCGGGACATTACATCATGCAGAAATTTCATAAACCAATATGCGGATTGCGCTAGGAATGGGTGTGGTGCTAGAAACCTCCAGGCACAATGTACCCTGGGAGGAAACCCTTTCATACAGCGGAAAAGAAAAAGAACGTAAACCGGGGCATTCGTTTCTATGGATTTTGGTATGTAAACCAAAAATTACGTAAATTGAGGCTTTTGTAAAGCGAGGTACCGCTGTATCCAGAAGTGGCTTACAGTTCTCTTCTCCTGGTGACACCCTAGGGCTGTGCAGCTTGCCCAAGGCTTCATAGCCTGGCTCATCTCCTGGGAGGCACAGTGGGGAATCAAACTCCTGAACCCTGGGTTTGCAGCCAGGTACTCCAACTCACTGAATCATCCAGTTAACTCCAGCAACCTCTGTAGGACTGCAATTTGTCCATCCATGTTTCAGACAATATTCCATTTACTTCTGCTCCTTTCCTTTCCTTGGACATAAAATTTGCTGACTTCCAGCAACTTCTTTTTCTATAGCACAAATCATGAATCTGAACATTAAAAAAATGGAGATGGGACCTTTCTTATGTTTCTAAATTACTTTTTTTTTTTTTTTTGGTCACTTAATAAAATGTGTTTTATTTTTTCTTCTCTTCCACTCTTTCCAGTCAGTACAGTCTCCAATCTCCCTGTTCTAGATTAAACTGCAACTCCCCTAATAATGGATTCTAGCGGAGAGATACCTGAGCTTAATTTATTCCTATACTTGTCCCAACATTTCAATAACTGATATGGGGTTAATGTCTAACTAATTAATTCTTCATGCTTGGCTCTGTTTACCAATGAAGCAGGATCAGTCCTAAGTCTTCTGCAAGCCAAAAGCAGGGTACAGTTTCATCTAATACTACCACTATTTGGAAGTTTCAGCCTCCTTGCAACTTGTAAATATATTATGATGTAACTATTATAACAGTATACAGGCAGGCTTTATCAGAATACTGTACTAAGTTTAATGATTGTTGATTAGTTTCAAAAGTGCTGTGTTTATTGGCTGTTTTTGGTTACATTCCTGCTACACACACACACACACACACACACACACACACACACACACACACACACACACACACACACACACACACACACACACACACACACACACACACACACACACACACACACACACACACACAAAAGTCCCACTGTTTCTGGGTTGTTCGTTGTTGTTGTTTGCAGGACAGGAGACTAATATTACTATTCTAACAGCTGCCTGGGTTACTCAATACAGTGAGGTACTGAACCCCCAACTGGTGATGTTTCAGCTTGCTAAGGTATTCAGTTAGCTGAAGCATCATCAGTTGGGAGTTCAATACCTCATTGTGCCTCTCTGAAGAAGCAACCCACACGGTCTTTGGCCATGAAAAGGAGGAACTGGTAAATGACTTCCCAGTAATTTATACCCAGAAAACCCTCACAAATGTCACCATAAGTAAGAGTCAACTTGACAGCACATTACAGTATTACTGATATTTTGTTCTGAGGTGATTCAATTGCATTGTGTATCTTGGTATGCAGAAATATAGGACAAGGCAGAAATATAGGAAAAGTCAACATCAAAATAGAGCTTAGAAGGTGCTCAATCTTCTCTACACTGATGGTAGAGGATTTCTCTGCTCAAGGAAAGTGATTAAGCACTTTCTATTCATTTTTAAATGACTGATATTTACAGTACATCACAGGAGTACATCCCCTCACATTTCATAAATATTTTAGGATATCTTTTCATGTGACAACACTGAAGAAATGACACTTGGCTAAAATGTAAAGCAGTGACTATACAGCTTGTATAACAGTGTAAATGTGCTATCCCCACAAAATAACACAACACAGCCATGAATGCCTAAATCTCTGGCAACAAAAGTGAGTACACCCCTAAGTGACAATGTCCACATTGGACCCAAGTAGCCCTTTTCCGTCCCGTTAGTGTCACAAGTCTACTCAGTGACTGAGTAGACTGCAGATGGACATTGTTGCCCTGCAAGAGACAAGACTGCCAGACTCGGGATCTGTCAAAGAAAAAAACTTCTCATTCTTCTGGCAGGGAAAACCATCGAATGAGACCAGGGAATATGGTGTTGGCTTTGCAGTCAGAAACACTCTCCTGAGATGCATTGTTCCACCCACTGTGGGGAGTGAAAGAATCCTGTCTCTGCAGCTCCACTCATCAGCAGGACCAGTAACCCTCATTAGTGCATATGCACCAACACTGTCATCCACTACAGAAGTGAAAGACAAATTCTACGACGATCTGGCAGCTACTATCAAAAAAGTCCCTGAAAGAGAGTCACTGTTCATTCTTGGAGACTTTAATGCTAGAGTTGGTGCTGATCACAATTCTTGGCCCACTTGTCTAGGCCATTTTGGCATTGGAAAGATGAACGAAAATGGCCAACGCTTACTGGAGTTTTGCTGTTACTATGGTCTCTGTGTCAGCAACACATTCTTTAATACGAAGCTGCAACACAGAGTTTCCTGGAGACATCCAAGATCCAAGCATTGGCATCAGCTCGATTTGATCCTCACTAGACGTTCTAGCCTTCCTAGTGTTACGATCACACGCAGCTACCAGAGTGCTGATTGCGATACTGATCACTCCCTGGTGTGTAGTAGAGTAAAACTGCGAACAAAGAAACTGTATCACATGAAAAAGGAAGGAAGACCACGTATTGACATCAACAAGACTCGCGATCAAAGAAAAGTGAAGGAATTTGCCCAAGCACTCGAGGAAACCCTTCCAGGTCCAGCTAATGTAAATGCACCTGAACGATGGGAACACTTCAAGAACACTGTCTACAACACCGCCTTGTCCACCTTCGGCAAGAAGACCAGAAAGATGGCTGACTGGTTCGAAGCCCATTCAGAGGAGTTAATGCCAGCCATTGAGGATAAGAGAAGAGCTCTAGCAGCATACAAAGCCTGTCCTAGCGAGTACAACCTGCAAGCTCTTCGAGCCGCTCGTAGCCAAGTCCAACAGGCTGCCAGGAGATGCTCCAATGACTATTGGCTTCAGCTCTGCTCTCAGATACAGATAGCAGGGGACACAGGTAACATCAAAGGAATGTATGATGGTATCAAGCAGGCCTTAGGTCCATTACAGAAGAAATCTGCTCCCTTGAAGTCTGCTACAGGTGTGATCATCCAGGACCGAGCACAGCAGATGGAACGCTGGGTGCAGCACTACTCTGAGCTATATTCCAGAAAGAATGTAGTAACTGAAGAAGCATTAAATAACATTGAGTGCCTGCCTGTCTTGGAAGAGCTGGACAGCGAACCAACCCTAGCAGAAATAAACGCGGCCTTGGATTCCCTCACCTCTGGCAAGGCACCTGGAAGGGACAACATCCCTGTTGAAGTGCTGAAATGCGGTAAGGAGATCATCATCACCGAACTGTATGAAATCTTTTGTCTCTGCTGGAGGGAAGGTGGAGTACCACAGGACATGAAGGATGCAAACATTGTCACATTGTACAAGAACAAAGGTGACAGGGGTGACTGCAATAACTACCGTGGTATCTCTCTTCTTAGCGTTGTAAGGAAGCTGCTTGCCCGTGTTGTGCTGAAGAGGCTCCAGGTGTTTGCAGACAGAGTCTATCCGGAATCACAGTGTGGATTTCGAGCTAATAGATCCACCACTGACATGGTATTCTCCCTCCGACAGTTGCAGGAGAAATGCAGGGAACAACAGCCGCTCTTAGTGGCCTTCATAGACCTTACAAAAGCATTTGACTTGGTTAGCAGGGATGGCCTTTTCAAAATACTTCCCAAGATTGGATGTCCACCTCATCTCCTTAACATCATCAGGTCCTTCCACAATGGAATGAAAGGCACTGTAGTTTTTGACGGCTCAACATCAGATCCCTTTGACATCCGAAGCGGAGTGAAACAGGGCTGTGTCCTTGCACCAACACTTTTTGGGATCTTTTTTGCTGTCATGCTGAAGCATGCCTTTGGAACTGCAACAGAAGGTGTCTATCTCCGGACTAGATCAGATGGAAAGCTCTTTAATCTCTCTAGATTGAGAGCGAAGACAAAAGTCCAACTGAAATGCATGCGGGACTTCCTCTTTGCAGACGATGCAGCCATTGTTGCCCACTCTGCTGAAGACCTCCAACAACTCATGAATCGTTTCAGCAAGGCCTGCCAAGACTTTGGACTAACAATCAGCCTGAAGAAAACACAAGTCATGGGCCAGGGTGTGGACTCACCTCCCTCTATTACCATCTCCACACAAGAATTGGAGGTTGTTCATGACTTTGTGTACCTTGGCTCAACCATCTCTGACACCCTCTCTCTAGATGTCGAGCTGGATAAACGCATTGGGAAAGCAGCCACCATGTTCTCTAGACTCACAAAGAGAGTATGGCTCAATAAGAAACTGACAACACATACCAAGATCCAGGTCTATAGAGCCTGTGTCCTGAGCACACTCCTGTACTGCAGCGAGTCCTGGACCCTTTGTGCATGGCAGGAGAGGAAGCTGAACACCTTCCATATGCGTTGCCTACGACGGATTTTTGGTATCACCTGGCAGGACAGAGTTCCAAATAGAGTAGTCCTAGAACGAGCTGGAATTTTCAGCATGCATACATTACTGAAACAGCGACGTCTACGCTGGCTTGGGCACGTTGTGAGAATGGCTGATGGTTGGATTCCAAAGGATCTCCTATATGGAGAATTAGTGCAGGGAAATCGCCCCAGAGGGAGACCACAGCTGCGATACAAGGATATCTGCAAGCGGGATCTGAAGGCCTTAGGAATAGACCTCAACAGATGGGAAACTCTGACATCTGATCGTTCAGCCTGGAGGCAGGCAGTACATCACGGCCTCTCCCAATTTGAAGAGACCCTTGTCCAGCAGGCTGAGGCAAAGAGGAAGTCACAAAGGAAGCAAAACCAGGGAGCTGGACAGGGGACAGATTGGATTTGTCTTCAGTGTGGAAGAGATTGTAACTCTCGAATTGGCCTCCTCAGCCACACTAGACGCTGTTCCAAGTCCTCCATACAGAGCACGCTACCATAGTCTTTCGAGACTGAAGGATGCCTACTACTAAGTGTCACAAGTCTCAGGTATGAAGTGGGAGTAGATGTTATCGTTCTCACTCTTTCAGACTGGTCACTAAAAGTTCCACATGGCACTTCGTGGTAATGAACTATTTGGGGATCTGAAAAAATGAATTGTTGCTCTACATAAAGATGGCCAAAGCTATAAAAAGATTGCCAAAAACCAGAAACTGAGCTGCAGCCCGGTGGCCAAGACCACACAGCAGTTTAACAGGACAGGTTCCACTCAGAACAGGCCTCGCAACAAGAAGTTGAGTGCCTATGCTCAGCATCATATCCAGAGGTTGGTTTTGGGAAATAGACATATGACTGCTACCAGCATTGCTGCAGACGTTGAAGGGGGGGGGGTCAGCCTGTCGGTGCTCAGACCATACGCTGCACACTGCATCAATTGGTCTCCAGAGCTGTCATCCCAGAAGGAAGCCTCTTCTAAAGATGATGCACAAGAAAGCCCACATACGGTTTGCTGCAGACAAGCAGACTAAGGACATGGGTTTCTGCAATCATGTCCTGTGGTCCGGTGAGACCAAGATAAACTTATTTGGTTCAGATGGTGTTAAGTGTGTGTGGTGGCAATCAGGTGAGGAGTACAAAGACAGTCTACAGTCAAGCATGGTGGTGGGAGTGTCATGATCTGGGGCTGCATGAGTGCTGCCGGGACTGGGGAGCTACAGTTCATTGAGGGAACCATGAATGCCAACATGTACTGTGACATAATGAAGCAGAGCATGATCCCTTCCCTTCAGAGACTGGGCGGCAGGGCAGTATTCCAACATGATAAAACCTCCACTGCCTTGCTAAAGAAGCTGAGGGTAAAGGTGATGGATTAGCCAAGCATGTCTTCAGACCGAAACCCTACTGACCATCTGTGGGGCATCTTGAGATGAAATGTAGGGGTGTGCAAGGTCTCTAACATCCACCAGCTCTGTGATGTCATCATGGAGGAATGGGAAGAGGACTCCAGTGGCAACCTGTGAAGCTGTGGTGAACTCTAGGCCCAGGAGGGTTAAGGCAGTGCTGGAAAATCATGGTGGCCACACAAAATCTTGACACTTTGTGCCCAATTTGGACATTGTCACTTAGGGATGTACTCCCTTCTGTTGCCAGCGGTTTAGACATTAATGGCTGTGTGCTGCGTTATTTTGACGGGACAGCACAATTACACTGTTATACAAGCTGTATACTCACTGCTTTACTTTGTAGCCAAGTGTCATTTCTTCAGTGTTGTCACATGAAAAGATGTACTAAAATATATATGAAATGTGAGGGGGTGCACTCACTTCTGTGATACGCTGTATGTACAATTTTAATGTTATGAATAAAAATCAAAGTTTGGAATGCATGAAAATTTGAGGGGAGAAGGTTCCTGCATACCAGAGCAGTTGCTGACTTTTGCAAAAGATGAATAAGTGGATGTCTGAACAGATTGGCCTACCGCATAAACTAATAATGGTGAACCGCATGGTAAACTTATTTGAACTTTAATCTTCACTAATGTATTTATGCTAAATAGGTCATATTTTCCTGTGGTTACTTGATAGCTCGACATGGAACTGTGCACATTTAGGAATTTGAAAACAGATCAGACAAATCCAACAACTTCACCTGAGGTTTGTTTTGCTCGTTTTGTTTCTGAGGTAAGAGGGGAACTGCAGAGCTCCACAGCCCCCTTTCCCATGCACGAGTGGTTCCCAACCTTGGGTAACTCAGGTGTTCTTGGACTGCAACTCCCAGAAACCCCAGCCCCCTAGTGGCAGAGGTTTCAAGGAGTTGCAATACAAGAACACCTGGGTTACCCAAGGTTGGCAACCGCTGCCATACATCAATGTTTGAAGGTTCTTGTCAAAACGAAATGTAAAGAAAGAAGGGAAAGGGAAAGTATTCTTTTCTATTGAATTGACTTTCTGTCTAAACTAATGGGAATGAAGGAATATGCAAACCTTCCCTATATTCCTCAGACAGTGGACAGCCCTCATGTTGCTATGGTTGAGGTGCTGAGTTGGGAGATCAATGTAAAGACATAGAGTTCACTGGGTAACCTTAAGCAATCCACACACTCTCACCCTGACCTACCTCGCAGGTTTATTTTCAAGATGCTGTTGGGTGAAGAGCCATGCATGCACCCTTGAGAATACTGGACAATGGAGTGCAAAAGTAACTAATACATATAATAATACCACCACCAGCACACATAGAACACTTGAAGAAGGACAAGGCCTTTTTTCAAGAAATTGGCATTCTTTTGCTGAAAATATTAGTACAGACCAGTGCATTTAGGAAATTATTTCTAAGTTTTACTTTCAAGCCTGAGAAGCAATGGCCTGAGGAACCTGCTGTAGCTATTCACAGAACAAAATATATGCAGTATATATATATAAAGGCAACCATTGTTTCTGGATTACAGTTCTGCAGCATTGCATAGAAATTTGATTTGTCCCAATGCTACACCATTGCTATGCCTAATCCCAGAAGTTTCAAAGTTGTGAACTGATGCAGCTCCAATGAAATGAGAATAATGTTCTCTGTTTTTGAGATGAACTCAACTTAGAGGGACAAAGGTTGAAAATCAGTATCCTGGAAGACTTTTATTGTAATTTTAAAATAGTTATGGTGTAAAGGAACCCACCATCAAGTGGAGCTCTAGAAGCAGAAAAGAAAGCACAGAGTGCTGTCCTCTGAAGATGCCAGCCACAGAGACTGGCAAAACGTTAGGAAGAACAACCTTCAGAACACGGCCAAAGAGCCCGAAAAACCCACAACAACCATCAGAAAAGAAAGATTTCTTATTTCCAGGATTTTAGAAATTAGATGACACACTGTGGTAAATGGTGGAGGAAAGTTCCTTGCCTGAACTCTGATTCCTTTTGACATGCTGCCCCTTGCACTAGGACTATATAGTGCACACAATAGGCATAGGACCTTGTATTTAGTCCTATCTAGAGCCTCTCCTGACAATCTGCAATGAAGACTCCTGTCCTATGAAGAAGATGCAGAAATAGATAAGGAGACATCAGCAAAAGAATGTCAAGGAGTTCAGAAAAATATATTTTCTAGACTACAAATTCCAGAATCCTTGACCCCAGTTATGTCATATAAGGATTCTGGGTGCTGTAGTCTAAAACAGTAACTCATCCAAGCTAAGCTCCTATACTCTTTGGTGGTTCTTGCCCACACACTAGCACAGCAGTGAATTTTGAAGTGCAATAGCTCATAAAGCTGTCCACAGGACTGTGATCCCAAGGAATGTTCAACCATACATGCAATTGTGTTGATTTATATCAAGAAACCAGTTCTAGCAGTTTTTGCCTCTGCCAGGGGCAGTCTGTAAAGACACAATCACCCATTCAAGATACTGCCACCCCAAAATTCTCTGCATGCCTAAGATAGCTGCTAGGGCACATTTTGTCCTTTGCAATGGTGAGGACAACAGCTAAGCTGAGGAAGAACAGGGAAGGCTGAGAAGGATGGAAGGTGCCATCACAGCCCCCCCCCCACGGTAATTGAACAGTGGTAGCTTTTCAACAATGTGCTCTCTGTGTCCACTACACCACTTGGAGCCTTCTCCTTCGGTAAAACTGGTGTAGCCCTAAACACTGGGCTAAGCTCACCATCAATAGCTCACTCCAATGGCTAAAATATTGAGAAAGAATTATTTGTAATGGAAAACTCTGATATCATACTTTTCTATTTCAAGACAGGACTAGCCAGCAGGACTAGAAACCCACAGCTCTGTTTACATTACAGACACCATGGCTACAGTCTGAAAGACCTCCCCAGATAATGCAGGACTCCAATGTATCTCTATCCACCTGGGCTAGCTATTGGTTCTTTTATACCACAAAGACTTCTCCTTCAGCCTGGGTCTGCCTGGACATGTTGAGAAGGTTATTTTCTCACAAAGCATCTCAGAATTATATAATTGGTCCAGCTCTGCAGTGCAGCCTACTACTACTATTATTACTACTGCTGCTACTGTTACTGCTGCTGCTGCTGCTACTACTACTACTACTACTACTACTACTACTCCATGATCTGGCTAGAATCCTATTAGAATTTGTGTAATTCTGTGGTGCTGGAGGAGGCTCTTGAGAGTCCCCTGGACTGCAAGGAGAACAAACCTATCCATTCTAAAGGAAATCAACCCTGAGTGCTCACTGGAAGGACAGATCCTGAAGCTGAGGCTCCATTACTTTGGCTATCTCATGAGAAGAGAAGACTCCTTGGAAAAGACCTTGATGTTGGGAAAGTGTGAAGGCAAGAGGAGAAGGGGACGACAGAGGATGAGATGGCTGGACAGTGTCATCGAAGCAACGAACATGAATTTGACCAAACTCCGGGAGGCATTGGAAGATAGGAGAGCCTGGCGTGCTCTGGTCCATGGGGTCATGAAGAATCGGACACGACTAAACGACTAAACACACACAATATTTGCATGATTTGCTGTAGCTAATAATTTGCTGCAAGCCAATTCATGAGGCACCAAGTGCATGTCTCAGTTATGGTCCTGGTCATGCATCCAGCTGCACAAGCAAGATGCACCCCAGAACCTCATAAGTTAGCCACAATTAGCCACAGCAAGTTACATGCACTTTATATAAACACAAATAGGATTTCTGCTTCTATATCTAACACTGCATCAACAAAAGTCTGCTAGGGCAACAGGACTTCCCCTCTCCTTTTCCCTACAGCTCTGTGAAGCCCAAAGGCTAACTCCAGACGTCTTCCAGCCCCCCATCCACATCTCCTGACCTCCATCATATACAGGAGGCTGGTGTGTGTGGGGGGGGGAGGAGTCCTCTGTCTCTGAGTCATGATGCAACTGCCCAGCCCCTGACTTCCACTTCTTGACTCCCAATCAATATCCCTGTCTGCCTCATTTTATTTTAATAATTTAGTAATAATTAATAATTACACCAACATTTAAAAGTCAACAGCAAATCCATAAATAAGGAGTCAAGTAATCAGTCAAATATCTTTGGGGTATCAGAGAAGTGGTTGCTGTTGTTTTAAAACTGACATGTAAAACTGTGCAATCAAATACCTGGTTACAGAGAGTAAGCCCTAATGCAGCTTACTTATGAGTAGACACATAGAGCATGTCGCTACATAAATCAAATGCAATTGACAGACAAAGTGAAAGAAATCTGGAAAGGTGAGGCACATAGCGTAAGGCTACAGTACAAGATCTTAATATATAAATGTATAGTTTATTCTCAATTTGTAAAAGTAGAGACAACATAATCATACAGCAATGTGAAAGTTGGCTTATACTGTACAAATACTTTCAGATAATTGTCGATAATTGCAATCTGATTAGAATGCGTGGAGATAAGAAAAGTTACATTTATTTTACTACGTCTTTCTACTTTCTTCACTTCAAAGGAGCAAAAACAAAGCAAATTTGAGCCTTCTCCCAAGAGATACCAAGAGTTATTTCTATCCATCAAATGTGCTCTCTCAAGTCATAATCAGTGCTGCCATCAGCCTCTCCAACAACAAACAGCTTCACGCTGCCAAGAATTTATTAATCTTGAGCAATTGGAGACTGTGCCCCAGAGCTAATCCTAAATGGCACCATTTTAAAGGAGAATCCCAAAGCTGTGTGAGCCAAAGGTCACATTAAACATGTGTAAGACTCTCTGTAATTAATGCAAGTTCAATTGAGCATAGATTTAAAACAAACAAATAGAACCATTTACGAGTTAAATAGCTTTTTTAAAACATATATTTATGACTGCGGTCAAAAGAAGGCAAGTGCCCCCTGTAGTCAGAATGTTGGTGCTATTAATTAAAGTATTAATAGAGGACTAATTAAACATATAAGGATATTTTTAAAATCACGCATGTATGGAGAGGGAGAGGGGGAGCAATTTCCAAAACAGCAGTAAGTAAATCAGCTTCCCTCCAGATTTTGGGACTACACCTCCTATATGTATAATCTGTCATGCTGGTTTATGAGAGCTGTAGTATCACACCATTAGACAGTTATAATTTGTGTATGTTCACTGCTCTGTGACACAAAATAACTTGGTTGGGTACTACTGTATGTTTTAGAACAGCTCATCTAGCTTTAGATATTATATGGGAGACACAAAGAAGTGCTTTTGCTGGTTGGCCTCATTCAGAACAATGTGCTGAGCTACTATTCACAAGTAAAAAATAAATCAAATTGTGCACCTCTTGTGGGGGGGAGATGTAGCAACCATATATCATCATGAATATAAAGACTTCTTAAGCACTCAAAGTAATGGGCCTGGACAGATGAATCTGTCTTTTTTGGTTACTCCCACACTTGATGTTCAAGTTCTTTCCATTGCAAATATAAAGAAATGTAAGAATTTTGGAAAATTCCTATTAAAAAAGCAATCTTAAACTAAATTCTCCATCATCCCTCATCAGGGTTCCCAAATACTGGAGCTTTGTAATATCATTACAAAGTCATCTATGGACCTTCATACTTAACGTGTGAAACTCTAGGATCTATTCAGAAGAATTGGGATGTTGAAAGGTGCAATTTACACATGAACAGGTACACACTTACAAAGGGTTCGGGTGGGGAGGGGTTAGCCAAGGAGATGGGCCCAAATTCTGAATCCCAAAAGTGGTTTAATATACCTACCATGATCAAAATACTTCAAATGGCACAATGAAAAATATTTCAAATGCTTCACTGAAGTCTCTTCACTTTTGCTAGGAATGCTAAGGAATACCACAACATGAGTGATATGTCTATGCCAGTGCTGTTTGTACTGCCTGGCACTAGCTTTGTAATATGCAAGTAAAAGCTAGAGTGGTACATTGGTTACAGTAGGGAGGGAACAATCCTTTATCCCTTAAGGACCACATTCTACCAGGGTAATCCTTTGCAGGCTGCACACGGATGGTGGGTGGAGCCAAAAACAAGACTGGGCAAGGCCAAAGCCACAAGAGGATGAGACCAGAGCAAAATGGGTGGAACCTATCCCCACCCACCATCAGCATCCCAGTAGAGGCTTGGATTTTTTTCAGGAGGTTTGTAATTGATGTTCTTGGAGGAATTTTAAAATCAGGGGTTTCAAAATAAGGCCAAGAGTCTTTCCCTGGGTTAGATCAAGAAAATTCAGATTCAAATCCATAGTCAGCTATCTATCCTGCTGGATAATTTGTGTTGCCTCTCATCCTAATCTGTCTACAGAGATGCTGTGAGAATAAAATGAGAGTGAGAAAGTACTCCTCAAAGTGTCAATCTGATATATAAGTAGTATATTAACATAACTTCCAGGACAGCAATTTGATAAATAAATAGTATATTGACAAACTTAACAATAGATGCAACATGCAAGAGAGCATGGAAAGAGTTCCTACTCCAGTCCTCTGAAGATGCCGGCCACAGAGACTGATGAAACATCAGGAAGAACAACCTTGAGAACATGACCAAAGAACCTGAGAAACCCAAAACAACCAGCAGATCCCAGCCATGAAAGCCTTCGAGAATACATTAACGGAAATAGTTGCTGTGTATCTATGAATGTATAAAGTACTGTACATTGAACTGCAGTGAAGTATACTGATGATATACATGAAGTGTATTCAAGCACTATATGCTCGCATACATACATGTGTGTATGTTTGTGTAATTTTAAGAATTCTGCACTGGAATTGGAAAATACACATTTTTTTGTCAGAGATTTTAGAAAGCTAAATATGTCCTAGTATGGTAGTTGGATGGAACCAGCTTGTAAATAAGTTGGCTATAACTTAGTGGCTTTTGTAAATCAGCTTCTCGTCTTGTTTACTTTAATTAGTTTTCCACAAAATGTGGAACAACAAAAGAAAAGAAAATTGCTTTCAAAAAAAGAAAGTGTTACATTAGTCTAATAAAGGCAGATTAAGCCTTCACTCTTACCGACAGTGCCACACATAGGAAGTTACATAAAGAAGTCCAAAAATCCTTACAGAAACATGTAACTTCAAGATTTTAGTAGTTAAGATTCAGGTGACATTAAGTTCTTTTAAATTCCATTGATACCAATAAGAATGATCTACAGTGCAATCCTATATACATTTTCACAGAAGCAAGTACTATGGTATTTCACAACATCTCTACATTAAACCTTGTTGAAAACCATGATACTAACTTCTTACTTACTAAACAAACACAGATTGCTCTCCTAAGTATGTGTTTAAATCTCCTATCGATACTGCCAGGACTTGAAAATGCTTATGTCTGGCTGAACTGGGACCTGAGTAACTAATCACAAACACAATGCAACTGTTACGTTCTGTAATAAGCGCAGTATTTTGTATCTGGAATGGGCTGTTCCTAGAGCAACATTTGATTCGTGTCAACTGTACTGTACCTCTAGAACTCAGGGAAATCAATTAACCTGGTAAGAAAATTAAGAATGTTCCAAGTATATGAGTATTTTCTTCCTACTTGTAATCAAATGCAGAAATTGAATATTACAAATGACTCATCAAGAAACCCCCATATCATGAGACTGACAGGAAAAGACAATACTGCTAGGAAACAAGATGACCAAACAGGAGTCAGAGTATTCGGTAAAGGAGGCCACAGTCTTGAGTTTGTAAGACCTGAAAAGAGCTATTAAGGACAAGACCTCAAGGAGGTAAATAATTTAGAAGGTCACCAAAAATCAGATGCAATTTGATGTCACATAGAGTGACAAGGCTTCCCTTCCCCACATTGAACAGGATATAAAATCAAGCAGGTGAGGACAAAAGAAGCCTTCTGCATTAAAAAGATTATATATATTATTTTTGCACAAGTAATTACAGGCAAAAAATTCCTGTGAAGCCTTTCTCCAACTAACATTCCCAGAACTCTGTAGTACATTGCTGTTTGTTCACTTCTGAAGAAGGATCCAGGCCTTGCTTCTCCATTCAACTCCCTGCTGCTGGAATATCATATTTCTCCAGCATTCACATAAAAATTTCTGTTGCTAGGGAAACACAACGGTATCATATTACAGTTAAGAAACTGGAATTCCATCATCGAATGTAGTTCTTACAATATGATTGTGAGTTCAGTAGCTCTGCATTCTCTGAGAGTCCAGGGTCAATCCTAAGGCATGATTGTGTAACAACTGCAAAATAGTATGTGTGTGGGTGTATGAGCATAACAAAGTGAATCAATGTGGAGTTCCATGGATGTGCATAAGAGAATGATACAATGTGGATTTCCTGCACTACTTCTTAAGCAAATATCATGTACTCAACATACACAACAAATCATTCCAGATACCAGGTAGAGACAGGCACTCAGACATTAAAGTCACCACATATGATGAAATTAGCATTTCTCCTCCTCCAGCACCGGAGATCTGGCTCCCCACTGGTAGACCTGACAACCCTGAACCTCACTATTATCTTGCAACTTCAACCTCCATTACCAGTGTTGATAGAATAACCCCACTTTGCAAAGCTTTTGCAAGAATTATGAACCGCAGTTAATCCGTGCGTCGTGCTGCTGAAAGCATTTACTCTTACAGAAGTGATTTCGCATCCAACAAGGAACTGGGTTTTCAGTCAGGGATTCCTCAAACTTTCTAGGTCACAGAATTTTATGCCAGCATATGAAACTAAGAATCTCTCAGGAAATACTCGAAAGTCAAGCATTTAAGGCTACATCCAATTGCTAGTTCCAGTTAAAACAGGTCCACTGAATCAATGGGACCTTCGGAAAATTAAAACTTTTGCAAGTCCCATTGTTTCAATGGGTTTCTTCTAGTTGGGAACTAACAAGTGTATTTAGACTGTTCCTCATTTCAGACCCAGGTTATATGATTTTAAGTGCACATAAATGGATGCCAAAAAAGGTGCCACATTACAGAGGAGGAGGAAGAAGAATAATATCATTTAGGGCTGATGTCAAAGTTACAGCTAGGAAACACCATATCTAACTGTGACCAGTGAAACCCAGGTCCTAGTCCTCACTAAGTTACAAAAATTCACCAGACCAGTTACTCTCAATCAGTCCAACCTACATCACAGAGTTCTTCCAAGCAAAAAGAGAGGAATGTGTAGAGTCATGTCGCCCTCTTAAATTCTTTGAGGGAAGGCAGGATATACAGTAAATATAATAAATATACTATGCATATTAAGTATATTGAACAACTGAAGATGCTATACAAACATTTAGCACTTTCATGAATCTTCAGCTGCAGCTTCATCTCTGATCCATCCTACAGTTTTAATGTCACTGTGATAAAACAAGAGTGCATAAGGGAAGAAACAAGAGAAGACTTTTGAGTTCCAAGGTCTCAATTCCTGGTACAAGATTTCTGAACCAACAATTCACACAGCAGCTGAAATAAGACTTTTACAGGTTTAACACATAATATCTTGGGTTAAGTCCCTGTCAATGTGATATTCATCATTAATTTACATGGGAATTAAGGACTGACCAAACTCCGGGAGGCAGTAGAAGACAGGAGGGTCTGGCGTGCTTTGGTCCACGGGATCACAAAGAGTCAGACATGACTTAACGACTAAACAAAAACAAGGACTAATGATGAAGGGAGAAATGTTCCTTGTTATTTGGGATATATTATGAGACTCTTGAGAGTCCCCTGGACTGCAAAGAGAACAAACCTATCCATTTTGAAGGAAATCAACCCTGAGTGCTCACTGGAAGGACAGATCCTGAAACTGAGGCTCCAATACTGTGGGCATCTCATGAGAAGAGAAGACTCCCTGGAAAAGATCCTAATGTTGGGAAACTGTGAAGGCAAGAGGAGAAAGTGATGACAGAGGACGAGGTGGCTGGACAGTGTAATCAAAGCTACCGACATGAATTTGACCAAACTCCGGGAGGCAGTGGAAGACAGTAGGGCCTAACGTGCTCTGGTCCATGGGGTCACGCAGAGTCAGACACGACTTAACGACTAAACAACATGAGAACATAGATCTTAGGTAAAACAAAATTAGAACAACAGTAAGAGAAATTAGTGAGAATAAGAGAGATAATACCCCAGCTAAGTTAACTGATATTGCCCAACTATTGTCTATGTTAAGGTTGTTACACTATCTATCTAGCTATCTAGCTATCTAGCTCACTGGTTCTTAACCTTGGGTTACTCAGGAGTTTTGGACTGCAGCTCCCAGAAGCCTTCACCACCAGCTGTCCTGACTGGGGTTTCTGGGAGTTGCAGTTCAAAAGCATCCAAGTAACAAAGGTTAAGAACCACTGATCTAGCTGACCGGACTTAAGCAAGATGTTAGACACATCGTTCAGCGCCTGTTCAGCCAGCAACTGTTTTGGGAGTATGAATAAGATACTTAGTTCTTCAAATATACGTAAACAATTACAGTTTGTTTTGCTTCATATCTCTAGTCATATATGGGTGACGGACTGTATATATTGTTTGGGCCAATTGTTTCATGAGAAACAAATCTTTCAAGGTAAATTCTGGGTATGCCTAAACTGGTTTGTATACACCTGAAATATTTTTCTGCACCCGTCTCCAACCAGTGCACAGAAAGCAATGAAGCCACGACAATTAATGTTGGCTGATATTATGAATCTCATTGCATTCCTGCTTTGAGGGTGGAGGTTAACTCAATGACCCTTGGCATCCCTTGAATTTACTTTATGAGTCTATAATTCTATGTCCTTCTAGAAATTTGAGGTCCATTTTATCTTCCATAGGATTCTTGGAAGTTAGCTAAGTGTTGTGCTAAGGGAAAGAAGAAGTGGCATAAACAAAAGTGGTGAAAAAAGAAGTGGAATATAATTTGATAGAAGCTTTTGCTTGTTGTTGTTGTTTATTTCTCCTTTGAATTTTAAATTTCTGGAATGAGTTTTCAGCCAGTGATAAGCAAATTGGAGCCTAGGATCCTGTTGCTAGTCTCTGCTACAGTATATCTATTGAATCAACTTTTCTTATGATATGGTCCATACACACATTCAATGGAAATACATTCTGGTCATTTCAGCTCCACTGGATCTCATGTAATGAGCTACAACAGCATCCCAATTCTTTTTTATATATTAAGTTTTGGCACCCCAGACTTCTGCAGATTGTTCAAAACATAAGGCCTACCACTTGTTCAACAATCCTGTTTCTACATGATTCTCCCACTGAGTGACTCTCAGAGGTCACTCATCAGGGTCATACAGAGGGACAAATCAACAATTCACATATTAATAAATAAATAAATAAATAAATAAATAGTAAGACAAGTGCATAATAAGAGCAAAAGACTATGCCTAATTCTTCACTGGGTATGGGCAAAACTCCTTGGTCAAGAATGGGGATGGAAGACACATTTCCCTACAAAAACATCCACTCTGTACCACGAAAGCCTGGCAGTTGGACAAAACTGCCTTGGATAGGAATGGCCTTGATTTCTTGCCTTGGATAAAAATCAATTGATCAATGTTCAATGAGAATCCTATCGGTGTTCAGGGAACTCTTGCATAATTTGCTGTCATCAACTGTAGCTAATCAATGAGGTGCTGGAGTGCATCTCAGTTATACTACGAAGAATACATATATTTGAAAAATGCATGTCAGTACACTTTAGCCAACAGGAAAATACATTAAAATGCATGTGTTCATAAAAATGTACTGTATATGAAAAAACTACTTGTACTCTGTAAAAACAGGCACACACTTCTAGGCAGGAAGGAAAAAAAGTATCGTAAAGTGATTCAAAACTGAGATGGAAGAAGAATAAGGAATGAGGCAAGATCAAGACTGAAAGAGTTTCACATTCCATGTCAAGAATGTTTGTAAGTCTCATTAAATTCAGTAGGAACCTACTGAATCCTGACTATTCACACTTGTTGAAAAACAACTCTGACAATTGCTTTGTGAGAAGTGGAAAGTAGTTAAGTGATGGAGTCAGCTTCTGGGATTTTCCCCTTGTGGGAAAATCCCAGAATGGTAGTGAGCAGAAGAGGGTATTCTGTAGACCAGTGGTTCTTAACCTTTGTTACTCAGATGCTTTTGAACTGCAACTCCCAGAAACCCCAGTCAGCACAGCTGGTGGTGAAGGCTTCTGGGAGTTGCAGTCCAAAACTCCTGAGTAACCCAAGGTTAAGAACCAGTGCTGTAGACCATCTTGACTGCTGCCATTGGTGTTGTCAACATTCAGATTGCCCTTTGCAATGTAAAGCTTGGTAACCTTTTTCCTGTTGGCGACAAGGGCACAATAACGTTCAGCAATATTGGGCCATTTCCTGGCTTTTTGAATTGTGGGTAGAAAAGCACAACATCCTACATTCGTAAACCAGAATGCATATATGTGTGCAGAATTAAGCTACAGTTGGTTGCATGTGTGTTATATGCTTCAGAATTTCCATGGCAGTATGCAAGAATCTCCCAGGCACAGTCTTAGGCATCCTGAGAAAGCAATAATCAGTGCAGTGTAGCAATTAATATCTTGTGCTGGGACTCAAATCCTCAGCATGAAGTTCATTTTGTGAGGTCAGGCTGTGCAGACTCTCTTGGCCTAACCCACCCATCATCTCACAGGGTTGTTGTGAGGGTCCAAGTGCAAAGGAAGACAGCCAGGTTTACTACTTTGAGCTCACTGGAAGAATGACAAAATATATAAACAAATATAACCTCAGCTCTGTTTTCTTACATCCTTTATATCTGCAATGGCTCAACTTCATCTAGATGCCTCTTTGCTCATTTTTCTTTGTTTCCAGAGGCAGTCGGGAACAATAGATTCAATATTGTATATAGTATATCAGAATTCATGTAACAGATTTGATAGGGAAAACATACAAAATGCAGCCCTTAGGATAAGCATAGAAACCTGCAGATTAAATATGTCATACAGCCAACCCTCCTTCCCAGTTCTTTCAATCTTTCAGAGCTTCATTAACTAGCCTATACTGCATAGCATGTTAGATTAATATAAGAAATGTTCTCACTTATGTTACACAACGAGGGACTTTTCTGGCCTAGCAGTTCTACAAAACTGAAATTTATGCTGCTGCTGCTGCTTCCTCTTCCTCCTCTTCCTCTTCTGGCTGAGAAACCATCCCTTCAAAACTTCACCAATCTCCATTATTTCAAGGGTGAGGAAAATGTAACCCTCAAATGTTTGTGGGACTATAGCTTCCGTTAGCCATAGCCACAAATAGTGAGGCCTACTGAGAGGTAGAGTCTTAAAAAAACCCAAACATCTAGAGGCCCATATATCTGACCTTCCTTTTTTTTTACTTGAACATAGAGCCTTCATTTTATGACAGACCTTCACAACCTGTGATTCACTAAGTTTAATGACAGCCCAAACTTAACACAGCCAATTATTTCTGTGGCTGCTTCATTTACACACTGTACTAATAGTGACTCTATGCCTTCAAGAATTCTTTTATGCAGTATAAATACAAACTGTATGTCTTTTTAATGAAAGACTATCCAATAAAATCTAACACTAGGATAACCAGATCTTGTATTACTTTATTTTATCTTATTTTCTTGAAAAATTCAGCACACAGATGGCATGTGCCACTCCCTTCCTCTCACTATCAGCTTAAGTACCTACAGTTTCACCCAGAAATTATTTTGAAGCTGTTTTTAGTCCTCAGTTTAGTCTTAAATAACAATTCAATGCTAGTGACACATTTTGGCCTTGCCTAAAGATTTAACAAATTACCTTTCCTTAGAAAATAATTCTGTGACATCCTGTTTCTCCAGCACTGAAAAGGCTGAAAAAGTAGCTTTCCAGCTTGTTCTGTCTTCAGAAATTAAATAAAACTTGATAAGAATACATGAAAGGAAGCCTTTCTCCCTTAGATAAATTGCAGGTCTCCCACCATCTAAGAAAGTACTCAAAAATGAGAACATGTCTCAAAAGACAGGAGTTACAAAAGAGAGGAGGGCACATTGCAACTGCCCCAGCATGAAAAATTGCCTGCATTTTGATGCACTGGAACATTCAGGGTCAAGTACACCATTCAATTCTACTGGAATAAATCTATTACTCTCTATACATATCAGCAATGGCTTTCTGGATTTACGCCAATCTAACCAAGATCAGAATGTGGCCCACATAGCATGTTCTTTCTTCAATTAGGCTCATTGTCAGCTTTGCAATGCATTCTCCCAATCTATGGCAAACAAGCAATGTCAATTGGCATTGCATCTTTACTTAACATGGATGGCTAAAAGAAGCCCTTGTCATTAAATACAGGATATAGTAGGGGGAAAGGATAACAGATGAGACATAAAGCAGGAAATCAAATATTCTACCACTGGCAGAAAAGTTAATGACCCAGAAAGCCTTCTCTGTCCTTTAGACTGTCAGTGTCTACCTAAGAACATATATTCCCAACCAAAATGCCACAGTAAGCAGAAATGCATCAGGCCCAAGTATATAATTGTCCTGTTTTGTCTGAAATTCCATACACTACATTTGAAGCAACCTCTGAACTATACAACTAATATTCTATTAAAATGAAACAATTTTAAAATGGCAACCCCAGCCATTCTTGATTGGATGCTATCAAAATGGGCAGAATGATGCAATAGATTGGGATAGGGGGCTTATCTAGTCATTATCTAATTTATTCATTCATATTTTTTATCCAATCCTTCATAAGAATCTCAAGAAATATTTCAGAATAGATAATGTTAAAATAATTTTTAAATCAAATAAAATCATATCAATCAATCAATCAATCAATCAATCAATCAATCAATCAATCAATCAATCAATCAATCAATTATCTATCTATCTATCTATCTATCTATCTATCTATCTATCTATCTATCTATCTATCTATCTATCTATCTATCTATCTATCCACACACATATATAATTATAATAATTTTAACTATAATTATAATTTTATGTATAATTTTTATTTTTATACCAACCATCTAGCAAAACCACTGCTCAAGATGGTGTATAACAAAAAATAATATAATATAAATTATGAATGAACTACAGAAATACCAAAACGATCCTCACAAATAACAAGACAAGACAGGTGGCAGAAAAATATTAACACAGAGAAAAACTATATTACAAAGCACATTTATTTTTAATGGAAAGTTGACATTAAAATGTAATTCTTTAAAATATGAATATATAGTGGCCTCAGTGAATTGTGAATAAACTATGATTCATGGATTCTATATAAACCAAAAATAACCAAACGCAATAAACATTCATGGTAAAAAAAAAAAAAAAGGTGTTCATCTTCAGATTATGCTGGGTGGACATTGACACTGACCCCTAAAGTTAGTTCATGGCTAAATATGGACATATAGATTGACTCCTTGTGAGGGGTGCAGGTAAACACCCAGGTGGCCCCAACACATATCAGGCAGCCAGACTGAGGGCAAGTTTACACTGAAGGAGGCAAGATCAATAAGAACAAAAGGGCCAGAGTGGGAAGGCACAGGGTCATCACTTCTGAAGAATTTATTTATTTAATTTATATGTCGCCCAATTTGTGTCGGGAACTATTCTGGGCAGTTAATCAATAATGCAATCAGAGAAACAACCAAGACACAGGAAACAACAATAAAAGTCATAAAATAAGGAAAAACTCAGAACAACTATCATAAATCTTCAGGAGTGCAGAGCTTACATAGTAATACATAATAAGATAGTGGGTACACAATAAAGCAAATTCATCAGAGGTTAAATAAAGAGCTAGGCCTTCAGCAGCCTCTTAAAGGTGGGGAGGGAGAGGGCCATGCACAGCTCACTGGGAGCTGGTTCCAGAAGATTGGGGCCACAGCTGAGAAGGCCCAGTATCTAATAGATATTATCCTAGCCTCCTTCAGTGTAGTCACTGGGAGGAGCATTGACTGGGAGGATCTGATGGTATGGGTAGATGATCTTGGGGAAGATGCTCTGACAAGAGAATGTTTGAGAAGACATCCTAAAAGGGGCACATCCCAGAGCAAAGCCTCCTCCTCCTTCCTGCTCTTCAGAACCTGGACTCTGGGGAACTCCAGTCAAATTAACTAAGGCCCCAAGTTGGGAAGCAGTGTCCAAGGAAAGAAAGACTGTAACTCAGCCCTATGGAATTGTGGGAGGAAAGACAGGGAGGAGTGATGTCATATTATTAATAAAAGCTGTTCTAAGCTATAAGATGTAGAGCTGGAGCCCAGAAAATTACTGCCAGGGACCCTGATCCTGCCAGCACCATAGGAAAGGGGGTCAGCAGGGCACGCATGCCTGCTTTATCCTAGGTCTATTGCTGAAAATCAGTCAGCTATGTTTGTCAGTTTGCTGTTTGATCTCTTCAACTGTAAGTAAGGAAACTTTTCTAATCTTTCTCCTACTAATGTTTTAGAGTGAATGACTGACACAGTAATGAGAGAAAAGGGGTGAACTAGATTGGGGGACTTGAAGCTATTCTGCTCTGTGAGTCCCTGCATTTCTGCTGCATAGCTAGAGGAATTTTACCAAAGTTCAAAACTCTGCAATATATATTACACCAACTAAAATCCTTCACTACACACTGAAGTAAGCAAAATGATGCTGAGAGCAGCTCCAAAGGAATATGCAGTCCAGTGACCTAATTCAGAGCCCTCCTCATCCTCTCAGAGTTTGGAGGGTGCAAGAGAGGTCTTAGCCTTCTTTGCAGGCAATGACACTGAGTCTAGTTTAAAGCTAGGTCAGCATCTTCCTTGTAAGGTACTGAAGTTTCTCTTTACTTTCCCCAGTTTCATCTGTATTGCATCTTTTTTATTCTCACATTTTTAGTCCCACTGAATCCAACTTGAGGTCCCATCAGGAGACGCCACTCCACCCAATGAATACCCCACCCTCTACATTATGGCCACCACAGGCATGCACAAATAGCTCTGATGTAGACATCTTACAGGCTATGTAACACTGACCACTAAATATGATTCATCAGGAAAGTTCTAGCCTCAATGAAATTAAAAGTACTTTTAAGTGGCAACATATTTTGCTCCCACTAATAGCAACAGGACACCTCCAGGTGAAATTTCCCTGAGGACAAAAAGACACCAATTCAATTCAACTCAATTTCAATAAAAATTAATTCTGCAATTTCTTTGATGCACATTAGAAGCCAGGCAAAATCCGGATACGGTAAAGCACACAAGGATAGAAAATGCAGCTCTTTTGCACATCTCCCAAAATCCACAAGAATCCATGGTATCGGTAGGTTTTGGGGAACTATGGTCAAAACAAGAGAAATACTTCCCATCTCTCATATGACTTTCATGGATTTCTGAGATAGTGGCAAAACTGGAACTACCAATTCCTATCTATCAATGCAAATGGAGATTTGCACAGACTTTCACCCAATACTTCTGTGTCAGGGAATCTATAGAAGTCTAATGTGTTCCATCAAAAGCTATGCACTTGCAGTCATTATCTCTGACATACAATTTTATATGATCGTTTCCATCCTTTGGGGTAAACCCACTACATTAAATGGCAGTTCTTTATAAGGCCATTATCATGGTAGACTGCACCCTTAGATACATATACATATTTGTTGAGTGGTAATTTTATCAAGTTCACTTCTTGCCATGTGCCAGAAGGTTTTAATGCACCACCTTCCTTAGAATGGGGCACTACATAGGTTCCTTTGCACCTTTGATGCAGTCCAAAGAAAACTGCAGAGAAAGCAACATTGGCATCACCATTCAGAGACAAATAATTAATCTTGCTGAAATAGCAATTTATAGACTTCACAGAAATTTCTTTATATTGCACCAAAAATGTGTCGATATTGTCTCTCACACAGATTAACCCACATTTCAAAGTATTTACTCCAATACCAAACTGTTATTGACATAAGATAATCAAATAAAGTGTTACCTCTGTATGAAGAGCATCAGTGAATAAGCTAATGGGGCATGAGAACTTCCTATTCTCCTTGTCCTTTATTCTTCATAAAACCTTGCTGAATCATGAAAGAGAAGCATGTATTCCTCTGAGCTGTTGGATTCAACATCAAATCGTCTAAACTCGCATCCCTGTTCCTTTGCTGTTTGCTTCTGCCTTGCAACTAACACCACAGTTCCAAATGCAGTCATGCAGATTCATACACACAATAACGGGGATCCTAAAATAAGGCACTGGCAAAATGCAGCTGCTAAAGAATTGGCTCTATATGCTCCGATCCAGATGGCTGCATTTTGCACCAGCTGATGTTTCTAAAACAGTCTTTAGAGGCGGCCGTCCATAGAGCTCTGGCGTTGTGAATACAGTGGTGTTCTAGTCAGAACGATTGCAAACAATTGTGTCGGCAAATATCATGGATATTGGGGAAAAGTTCCATTTGTTCCCCTGCTCTTTTCGAGAGCAGGCTTTGTGCTACTTCAAACTGCTCCGCTGGCTACCATTCTGCAGACCGGAGTTTCAAACATGCTACAGGTAACAGAGCTATCTGCAAGTAACAGATGCTTTTCTTTGTGTGTGAATGTAGTTACCTTCTCCAAGTAAAGTAATGAGTAGGAACAGTTACTTTCTTCATGTAATGAGTAGGACGTAGTTACTGTTACATAACAGCACTGATGTTACCTGTCTGTCATGGGTTTGGAGGGAAAGTTCCATCCTATGGGGAGTGGAAGGCGGGACATCAGGAGGAGGGGCTGTACTGTATAAATATGTGATGCCTGTGTGGTGAGAAGAGAATGCTGGAGATGCTGAGAGACACTGGGTTGTGACGAAGCAGCAGCTGGGAAGAAGAAGCTGTTGTGGGAGTCTGTGTGTCAGACAGGGTACTACTGTGTGTCAGAGTACCAACCTGATAGGTTCAGGTGTCTGTTGGTTAGCCAGAACTGATAGGTTCAGGGTCTGTGCTTCAAGTTAAGGGTTCTGGGTGAACCAAACTGTATGCTTGTATGAGTGAAACTAAGCCACGTTACTTTATTTTATTCACCTGATTGTTTATTTTTCCCTGTGTGTATTTAAAATAAACCTTATTCTTTTATTGTTTAAAAATCCATCCCTGGTCTGTGTGACTTCTTAGAGGGAATGGTTGGTGGCAGCTTAGTGTAACTGTGTGACATATCCCAGTAGGTCTGGGTTTGTCACATTGATTGGTGTCCAGCGTGTGGGATACGACTGGTCCAGTTGTCCAGTGGTCCAGAAAAGCCTTGGCAAGTGTGCCCAGAGCAAGGGGGGTCTAGTCAGGGACAGTCTGAGGCGCGTAGGTAATCTTCTAGGTGTACCTCACGGGGAGGTGCGCTAGTAGAAGAACGTGCCAACTGGGGAGACTTAGATTAAGGTGCTCTGAGGCAGCCTAGTTTTGGCGGGAAAAAGCTGAGGCAAAACTGCGTAGTAACAGTGAGCTAGCTTGCCAGCTGAGAGGCCCAGCAGAGGGGGGTAGGCTCTGACTCGATACTGTTGCAAGTTAGTGCTGAAGAACAGCAGCAATCTCTAGGGAGAGCTGGTTCTGAGGCAAAAAGGAAAAAAGTGGTCGTTTTATTCTGAGGCTTGACTTTTTAAAGCAGCCTGTTCTGAGGGGGGATTATGCCCTTGACTCGAAGCCAGATGGCCGAAATGAGTGAAGTGAAAGACCCCCAGATTGACCAAGGTTCTGAGGATGAATTTGGCTCAGTGCAGGGTGACAGCACAGGAGAGCAGAACCCAGAACTCAGAAAATTGCTCATAGTCCAACAGCATGAACTGAGGATGAGGCAATTTGAAGTGGAGGAAAAATTAGAGAGAGAGAGAATGGAGAGGGAGGAAAGATTGGAGAGAGAGAGAATGGCGTTTGAATTAAGAAAACTGGAACTGATGAACCAGAACAATAATAATAATAGGGATTCTGAGGGAGGCCAACTGTCTAAGGCTGACCTGAAGAAATTCCCTGTGTACCACAAGGGAGATTGTCCTGAGGTGTTCTTTTCCCTAGTGGAAAGAGCATTTGTGGACTTCTCAGTGAGGGAAACTGAGAAGATGACCATCATGCGATCTTTAATCAGTGGTAGCCTGGCTGAGGTTTATGCCGAGATGCCTGAGGAACTAATGAAAGATTTTGCAGAGTTTAAAAAACTGGTGTTTGCCAGACATGGGATAAATGCGGAGCAGCTGAGACAACGATTCAGGTCCCTCACAAAAAAACCAGAACAGACTTTTACCCAAGTGGGGGCCCAATTGGTGAGGCTGCTTGAGAAATGGCTATCGCAGGAGGGAACAGAGACCTATGAGCAGCTTAAAGACTTGATAGCACTGGAACAGTTCTATTCAGTCCTGCATGGGGAATTGAAATTCCAGGTGAGGGAAAGGAAACCGAGGTCTGTGGCAGAAGCCTCAGAGATCGCAGATTTTATTTCCCAAATAAGAAAGCCCTTGGGTGAGGGGAAATCTGTAGGTAAACCCAAAGAAACCTACAGCAAGTACTCTCAGGGACCAGGGAAAAGCCAGCAAGGGGGAGGGGCCCATGGTGAAGGGAAGCCCTCAGACATGAAACTAAGACCTCAGATTTTGGAGGGAAAACCAAAACAAGATGAGAGAGAATCAAAATACACCAGAAAATGTTATTTCTGTCAGGGAAAGGGTCATCTAATCTCAGAGTGTGAGAAATTAAAGCAGCTAAAAGGAATGGTGCCTCAGGAGTCTAGTGGGACCAAGCCAAAAGCTGTGTTCTGTGTCCAGAAAGAGCAAGGCTCAGTGTCACTGAGGGAGCCGGTTGCCATGGCTACTCAGTCTGGAACAGCTACCGCTGCTGATCAGGCTGAGGAAAATGGTCCTCTTGTGGAGGTAAAACGCTGCTTGCTGGTGAAAACAGATTCTCAGTTGTTTGAGACAGCAGGGGTGGACGTGGGAATACTTGACCGTCAGTATAGGGGGCTGCGGGACACTTGTTCCCAGGTAACCCTGTGCCATCCAGATATTATTCCCAGGGAGTTTATAATCCCAAATGAGAGCATAAAGGTGGCAGGGATTGAGGGGCAGGTAATCTCTCTGCCAGTAGCAGAGGTACCTGTCAACTTTCAAGGCTGGAGGGGAGTTTGGAGGCTAGCGATTTCATCGACTCTGCCAGCAGCCGTGCTCGTGGGAAATGACCTGGCTGAACATGTGAAACGGGTGCTAGTGATTACACGCTCACAAGCCACCACGGGGACAGTTCAAGGGGGTAATGATGAGCCAGAGACGGAAGCAGAGGGGAGTTCAGAAGCTGTGGTGGAAACCTTAACCACAGACAGCAGATTTGGACAGGAGCAAAAGGCAGACGCCACTCTCCAAAAGTGTTTTGAACAGGTGACTGACGCCCAGCTAACACCTGAAACCCCAGTGAGATTTCTGGAGAAAAAGGGGATTTTATATAGAGAGACCCTGAGAAATATCTCAAAAGGGGGAGATGGGATCAGAAGTCAGCTGGTGGTACCTGAAAAGTATCGCCCCATGATCTTACAAAGGGGTCACTCTGACATGTTTGCTGCACACTTAGGGGTGAAAGGGCCTCTTGATTTGATCAAACAAAATTGGGAGCAGATCACCCAGGATGACCCACAAGACGTTGTGACTTACATAGACACCTTGATGAATGACCTAAGGAGAAATCTAGAGCTGGCAGCGGAAAACCTGCAAGCTCAGAAGGTCAGACAGAAAACATGGTATGACCACAAAGCTAGAGAGAGGCACTTTGACCCAGGGGAGGAAGTGCTTTGGCTTAGGCCCTGCAGAGAGAACAAACTGCAGCTCAAATGGGCAGGACCATATAGGGTCATTTCCAAGATGTCAGACCTGAACTACCTAATAGAGCAGGAGGAGAACCAAGCAAGGAGGGTGGTTCATGTGAATGCCCTAAAACCCTACTACAGAGGGGAACAGAGGGTTTTATTCGCGATAAAAGCAGCTGAGAGTGAGGAAGCTGAATTACCCTTCTGGGAGGGTAGAGGGGAAGTAAAATACAACCCAGAGGAGGTAAAGATCAGTCCTGCACTCACCCAAGACCAGCAGCAAGAACTAAAAATGCTGCTTAGAAAATATCAACAGGTGTTTTCTAACAAGCCGGGGATAGCGAAGGGAGTGATGCATCGGATCCATACAGGGGATGCACCCCCGCAGGCAGTATCCCCATACCGAGTAACGGGACCCTATAGGGACAAGGTGCGGAAGGAGCTGGACGAGATGCTTAGGGAGAACATCATCGTCCCCTCTTCTAGTCCTTGGTCCTCTCCAATAGTCCTTGTGGACAAGCCTGATGGGAGCATTAGGTTTTGTGTTGATTACAGGAAATTAAACCGTGTAACCACTCCTGATGCCTACCCAATGCCCAGGCTAGACAACCTGATTGAAACCATAGGGGGTTGTCGGTTCATCTCATCATTGGACCTGGTAAAGGGATATTGGCAATTAAGAATTGATCCCAGGGATCAAGAAAAGACTGCCTTTTGCAGCCCTTTTGGTCTCTATGAGTTTCGAGTCCTGAGCTTTGGTCTCAGAAATGCACCAGCCACATTCCAAAGGCTGATGGACCAGACCTTGGCAGGGCTCAGTGACTTTACAGTGGCCTACATTGACGACATAGGGATCTTCAGTAATACCTGGGAAGATCACCTGTTACACCTGGAGTTAGTGCTGCAGAGGTTAAGTGCAGCAGGGCTAACAGTAAAGGCCAGCAAGTGTCAGCTGGGTAGCCCAGAAATAAAATACTTGGGTCACATGGTAGGGGGAGGAATGATAAAACCCCTGGAGGCCAAAATAGAAGCTGTTCGTGATTGGCCTAGACCCAACACCAAGAAAAAGGTCAAATCATTTCTTGGGTTGGTGGGCTACTACAGAAAGTTCATCCCGAGGTTTAGCGAGATTGCGGCTCCGCTGACCGATCTGACGAGGAAGACGGCTGATGACCGCATCCCGTGGACCAGCGACTGTGAGGCGGCGTTCCAGAGGTTGAAGGAGGCGTTAATCAACTATCCTGTCCTGCGGGCTCCAGACTTCGACCGGGAGTTCATCATCTACACCGATGCGTCTAACAGCGGGGTAGGAGCAGTTCTGTGCCAGGAGGATGAGAATGGTGACCAGCATCCAGTGTCCTACCTGAGTAGGAAACTTCAAAAAGGTGAGAGACATTTGGCAACCGTGGAGAAGGAGTGTTTGGCCATAGTCTACGCGATCCAGAAGGCCAAGCCTTACATCTGGGGAAGACATTTTATTCTGTGTACTGACCATTCACCATTGCAATGGTTAAAGACAATGAAAACCCACAATAGCAAACTTATGAGGTGGGCTTTAAACCTACAGGACTATGACTTTGAAGTGAAGGTGGTCAGAGGGTCAGTGAACTGTGTTGCTGACGCCTTATCAAGAAGACCTGAAGAATGAAGACGGCGAAAGAACAGGGACTATGTGTATATAATGGTGAACAAAAAGTTAAATGTACCTGGTGTTTTTGAATTGGTTTGTATGAATAAAGGTAAATGGATGTAATGTATATGGTAAATGTTTAAATGCCTATTTGCTATGGTTTAACTTAGAATGTAAGTATGAGTAAGTATAATATGGTATGTATAACTGTTGTTGTGTTTTATTCAGGTTGTTTTTTGGTGAAAAGCACGTTAGCTTTCCCCCTACAAAACAACTTATAAAGAGGGGAGGTGTTACATAACAGCACTGATGTTACCTGTCTGTCATGGGTTTGGAGGGAAAGTTCCATCCTATGGGGAGTGGAAGGCGGGACATCAGGAGGAGGGGCTGTACTGTATAAATATGTGATGCCTGTGTGGTGAGAAGAGAATGCTGGAGATGCTGAGAGACACTGGGTTGTGACGAAGCAGCAGCTGGGAAGAAGAAGCTGTTGTGGGAGTCTGTGTGTCAGACAGGGTACTACTGTGTGTCAGAGTACCAACCTGATAGGTTCAGGTGTCTGTTGGTTAGCCAGAACTGATAGGTTCAGGGTCTGTGCTTCAAGTTAAGGGTTCTGGGTGAACCAAACTGTATGCTTGTATGAGTGAAACTAAGCCACGTTACTTTATTTTATTCACCTGATTGTTTATTTTTCCCTGTGTGTATTTAAAATAAACCTTATTCTTTTATTGTTTAAAAATCCATCCCTGGTCTGTGTGACTTCTTAGAGGGAATGGTTGGTGGCAGCTTAGTGTAACTGTGTGACATATCCCAGTAGGTCAGACCTACTGGGATATGTCACAGTTACATCCAAATATTTTCAGGGTATTTTAGGGAATTTTAGAGACAGTTGGACAGGAGGTTTTAAATTTCATGCTGTGTTCTTATCAGTCTTGTTATTTAAAAAAAACTAGCAGAAAGTAATGAACCATAATGAGTAATGAGTAGTGCAGTAAATAATTCAATTGTGTTTTTTTTAAAAAGCCTCTGGTTTATGAATGTGGGATACTGCGCTTCTGTATCCACAATTCAAAATGCTAGGAAATGACAAAATATTGATGCACAGTATTATGCCTACCGTGGGACGTGGTGGCACTGTGGGTTAAACCGCAGAAGCCTCTGTGCTGCAGGGTCAGAAGAGCAGCAGTCGTAAGATCGAATCCACGAGACAGAGTGAGCTCCTGTCACTTGTCCCAGCTCCTGCCAACCTAGCAGTTTGAAAGCATGTAAATGTGAGTAGATAAACAGGTACTACCTTGGTGGGAAGGTAATGGTGTTCTGTGTCTAGTCACGCTGGCCACGTGACCACGGAAACTGTCTTCAGACAAACACTGGCTCTGTGGCTTGGAAACGGGGATAAGCACCGCCCCCTAGCATCAGGCACGACTGCACTAAATGTCAAGGGGAAGCTTTACCTTTATTTTGCCTACACTGCCAGCAGGAAAAAGGATACCAAAGTTTACATGGCAAAGGGTAGCCTGAATGTTGAGTAAACCCATGGCAGCAGTCAAGATGGTCTACAGCAGCCATTCTCCACATTTCTTTGGCCATGGCCCTTTTAAGAGATGTCCTCAGGTTCAACACAAACAAGACACAACACAAACAAATGAAGAGAAAAACAGAATAGAAAATGTTTCAATGTATTCACTAAAATGTTTCATTCTGTGCCCCCCTTTAAATGTGCCAAGGCTTCTGTTGCAAATGGCTAGTCTACAGGATACCCTCTTCTCCTCACTAACTTTCAAAAGCTGGCTCCTTTTTTCATCAGTTAACTACTTCTCATGCAAACACAAAGCTATTGTCAAGGCTGTTTTTCTGCAAGTGTCAGATATATCTGTGCCAAATTTGGGTCCAGTTTCAAAATTATATACAGTACATATTTGTTTGGGCTCCCCTTGTCTTAGGATTGTCTTGTAGAATATTGATTTGCTCTGCTGCACAATAACACTCTTGTACTAGTGTGCAGCTATCATGTAACAAGTTACTTGCCCAGCAGTGTGACAAGCAATGATACACTTTTCAAATGTAACAATAGGAAGTAACCAGTTTAGCAAAATGGGGATTTCTGGTTCAAATATTTACAGATATAACGGGGCAAGCTAAACCTACATTTTAGTGGTTTATGCAGCAAAAAAACATAACCAGTAAAACTTGTGCCTTTTATAAAGCTGCCTGTGTGTTTTATTTATTTAATTTCCCTTTAAAACAAGTAACTCTTTTGGCAATTTCCATGGTTTCTAGGATAAAAGCCAAGCAGAGATGTTTAATCCCTTGAATCTTGTTCACATACATTTCTATTTGCTCTGCACTGCAAGCTATAAATAACTGTTGATTACAATCGTTTATCATAATGGCAGCTAACCTGGGTTTTTGTAATTAGCATTTGTCTCTCTCAACACACTTTCTATCACAATTCTAATATATCAGTGCTTTAAATACCTGGCCAATATTTTACAAATCTATATTTGGGCTTGGAAGCCGAAATCCAGTTCTCTGTACCCACTGCAGCAGTCCCAGCAGGAACACGGGTAACTGTCTGCTACTGCGTCAAGCCATTAGTGCATTTAGCTTAGTACTGTCAAGTGTGACTGGTAGGAACTCTTCAGAGTTTCAGGCAGGATGTCATCCTGGCTCCATTTGGAGATCCCTGGTATTTTCAAGATGAAGTTGAAGACATTACTCTTTAAAGAAGCATTCAAGGACAGCCTCTCTTGAGCTAGTCTTCAAGTGAGTCACCTGATCCCACCATCCTTTATTTCAGTGTTAATTAGGTCATTTTGCTATTTTCATTTGTAGTTATCAGGTGGGGTTTTTTTAGTTAACTTTCCCCCCCCCTTGATGTAAGTAGCATAGAGTAATCCCTGGCACTATGCCAGGTGCTAGCTAGCTAGCTAGCTAGCTAAATAAATAAATAAATAAATAAATAAATAAATAAATAAATAAATAAATAAATAAATAAATAAATAGGCTTCCAAAGACAAATAAGATTTTATATGTTACAATGTATAGACAAGTGTGTTTCCTCTTCAAGGTAATTAACAAGGCTATTGATAACTACCTTTAAACTATATAAATTTCACGGGGGGGGGGGGGAAATCAGATGGCAAAAGAAACCAAAATCAACCAGTTGGAAGGTAAGCAACAGAAAAGGACCGGAATAGCCTTCACAAGTTGCTATTTTTCAAACCTTACCAGCCCCAGCCAGCATGAGCAACAGTTGGGGATAATAGAGTTTGTAGTTCAAATAACCTGGAGGGAACAGGTCATTGATTCCCATTCTTAAGGCACCACTTTCTTTCCTGCCTATTTGTTTATGCATGCATATTTGATTTCTATTTATATAGTTATTTTCTATAGTGCTATGAAGATTAAGTGCATCCCCATGTAGAATATGTTGCCATGATTCCATGTGGATGTCAGTAAAGTTGTTGTCTAATCTTCCTTTGAAAGCACACTCTTCACACTAAATGGCTTCTCCAATTTGGCTTTATTTTTGTAAAATGAATCAATGACATGGTGTAATATGTAATGTATTGTTGTTCATTTGAGGTTATATTTATCTAATTTTCGGGCC
Organism: Pogona vitticeps; assembly: GCF_051106095.1. NCBI lineage: Eukaryota > Metazoa > Chordata > Lepidosauria > Squamata > Agamidae > Pogona > Pogona vitticeps. The sequence continues at coordinate 289,086,746 of NC_135784.1, forward strand.
TGCTAAGGACCAGATTATTTTTCTTATGTCCTGATAAGTAAAACCACAGAATTCAAAGAGAGTGTACTTTTTTTAACATGACTGTAGCTAGCTTTATGTCACAGTTCAAGAATCCTGAGCACAGAAGATATACAACTGGGTCGCAGTTAGGGACACCCACATTTCCCAAGTACAGAACTTTTGACCTCAAGGTGAAATGGGAAAGGAGGTGCATAAAACTAATTTTTGCAATACCTTGTAGAAATAATCTCAGAACATAGAAATGGATGCACTTCTTACCTCCCTTCCTTCTTTTTTAAATCTACTTTAAGGGCAAAAGTTTCCTTCCCCTTAATAAAACAGTTCCCTAATCCTAGGAAGATGCTACCTCAGGCAATGTTAGAGAGAGATAGAATACCTTTAAGCAACACAAGCCTAGGGAGCTGCAGACAGAATAGGAAAAACAGCACAAGCAAAGGGGCTAAAATAAGACCGACAGTTGTTGCATTCTCCAGTGGAACCTGATGCAGTGCCTCTTAGTTCTCTGCACATCAGGTCTCCTGACTAACAAGTCTCCTGAAAAGATCTGATTTACCATGGTAACCACGACACAGATGACAGGTTTCTCTATTCCAGTGTACTTTGGCTGCTGAATGTTAAGCTTACACAGTAAATTCAATTAAGCTATTTTAATGGACGGTCCTCAAAAATCCTGTCAAGATCCCATTAAAGGTGAGGAAAAAAGCAAATCAGAATCCACTTTCCAGTTTGTTGTGAGAAAGAGACTAACTATACTGTACTATATGTTAAAGATTAAGGCTGTGAGGGCCCTGTCCAAGGTACTGATCAAGGCTGTGGATGGTATATACATAATCTCATCCAACCTAACTGTAGTCAGAAGGCAAGGAAAACCTCCATGTTTTCATGAAAGCTTCCTTTCTCTACTTCCCTCTCATATCCAGCATTCACCCTGCCTTTTGTTCATTTTCTTGTCACTGAGATGTATGCCACATGTGATGAGGAGAATATACAACCTCACCCCCTTTCCCTCACAGTCACTCTTCTATGTATGCAAATATCTGAGGAGAAAGAGCTTACTCCGTTCATTTAAGCCTTCCCCATGCAAACCAGAATATGCAACAATGGGAGTTGTGTCTCATGGGACAAGCTTACACAAATAGAACAACATATCCCCCCCCCAAAAAAAAACACTTAACAAATGGCCATGTGCTAGCATCCTACAATTATGTGTGGGGCTTATGCATTTTAATAACTGAACAGGTCTTTGGTAACTATATTGAGCATTACATTTGTGTTAGCATTTTCACTAATCATTATTAGTGCCAAATCACACTCTGCAACCATAGCTAGATGCCAGTTCTCAGACTGTGGTTTGGCACTAACCATCATGGATAGCACACATGCCCAGGCAGATAATAATGTTAACCGTATTTCACTCTAAACTGAAAAAGGAAGATATCCTTTTAGACTTAAACATTCACACCTTGTCAAAACCTTTGACAAGAATCAATATTTTAAAGCAGGTATTGTTTTAAATGGAGGGAAAATTAAGCAAACTTTTAATATGGTATTATTAATCCTCACATTAATAGGATCTGCTTTCTTTTTAGAGCATGATAGTTAGCGAAAAATCTCTTCACACAGCTTGACAGCCAGCTTTCCCTGAACACTTGGAAATCATGCTGTTATTATTATTCTTCTCATGTAAGCAGAAGAGCACACATTATGGTCAAAAATGCTGTGCAGAGGTAAGAGGGATTTTTGCAAACTAAGTGCCAATGGATAGGTTGCTAGACAGATAGACCAAAAGATGTATTAAGTGTAGGAGGTTAGAAATCTCAAATGTTTGGGCTCACAGTTTGATTCTAGGAGCCACAGGGATGAGGCAGAGCTTGCTGCTGTAATGTGCCACCAAGCTACCTCCAACTCATGATGATACTATGAATGACAATCTCCAAAATGTCCTGTCTTCAACTGCCCTCCTCAATGGCTGAAGACAGAAGATACAAAGGCAAAGGAAGCCAATGCCCCGATTGTCACTTGGACCAACTCATGCATCCAAATCACGAGTCCTGGCCATTGGCCATGCTGGCTAGAGCCAATGGAAGGCATAATTTAAAATACATGGAGACTAACAGATTGGCTACGCCTAGTGTTTTCACTTTTTCACAGTTTATTTGTAATAACATGTGTGTTCTGGTGCTGTCAAGTCAGAACCGACGCAGAGTGATCCTAATAGGGCTTTTAAAGTAAGTGAGATATTTAAGGAGTGTTTTTACCAGTTCCACTCTCCTAGTGAGTTTCTACAGCCAAGTGGGGATCAGAACCCTGTTCTCCAAAGTTTTAGCCTGTCAATGTATTCTCAAAGGCTTTAGCACGGAATGAGTTCCTACTCCAGTCCTCTGAAGATGCCAGCCACAGAGACTGGTGAAACGTCAGGAAGAACAACCTTCAGAACACAGCCAAAGAGCCCGAAAAACCCACAACAACCATCTTAGCCTGTCACTCTGTCCAAAACACCATACTGGGAATCTACATTTGTAATAATACCTCACTGAAACAACTGTTAATTTCATGCTAATAATGTTAATAGTAATAAAATAGCAACTACAAACTGTTCTTATTTAAATACATATGCCATGAAGTAACACCTTTATTAGGCCACTCAAATGTCACACCCCCCCAAAAAAAAGACTTCATGTTTTTGAAAATACTTTATTTTTCAGGCTAGATGTTAGTGGGGAGAGACCAAATCTTAAGTCTATGCAGTCTACAGGTATTTTAAGACATGGAAGAGGAAGCCTCTGCATACATTCAAATGGGATTGATCAGGTGATAGAAAAGTGTTACATTTCCCCCAGAGGAGCTCACAGAATTTGCTTTACTAAGGGAAAAATATACTGGCCTTTTCCAACCATAAAGAAAATGTTGGAACATTATTTTCTCTCTCTCTCTCTCTCTCTCTCTCTCTCTCTCTCTCTCACACACACACACACACACACACACACACACACACACACACACACACACACACACACACACACACACACACACACACACACACACACACACACACACACACACACAACCCTTGACCATGTCCTGGCACTGTAATAAAGCAAATGAGCTTCAACAGGATTGACCACCTACCTACATGTATGTAACAGAAACCTGACAACCATTTTCCCCTTTTAGGGAAAATAAACCTTTTGGATAGACCGACTTGACTCAGAAGAGCATTCAGACTTCCAAATACATTGCCATTTAACATTAAGCGTTGGGAAGGTCCAGCTCTTCCAGATGTTGCTGGGCTACATCCCTCACTTTTGGTTAAGCCTGATGGGTGTTGCAGTCCAACACCTAGAAGGCCATACATTCTCCATTCTTAACTTGAATTCTGATCCCATCCAATATCTACTTTACTTCCTTCATCATGGCATTTGTATAAATTGGTTCTCTTTGGCAGAGTGTGGAAAGGAAGAGTAAATTTTACTCCAGAGCTATGTGAGAGGATACTAGCCATCTGGTTTTTAACATCTGACCACAAAGTACTCTAAGCTAAGAACGAGGAGGGCAGCAGGTAGTCAGTGAGAACAAAACTGGCTAGATGGACCAAAGGTCAACTCAATATAAGGCAGCCTCCTGTGTTTCCTGGTTTCAGGAAATGGCAAAATTATTCATTGGCAGAATTATGCAATAGACAGCTGTGTAGCTGACACCAAAATGAACACTCATCTATTGCATCTACATCCATGCTGACTGGAAGTTTTCTTCAGAAAGCTAAGCTTTGCAATCTCTGGTGTGAAGCAGGATCTGTTTCAGGTTTTCTAGGGTATGGTACAGTATGCCATTAAAGTCTGTTCAACCAAGGATGGGGAGCAAACAAAGTCCATGATGAGAATTACAAAAAATAAAATAAAGAAATAATTTTTGAAAACTGAGCACACAAGAACAAGGAATGACAACTCCATAATTACTTTCCCCCACATTGCTAACCTATTACAGTACTTCTAATGTACACTCTTTAAGGCTCTAATCCTATATATGCTTGAGTGTGACTTTCTTCCAGGCATCACACTACTTGGCAAGAATGCTCACTCTAAACCAAAGATGTAGACAAAATTCGCCCCTACAAATGTTCTTCAGCTGCAATTTCCAACATTCCTCTCCACTGGCTATGCTGGCCAAGGCTGATGAGTGCAACATCTACAGGGCCACATCATGCCCACTCCATTCAAATATGTGGTTGGGCAAATTTCAGTCAAAATACACCATTGTTCCAGAAACATCTTCCCTGCTAAAAGAAATATATGATTTAGAATACAAAACACCTTGGCATCAGCAAATGGTGCATCCTTACAGACCTAACTCTACTGGCAGTAACTGAGTAGACAGTATTTAGTTTCAGGTTTCGACTATAAACAATAGTTTTTAATGAATCTCTCCCTGTTGCAATTTCTCATAAAACCAAAGAAAAAACTACAAAGAGGCAATTAGAATTCAATTTGTTAACCAAGAGGAAAGCTCTATAGTTTTTGTTTTTTTAAATGAAGCTAAGCCTTCATTTTATGTAAACCAAGTCAAATACCTGCAGACTCCAGGGCATAGAACAGCATCTTTACAGAAATGCCAGATCAGCACTCCTTGTTGTCTGTCCAATTTTGGAACAGCCAAACTGGCACCAAAAAAAAAGGCAGGAAGCCTGGCAAAATAAATCAGATTTTTTTTAAGTTCAAAGAAAATATTAACCTGTCATCTCTATTCAAATTATAACATCCTTTCCATTCCTGCAGTTAAAAAAGAAATACATAAACACACCCAACCTGGATCTTGCATCCTGACAATGGCAATTAAATAACAGTAAATCTCATTCCATCACAGCACCTAACTGAGCCTCTCAAGTGATGGGGAAAACATATCTCAACTTGTCTGCAAGCTTTCTGAAAAATGGAATTAAAAATTATTAAAATTGCTACACAGTCTATTCCCCATTTAGTGCCTCGATTATCCCACAAAGACGTTCCCTACTCATAAATTCCTAATTACAGTCTTCCTAAACCAGCAAGCACTTCAGTCCTGTCAAACAGCTCCAGTAAATTCAGAAATGTGAACATAGATCGTTTTCAAAAAAATGAAGTAGTGGTTGAGCAACCAGCCGGCAGGCCAAAAAAATGATTACTCAAGCCTCAGAGGAAAAGGATTATTTATGATAATCCATGCAACTCACATAGTCGAGCTCATTGCAAGATTTCCTCCCCCCCATTTTCCCCCTCCTTTGACGTGAGGGGGTGGGAAGGGAAAGAAAGTCCACCAAATGCCAGCTACCATCTCTCCCCCCCGCCCATTTTACATCCAGCTTAAATTGGATTGTCCAGTAATTTTCACAATATTACAGTTCAGTACTGTTTATTAGGAAAGATGTTCTTATTGATTCATCTGCCAAAAAAAAAAAAAAACTTTGCCAGGCTCCACAGGGAACCAGAATGTGAAATGACATCAAACCTATGGCCTTAAGAGTCTGTGCTTCAGCTCGTGTGAAAGAAACCTTTGTCTTCCCTCCACCTTGAGACACACACCATTAATTACACCGTACTTCCATTCTGAGACAGGCTCCAATTAATTAATCCAGGTGCGGAAAGGTTTTACTTCAGCCATCAGTCATAATCTCTTAAGAATAATATATCAGATGTATGTGCGGGGGCGTTTGTGACAACAGTGGTCACGACATTACCAGGCAGGAACCAAAACAGCGCTAAATGTAGCAGGGATGACCCCAGTTCCACCCACGCACACGCCCCGCGCATGAGCTGCTTGGAGAAATAAAGACCTGTCTTTGCCAGACTGCTTGAAAAGGACTTTTGAAATTAAAAGTTCATGGGAAATTGAGTCAAGGGCCAGATGTAGTTCTAGAGATGGATGTTTGATATCCCTGAATTTTTTATTTATTTATTTATTTTTTAGCAAAGGCCATTATATATATATATCATGGAAAAATTACATTTTGGTCTAGAGATGTCTGAACTCCCCCCACCAGTACTTTATTATTATTTTTTTACTACAACTCCCACGATTGCCCAGCCAGTACATGGGGATTTTGGGAACTATGGGCTATAGTGGGGTTATGGGTGGGGACTGACCTCTAAAACCACAAAGGTTGCCCAGTCCTGCGCTTTATACATCTCTTGTTGGTGCCAAGCAAGGGAGTGCATCACATTCCTGTCTTGTTTCTAAGATTCCAAAGGCATTTGTGTTGCCAGTGTGGAAAACAAAATGCAGGCATTAAGGACTTCCAGCCTAGTTCAGTAAAACTAAATTCAGAATGAGGCTTACAATGTGGTAAATGGTACACTTCTGGATTCACCAGAAGCTGTCTTGTAACTGGCAGGCAATTATATCAGTCAGGACCAGTACTGTTTCTTCTTACTGGCAATAGCTTTCTATTTATTTACTTAATTTACATCCTACCTTTCTCCCACTAAAGGGATACATGGCAGCATGCAATTAAACACACAAACACATATAAAAAAAACTCAGTAAGTTAAGATATTATCATTACAATAAGATTAAACAAGGGAGTGTTAAAAACAATATTAAACAAATTAAAACATATTTAAAATACCCGACAAAATAAGTCAATAGAAATATTCTGCATCTTCCTATGAGAGAGAGAGATAGCAAGGAATTCCATAGCTTGGGTCAGTCACCAAAAATGTCCTCTTTCAAATCCTCACCAATCATGTCACTAAGATAGTGGTGGGACTAAGGGAAGGCCTTCCCCTGATGATTTGAATGTTGGGAACAGGGAGAAATTAAATGGAATGATACAGCCCTTCAAATAGCCTAGCCTTGAGCCGTATAGGGCTTTATCAGCCACAACCAGCACTTTGAATTCAGCCCAGAAACTGGACTGGCAGCCAGCGAAGCTGTTGTAACAACAGAGCAATATGATCACTGTAAAAAGCTCCACTCAGCAGTCTGGCTACAACATTTTGAACCAAACGGAGTTTCTGAATTGTCTTCAAAGATAGTCCCCACCCGCACTAGGGTAGATCACAGTAATCCAAACGGGATGTAACTAAGGCATGCGTCACTGTAGTCAAGTCAGAAATCTCAAGAAATGGATGCAGCTGGCACACCAGTGCACTCAACGGAAAGGCACTCCTGGGCACCACTGCAACATGAACATTCATGCTCAGGGATGAACTGAGGAATACACTCAAGTTGCAAACTGGAGTTTTCAGGGGAAATGTAAGGCTATCTCATACAAGATGGATCCCTATTTTCTTACCCACCCTATGGCTGACCAGGAGACCTCTATGTTGACAGGACTGAGCTTCCATTGGTTCACCCTCATCCAGTCCATTACATATATCAAGCACCAGTTCTGAGCAAAGGCAAAGTCCTTGGAATTAGATGGAAAGGAGAGATAAAGTTGGGTCATCAGCATATTAATGAGAATCTTTCCCAAAGGTTCCATGTAGTTGTTAAATAGCCTGAGGGACAAAACAGAACCCTGAGGGATGCCATGAGCCAAAATTAAGTGTGTCATACAGGAACCCATCTGCACCAACGCCTAAGTTCACCCTTCCAGGAAGGACTCAAATCAGTACAAGACATTGTCTCCAGGTCTCATTCTAGCGAGGCAACACAGAAGGATACCATGCTCGATGGAATCAAAAGCCACAGAGAAGTCCAGTATAACCAACAGGGATATGCTCCCCCTGGCTAGTCATTGGTGTAAGTTACCCACCAAGGCAACCAAAGCTATCTCAAACCCATAATCAACACCGAAACCAGACTGAAATGGGTCTCAGGCACAAATTCTTCCCAAAATCTGTTACAAAATGCTTAATTCTAAAAGAAAAGACAGAAGAAATTGTGATACATTGACAAATTTCTCTCCCCCCCCCACCCCATATAGAGAAAAAAGCAGGGGAGAAATGACATACATATTGTTCTCTTAGTACGTCCTGCATTACATCAACTAGTGACACAAAAGACGGCTCCTATTATCTTTCCTTTATCTTTCTTTATCTCTGTATGAATAGTGCCACTGTATACACTTCCAAAATTTCTCAACCAAATCTGCCATGCCATGATACCAAAACTAACTTTAGCAAGAAAGGAAAGGAAAGGAAAGGAAAGGAAAGGAAAGGAAAGGAAAGGAAGGGAAGGGAAGGGAAGGGAAGGGAAGGGAAGGGAAGGGAAGGGAAGGGAAGGGAAGGGAAGGGAAGGGAGGGAGGAAGGAAGGAAGGAAGGAAGGAAGGAAGGAAAGAAAGAAAGAAAGAAAGAAAGAAAGAAAGAAAGAAAGAAAGAAAGAAAGAAAGAAAGAAAGAAAGAAAGAAAGAAAGAAAGAAAGAAAGAAAGAAAGAAAGAAAGAAAGAAAGAAAGAAAGAAAGAAAGAAAGAAAGAAAGAAAGAAAGAAAGAAAGAAAGAAAAAGAAAAATTCTAAACATACAAATGCTTTGATTTGCTTTTTTAATCATGCATACTTCAAATTTGAACTGAAACAATTTGGAAGGCAGATTTGAAATGCATGATCTTGTTTGTAGGAAGCACAAGTGCAAAAAAGTTGAAAAACAATGCCCTGGAGCCCTCATCATCAAAGATGTTTATTGCATTAAGTTTTAAGCTATTCTATGTATGTTGTTTACAGCTGGCAACACAGCCCCAATCATAACACTGGGCATAGTGGGTTTGGATGGAGGAGTTCTTGCCACCAATTAAGTAGGAAAAAACTCAATGAATATATTTGGGATATCATGGAAATGGCAAAATCTCATTTGACTCCATAGTGAATACTGTACACTTATGCTCAATAGCCTCAGCCATCTGCACCTCTGACTTTATGCCCTCACATTTGCAGCTCTAGACAGAGTGGAGCAAACAATCTTTCTTCATGTGTGGGATAGTACTGATCTGAGTTACATCTGAGGATGCTGTCCTCCATTCACCTAACCAAGGCCAATGTGGAGTAAGCCTAGGTAATTTACCTCATAGTTCCATATCACACATGGAAGAAAACCCAGCCTATAATTCTCTTGGCAGCATGACATGCAGCTTTTTATGGAGTCAAGGATATCCCTAATAACAAAAAAGCAATTAGGCACATTGGTTTGAAATTGCCTGTCTTCAACAACATCTGCCATCAAGAATTTTAGTCCATTTTCAGATACCGAGCTCCAGCAGGTGCTAAGAGGAAAAGAGAAAAGCAGGTATGCCTTCTTCACAGATTAACTATAGAATCCAGAGCCTGGAAAATCTACTTTATACGGCAGTTATGCCAGCTGGAGCTTTAGTCCAAAATTATAAAAAAAGAAAAAACTTTTTTACTACTTGCCCCCGTCAAATCTAAAGGGGACTGTTGAACACTGTTTGGAACGGTGCAGGAACTCAGGCTATCAATGCTGAAACCAACTGGTGCAGCCTCTGGTTGATGTGCCCCCTTGCGCCAACCAACATCTAGGCTCTGGCAGCCCATAAGAACCCAAAAATGACCTCTGAGAAAGCGATGAGTGGAATTACCAGATTTTTTAATTCCGTTTCAGTTTTAATTTTTAAAAGAATTTATCTTTTACATAATTTGCTCGTATTCACATTCAGAATGGAAAGAACATGAACTCTGGGAAAAAAATATAAATGCAGAAAGATGCAAAACAGATTTTCCAATCACCCATCAGTCTCTCGCATGGCACATACTTTAGCAAAGAGACACATATCAACGCTTTAGCAGAAAAAGATCAAGATACCTAATCAATGAATATGCAGTCTACCAAGTATGCACGTAATGACAACTTTGCTCTTCATGTACACAAGCACTACATATGGGGCAGATGCAAGAGCAGCATGAAAAGATTCAAAGGGATAGCCATGTTCATTTATAGCGAAATAGCCAGGAGTCTTGTGACATCCTGAAGGCTTACAGAACTATTACAACATGCATTTTCATGGCAGCACGAAACGTACTCATATTTGAAATGTCATGCTATGTAAACTGGTTAGTCTTAAAAGTATCCCAGGGACATGATGGTGCTGCGGGTTAAACCGCTGAAGCCTCTGTGCTACAAGGTCAGAAGACCAGCAGTCGTAAGATTGAATCCACATGACGGAGCTTCCATCGCTTGTCCCAGCTCCTGCCAACCTAGCAGTTCGAAAGCATGTAAAAATGCAAGTAGATAAATAGGTACCACCTCAGTGGGAACGTACTGTTACATACAGCACTGATGTTACCTGTCTGTCATGGGTTTGGAGGGAAAGTTCCATCCTATGGGGAGTGGAAGGCGGGACATCAGGAGGAGGGGCTGTACTGTATAAATAAGTGATGCCTGTGTGGTGAGAGAGACACACTGGAGGACACACTAAGGAGAGACACTGGGAGGTGACGAAGCAGCAGCTGGGAAGAAGAAGCTGTTGTGGGAGTCTGTGTGTCAGACAGGGTACTACTGTGTGTCAGAGTACCAACCTGATAGGTTCAGGTGTCTGTTGGTTAGCCAGAACTGATAGGTTCAGGGTCTGTGCTTTAAGTCAAGGTTCTGTGTGAACCAAACTGTGTGTATGTATGAGTGTAACTAAGCCACGTTACTTTATTTGATTCACCTGATTGTTTTATTTTCCCTGTGTTGTATTTAAATAAACCTTATTCTTTTTATTGTTTAAAAATCCATCCCTGGTCTGTGTGACTTTTTATAGGGAATGGTTGGTGGCAGCTTAGTGTAACTGTGTGACATATCCCAGTAGGTCTGGGGTTGTCACATTGATTGGTGTCCAGCGTGTGGGATACGTCTGGTCCAGTTGTCCAGCGGTCCAGCAAAGCCTTGGCAAGTGTGCCCAGAGCAAGGGGGGTCTAGTCAGGGACAGTCTGAGGCGCGTAGGTAATCTTCTAGGTGTACCTCACGGGGAGGTGCGCTAGTAGAAGAACGTGCCAACTGGGGAGACTTAGATTAAGGTGCTCTGAGGCAGCCTAGTTTTGGCGGGAAAAGCTGAGGCAAAACTGCATAGTAACAGCGAGCTAGCTTGCCAGCTGAGAGGCCCAGCAGAGGGGGGTAGGCTCTGACTCGATACTGTTGCAAGTAGTGCTGAAGAACAGCAGCAATCTCTAGGGAGAGCTGGTTCTGAGGCAAGAAGGAAAAAAGTGGTCGTTTTATTTTGAGGCTTGACTTTTTAAAGCAGCCTGTTCTGAGGGGGGATTATGCCCTTGACTCGAAGCAAAGTAACAGAAATGAGTGAAGTGAAAGACCCCCAGATTGACCAAGGTTCTGAGGAGGAATTTGGCTCAGTGCAAGGTGACAGCACAGGAGAGCAAGACCCAGAACTCAGGAAAATACTCATAGCCCAACAGCATGAACTGAGGATGAGGCAATTTGAAGTGGAGGAAAGGTTAGAGAGAGAAAAAATGGAGGAAAGGGAAAGAGAGAAACAGAGGCAATTTGAATTGGAGAGAGAGAGAGAGAGAATGGAGAGGGAAGAAAGAATGGAGAGAGAGAAAATTGCTCTGGAAAAAGAAAGAATGGCGTTTGAATTAAGAAAACTGGAAATGATGAACCAGAACAATAATAACAATAGGGATTCTGAGGGAGGCCAACTGTCTAAAGCTGACCTGAAGAAATTCCCTGTGTACCACAAGGGAGATTGTCCCGAGGTGTTCTTTTCCTTAGTGGAAAGAGCGTTTGTGGACTTCTCAGTGAGGGAAACTGAGAAGATGACCATCATGCGATCTTTAATCAGTGGTAGCCTGGCTGAGGTTTATGCCGAGATGCCTGAGGAACTGATGAAAGATTTTGCAGAGTTTAAAAAACTGGTGTTTGCCAGACATGGGATAAATGCAGAGCAGCTGAGACAAAGATTCAGGTCCCTCACCAAGAAACCAGAACAAACTTTTACCCAAGTGGGGGCCCAATTGGTGAGGCTGCTTGAGAAGTGGCTATCGCAGGAGGGGATAGAGACCTATGAGCAGCTTAAAGATTTGATAGCACTGGAACAGTTCTATTCAGTCCTGCAAGGGGAATTGAAATTCCAGGTGAGGGAAAGGAAACCAAAAACTGTGGCAGCAGCCGCAGAGATCGCGGATTTTATTTCCCAAATAAGAAAGCCCTTGGGTGAGGGGAAATCTGTGGGTAAACCCAAAGAAGCCTACAGCAAGTACTCTCAGGGACCAGGGAAAAGCCAGCAAGGGGGAGGGGCCCATGGTGAAGGGAAGCCCTCAGACATGAAACTAAGACCTCAGAATTTGGAGGGAAAACCCAAACAAGAGGAGAGAGAATCAAAATACACCAGAAAATGTTATTTCTGTCAGGGAAAGGGTCATCTAATCTCAGAGTGTGAGAAATTAAAGCAGCTAAAAGGAATGGTGCCTCAGAATTCTAGTGGGACCAAGCCAAAAGCTGTGTTCTGTGTCCAGAAAGAGCAAAGCTCAGTGTCACTGAGGGAGCCTGTTGACATGGCTACTCAGTCTGGAACAGCTACCTATGCTGAGCAGGCTGAGGAAAATGGTCCCCTTGTGGAGGTAAAGCGCTGCTTGCTGATAAAAACAGATTCTCAGTTGTTTGAGACAGCAGGGGTGGACGTAGGAATACTTGACCGTCAGTATAGGGGGCTGCGGGACACTTGTTCCCAGGTAACCCTGTGCCATCCAGATATTATTCCTCGGGAGTATATAATCCCAAATGAGAGCATGAAGGTGGCAGGGATTGAGGGGCAGGTAATCTCTCTGCCAGTAGCAGAGGTACCTGTCAACTTTCAAGGCTGGAGGGGAGATTGGCGGATAGCGATTTCATCGACTCTGCCAGCAGCCGTGCTCGTGGGAAATGACCTGGCTGAACATGTGAAACGGGTGCTAGTGATTACACGCTCACAAGCCACCACGGGGACAGTTCAGGGGGGTAATGATGAGCCAGAGACGGAAGCAGAGGGGAGTTCGGAAGCTGTGGTGGAAACCTTAACCACAGACAGCAGATTTGGACAGGAGCAAAAGGCAGACGCCACTCTCCAAAAGTGTTTTGAACAGGTGACTGACGCCCAGCTAACACCTGAAACCCCAGTGAGATTTCTGGAGAAAAAGGGGATTTTATATAGAGAAACCCTGAGGAATATCTCAAAAGGGGGAGATGGGATCAGAAGTCAGCTGGTGGTACCTGAAAAGTATCGCCCCATGATCTTACAAAGGGGGCACTCTGACATGTTTGCTGCACACTTAGGGGTGAACAAAACACAGCAGAGAATCACACAGAATTTCTACTGGCCTGACATAGGGAAGCAGATCAGGGAGTTCTGTAAACAATGTGATGTGTGTCAAAGGCAGGGGAATAACCGCGACAGGACCAAAGCAAAGTTGTGCCCTTTGCCTGTGATTGACACTCCGTTCAAGTGCATAGGGGTGGATATTGTGGGACCTTTGCCCAAGGCCACAAAGAGGGGGAATAGGTTCATTCTAACCATTGTGGACCATGCCACAAGGTATCCTGAAGCCATACCCTTGTCTAACATTGAAACTAACACAGTGGCCGATGCTTTGGTGGGGTATATGTCCAGGATGGGATTTGCCTCAGAGATAATCACAGATTTGGGCGCATCGTTCACATCAAAGCTCATGAAACGCTTATGGCAAATCTGTGGAATAAAGCACAAGGAAACCACTGCCTATCATCCGGAAAGTAATGGGTTAACTGAGAAGTTCAATGGGACTCTAATGCGCATGATTAGGGCTTACTTGGCAGAGAATCCAAACAATTGGGACCAGAAGCTGCAATCCCTTTTGTTTGCTTATCGATCAGTGCCACAAGCCAGTACCGGGTTCAGTCCATTCGAACTTTTATTTGGGAGAAGGGTGAGAGGGCCCCTTGATTTGATCAAACAGAATTGGGAGCAGATCACCCAGGATGACCCACAAGACGTTGTGACTTACATAGACACCTTGATGAATGACCTAAAGCGAAATCTAGAGCTGGCAGCAGAAAACCTGCAAGCTCAGAAGGTCAGACAGAAAACATGGTATGACCACAAAGCTAGAGAGAGGCACTTTGACCCAGGGGAGGAAGTGCTTTGGCTTAGGCCCTGCAGAGAGAATAAACTGCAGCTCAAATGGGCAGGACCATATAGGGTCATTTCCAAGATGTCAGACCTGAACTACCTAATAGAGCAGGAGGAGAACCAAGCAAGGAGGGTGGTTCATGTGAATGCCCTAAAACCCTACTACCGAGGGGAACAGAGGGTTTTATTCGCGATAAAAGCAGCTGAGAGTGAGGAGGCGGAATTACCCTTCTGGGAGGGTAGAGGGGAAGTAAAATACAACCCAGAGGAGGTAAAGATCAGTCCTGCACTCACCCAAGACCAGCAGCAAGAACTAAAAATGCTGCTTGGTAAATATCAACAGGTGTTTTCCAACAAGCCGGGGATAGTGAAGGGAGTGATGCATCGGATCCACACAGGGGATGCACCCCCGCAGGCAGTATCCCCATACCGAGTAACGGGACCCTATAGGGACAAGGTGCGGAAGGAGCTGGACGAGATGCTGAGGGAGAACATAATCGTCCCCTCTTCTAGTCCTTGGTCCTCTCCGATAGTCCTTGTGGACAAGCCTGATGGGAGCATTAGGTTTTGTGTTGATTACAGGAAATTAAACCGTGTAACCACTCCTGATGCCTACCCAATGCCCAGGCTAGACAACCTGATTGAAACCATAGGGGGTTGTCGGTTCATCTCATCATTGGACCTGGTAAAGGGATATTGGCAATTAAGAATTGATCCCAGGGATCAAGAAAAAACTGCCTTTTGCAGCCCTTTTGGTCTCTATGAGTTTCGAGTCCTGAGCTTTGGTCTCAGAAATGCACCAGCCACATTCCAAAGGCTGATGGACCAGACCTTGGCAGGGCTCAGTGACTTTACAGTGGCCTACATTGACGACATAGGGATCTTCAGTAATACCTGGGAAGATCACCTAATACACCTGGAGTTAGTGCTGCAGAGGTTAAGTGCAGCAGGGCTAACGGTAAAGACCAGCATCCAGTGTCCTACCTGAGTAGGAAACTTCAAAAAGGTGAGAGACATTTGGCAACCGTGGAGAAGGAGTGTTTGGCCATAGTCTACGCGATCCAGAAGGCCAAGCCTTACATCTGGGGAAGACATTTTATTCTGTGTACTGACCATTCACCATTGCAATGGTTAAAGACAATGAAAACCCACAATAGCAAACTTATGAGGTGGGCTTTAAACCTACAGGACTATGACTTTGAAGTGAAGGTGGTCAGAGGGTCAGTGAACTGTGTTGCTGACGCCTTATCAAGAAGACCTGAAGAATGAAGACGGCGAAAGAACATGGACTATGTGTATATAATGATGGAAAAGTTAAATGTACCTGTTTTGAATTTGGTTTGTATGAATAAAGGTAAATTGATGTAATATATATGGTAAATGTTTAAATGCCTATTTGCTATGGTTAACTTAGAGTGTAAGGATAAGTAAGTATTATATGGTATGTATAACTGTTGTTGTATGTTTTATTCAGGTTGTTTTTTGGTGAAAAGCACTTTTAGCTTTCCCCCTACAAAACAACTTATAAAGAGGGGAGGTGTTACATACAGCACTGATGTTACCTGTCTGTCATGGGTTTGGAGGGAAAGTTCCATCCTATGGGGAGTGGAAGGCGGGACATCAGGAGGAGGGGCTGTACTGTATAAATAAGTGATGCCTGTGTGGTGAGAGAGACACACTGGAGGACACACTAAGGAGAGACACTGGGAGGTGACGAAGCAGCAGCTGGGAAGAAGAAGCTGTTGTGGGAGTCTGTGTGTCAGACAGGGTACTACTGTGTGTCAGAGTACCAACCTGATAGGTTCAGGTGTCTGTTGGTTAGCCAGAACTGATAGGTTCAGGGTCTGTGCTTTAAGTCAAGGTTCTGTGTGAACCAAACTGTGTGTATGTATGAGTGTAACTAAGCCACGTTACTTTATTTGATTCACCTGATTGTTTTATTTTCCCTGTGTTGTATTTAAATAAACCTTATTCTTTTTATTGTTTAAAAATCCATCCCTGGTCTGTGTGACTTTTTATAGGGAATGGTTGGTGGCAGCTTAGTGTAACTGTGTGACATATCCCAGTAGGTCTGGGGTTGTCACACGTACCACCTCAGTGGGCATTCCATGTCTAGTCGCGCTGGCCACGTGACCACGGAAACTGTCTTTGGACAAATGCTGGCTCTGTGGCTTGGAAACGGGGATGAGCACCGCCCCCTAGAGTCCGACACAACTGGACTAAATGTCAAGGGGAACCTTTACCTTTACCTAAAAGTATCTCATTCCTATTTCTTAGAAAATAATTCAAACATTTAACACAGGGAGGAATTAGCAGGATTTGTTTCAACCCAATTCATGAGTGCATCGACCCAAATACTTTAGGATGGATTTTGTTTTTTGTTTTGTTTGGATTCCGTCTTTCCCTTTCAAGTTACACTGCCATGACTAAGGGGTCCATACATGCACACTTTTCCCGTCACAGTATCTTGTTCGTGTGAATTTGGTGTATTAATTAGAGATGTGGGTAATTAGAGGTAGAAATAACAAGGGTGGATTAGCCACTCTTCAACCTGGCAGAGAGGCTTGTCATCCCGCCTGCCAGGAGTGGCTAAACCATCACAAGCTCCGGAGCGATAGGAAGGAAGCGCAGAGTCCATGGTAATGGTGGAACGATGAGTGGTCACTCTAGCCCCAGGGGGCCAGATCCTCATTATCTCCACATGTGGGAGGTATTCGAATGCACATACCGCCATCTCTAGTATTAATACTACAGAAGTAGTACTAACAGCATCATCCTATCAAACTTTACTCTCAAGTCAAACCAACTGGATTCAATGGATACTATCCCCCAGTTAAAGTGCTCAGGAATGCAGCCAAACACCAAATAAATCCAACAGATTTCAGTGGCACTTACTCCCAGATAACTATGTTCAGTGAATGCAGTCTTACTTCATCTCACCAGCTAGCAAAGCCTTTCTCATCAAAATTGCAATACTGTACAAGCATTGCATTTCAAATATTTCCCATCTTTTTTTAGCTTGTGGACTTAGCAGCAACAGCAAAAGTATAGAATGGTCTCTCCATGCAGCAAAACTGGCTCGTGCTGACCACAGCCCTTAATATAATCTGTTGTCTCTTCTTTCATTTCCTTCTTTGGTGTGCTTAAGGAAGAAGCTGCTGCACTTCTCTCTGTGAAAACATAGTGTACCTTGGCATTAAACAAGATTAGAAAGAGCCACCACCTGCAGCAATGTGAAGAAGAAAAGTCAGAAACTTCTGCCTGTTGTGTAAGCCACTAGAATTCAAGAGTGTCCCACTTCAAATAGCAATCCTGATTTTCTGTGGACAGACATCAGAACTACACCCACTATGGGCCATAAAGGTAGCTCATTATGGGAAGAAGAAAATCTTTAAATGCTCAAAATATCATATTTTCCTAGCAGCTGTTTACACCTGCCATAGACTGCAAACTAGCTTGCTTTGTTATGTGACTGTTCCTTTGGAGGAAACCAAGGATTCTGCATGCAGGTATGATTGCTCAGTCTTTAAGGTCTGCCTGATATGCATCTTTAACAGATGTCAGCTTCTAACCATGAACCATCTTTAATGTAAAGTTTAATCCTCTTTTGCCACAACTGCAACAGCACTGCTTCCAGATGCTAAAATCACATAAACTGCTGCCAGAATTGTCCATTTTTATTAATCTATTTAGCACACACCCTGAGTTTTCTTAACAAATGGCAGTCCAGGACACAAACAGTGATAGACTCAAATAAACAGTAAGATCATTATTTTTTAAATCAAAAATACAATTCAAAAGACATTAAGCAAAAGAAAATGATGGCATTCAACCTGCCAAAGCTCCCCTTATTGACAACCCAAATTAGATGCCAAAGGAATGGCTGCATATACAGATTATTACCTACCAACAGGTAAGTACAAGAAGAAACAGGCCAGTCTACTCTCTCTTGTGTATTGGAATTTGATCTCTTAGAACTAAGCATCGTAAAGATTGCTCAGATAACAGACAGGAAATATTCTGAATATTCTAATATGTATAAATGCAAAGTAATACAGTATTCTACTATTGAACCAATCCCAAATAAACACTTTATTTGAAGAATAAATTTCATTACTCATTACAGGAATAAAAAATAAGATTCTGGCTCATAATCACTATCATTAAGAGCTGACTTTTAACTTCATGTATTTTACAACAAGAAGCAGATCATACCATCATGGCCTGTCCATGCACTCAAATTTTTCAAGTTTTCACAATAAATCAAACGGAACAGAAAAGATCACTGAATTGCTGCTTTTTGCTATTGACTGCATAAAGTGTCTTTGCACTCACTGATGAGAAAGCAAGTGAATTTTCAAGTGGAATGTAATGGGAAATGCTGCTTGAATATGTTTTGTATGCGAAGATAGGAGATACAAGTCATAAAGTTAAACTTCTTACTGCACAGTTCTAACACCATATGGAATCTGAAACCATTTTTCAACATTAATTTCTCTTCCTCTTGATAAAACCCAGAAAACTTTCTCTTTAATGTCCTTTAGTATGATCATATAAATTTATTTATATATGCATGCACAAATGAATCCACAATCTAATATCAGATTAAGCGTATAAAGATTACCAATTTCAGCAAAGATGCAGAGTGGACCAATGCTCATAAAGTACTGAAAAATAAACCCCTTTGATTTCAGTTGGGATTATTTCCAAGTAAGTGGACATGGAACTACATTTTTAGGCAGCGATAAATTCTGTTGACCTCAGCAGGGCCTAATTCTCAGTGAACAAGCATTGTTATGTATGCTTAAATTTGAAATCATACTCACACACTTATAGGTAAGTACATCCTATTTTCCTTTCAAAGGCCTTTACATATGGAAAAACAAATATACAACTGTTCTGAAACTCAGTTTCAGTTTGTAACCTAAGAAAACTTATGATGTTTGCTTTCTATTTTCACAACAGTTTGCATTTCCCAAGCGAACTCAGACATTCAAAAACCTCAACAGCAAACTAAATCACAATTTTATAAGGTTTCTCTCATGTGGTATATACGTAAAACTGTACTTGTCACAAAAATACAACAAAGAGAAATGACATTCAAACTTATTCACATACAGATAGATTGATTTGATAGGAAATTATTCTCATTAATATATTTGCAATACCTGCAACTGATCTCAAATATACTGACTAAAAAGGAAATTTGACTGGTTTCTCACCTCCCAGTATAATTTCCAGGAAACAAAGCTCACACTGGAACAAATTTAATTATTTCCAAATAAGTGACTAACTCTTAGGAGGGAAAGCTAAAGCATATTGACAACTAGTCTGCAGGTCTATAAAACCGTTCTCTTCATAATAAGAAAAAAGGCAGACAGATAGTCAAGAGTAATTTCAAATTATATGTGGTCTTTCTTTTCCATGGCAGAAGCAATGCTGTGCAATAAATAAACATATCTTATAATTTTTGCCCAATAACGGGCAATATCAAGAGCATTTGGGGCAACTAGCATCAAGTCTTCCTTGGTACATACTGAGAAGCATAGAGTACACTGACAGAGGCCTGCTCCACACTCACAAAGGACCACCGCAGTGTGAAAACTCAATTTTCTTAGATCTACTTTTGTTCTGCCAACTCCAGATCTTTTGTGTAGCAAGGGAGGTTTTCCTTGATTTTAAATTGGGAAGAGCTGGGTGGCAGCTGAAGAGCGGATGCACATTTGATAACGATGCATTCAGTGTTTCACTATTACTGGCATTTCTCTCCCTATGTCACTGGGTACAATGTATTGCTAGGTAGTTGATTTCGTCCATGGTATTGGCTTCAGGCATCCAGTAATAATTCTACAACTTTCTACAATTTTCACATCTACCTGTTTTGCATGGGCTGAGCTATTCACATATGGAGAAACATAGGGTGAAAGTTGTAGTCTTCAGTGCTTTTGTAGTATGGAAGAAGGAATGAGAGAGAAACTCAGTTTGCGTTGCAATATTAATACATACTAACTTTTCCATTTCAGAATAAATGAGCATACCAGAATAAATAAGAATAAATAAACTCAGAATAAATAAGCACAGTGGCCTAGAGTGGTCGTTCAACTAGACAGGTGGGGTATAAATGCAAATAAATAAATAAATAAATAAATAAATAAATAAATAAATAAATAAATAAATAAATAAATAAATAAATAAATAAATAAATAAATAAATAAATAAATAAATAAATAAATAAATAAATACATACATACATACATACATACATACATACATACATACATACATACATACATACATACATACATACATACATACATACATACATACATACATACATACATAAAGAAAGAAAGAAAGAAAGAAAGAAAGAAAGAAAGAAAGAAAGAAAGAAAGAAAGAAAGAAAGAAAGAAACCAACCAACCAACCAACCAACCAACCAACCAACCAACCAACCAACCAACCAACCAACCAACCAACCAACCAACCAACCAACCAACCAACCAACCAACCAACCAACCAACCCAGTTATCCTTTGAAATTTCTACTTTTTCTCTCTCTCTTTACAATGGAGTTCTGCGATCAAAACATCAGTACATAAATGTATATATTCAGCAAAAGGGTACATAGATTGTGTGCATTTGTGAAAATAAGGTTAAATATTATATGAACCAGCCTGTCACTTCTCTTATTTGTATGGTTTTGATAAGAACTACTTTCATTACTGCTTCTGCCAATATTGTATTAAACAACCTGGGTTTTTATTTTGTTTTGTTTTTTCTTTTGTTATTTAAAACTGTATTTTTAATTGCTGTGGTGGCATGGCACTTTGAGCCACTTTTTTGTGTTGGAAAGCAGCTAACAGCCTATTGTACTGATAAACAAACAGAAAATATTTGGCCACTAGAGAGAGAATGATATTCAGTTTCAGGGGCCTTTTCATCTGATCCAAGAAACCTCTTGTTATGCTTCTTTACATATGTCAGAGTCGTGCAACTCTGCTAACAAGGCCATGAGTTGTGTTAAGTGTGAGGTTCTGGGAGATATAGTATCAAAAAGTAAATTTTTCCACCAGTTTTGCTGAGGGTGTGTATAGTAGCTAAATTTGGAGGTTGTAGTATGAGAACTGCAAGTTCAAAGCCCTCAACAAAGCTGATATCCCAGCAAGCCACGGTGCATCAAGGCCATTTCACACAGGCACCTCCAGAACGTATCTCATTTGATGATTCAGAGTCTAACAGGAGAGCATGCAAACAGAAGGCAACAAGTTATACATCAGCTGCTTCTGGAAGACATGACAATTTTATCCTGTGGTGAATAACCTGCAATGGGTTATTCCCACATGAATATCCTTACTGGAGGTATCAAAGGAATGAATCTGCAACTATCAACCAGATCTTAGCCGAATCAACTATGTAGGACTGATTAATAGAATCAATAAAGTAGAATCTCACACACAGCACACCTTCTGAAAATAATGGGGGAATATAAACTTTAAATACACATTTTGTTGTGTTCATTTTGGGCCAATCTACAGCATTGTGTTTGTTATGTACCGTGAACTCAGAACTGACTTATAGTAGTTTTTAAGGTATGTGAGGTATTTAAGGAGTGGTTTTACCAGTTCCTTAATGTACAGCAGAGGTCCCCAACCCCCGGTCCACGGTCCATGTCGGTTTGAGGCCTGAACCAGACCAGGCCCCGGAGACAGACCTCTCCCCACTCCCACACGCACTCCCCCCCGCACAGCCCGTTTACACCTGTGTGCGAGCATGCCCGCAGGAGTGCTGCACTGCCCTTTGCACATGCACACAAGTGTGCGCCCGCCTGCATGAGCACCCTCTGCTACTTTGCACATGCGCACAACTACATGCTCCTTTGTGCATTTGCATGCATGCAGGGGGGTGCCCCACCTTCCCCAGCTCATCCGTGGGGCTAAAAAGGTTGGGGACCGCTGATGCACAGCATTAAAGTTGGCAAAAAAACTGTCACCCGGAATGACAGGTAGAAGGTGGCTGCACCCCTTGAACAAAAGGCAAATCAACAACTCTGGCCCCATAGAAATACTAGAGTCTTGTGACACTTTACAACATGAGTTTCCATGAAATTTAGCTTACTTCATGAAATGAATGAAATGGAATATTTCCCATCACTTCATATATCGGGGGAAGGGACAGAGAGAGAGAGAGTACGTATATGAGAGAGAGTATATGCATATGCATATGCATATGTATATGTATGTACAGAGAGCTAGAGCATGCATAGACAGCAGATAGTGAAACCAGACAGAAACTGAATACAGAAACTATAAAGGTAAAGGTTTCCCTTGACATTTTTTAGTCAGTCATGTTCGACTCTAGGGGCCAGAGTTTGTCCGAAGACAGTTTCCGTTGTCACGTGGCCAGCGCGACTTAGACCCAGAACGCTGTTTACCTTCCCACCAAAATGGTATCTATTTATCTACTCGCATTTACATGCTTTTGAACTGCTAGGTTGGCGGAAGCTGGGACAAGCGACGGGAGCTCACTCCGTTGCGTGGATTCGATCTTACGACTGCTGGTCTTCTGACCCTGCAGCACAGGCTTCTGCGGTTTAGCCCACAGCGCCACCACAGAAACTATAGACAGTGGCAATTATATTAAAAATACTGATAATTTACCAAACTGTTTCCAATAAAACAAACACATAAGCTAAAGTTATATAACCTTTATGACAGAGATCAAGAACCTGTGGCTCTTCAGATATTCCTAGACTCACTCTCTCATAATCCCTATTTATCACAACACCAGTCAGGAATTATGGGAACTGGAATCCCATACTACCTGGAGACAAAAACACCCCACCTTTGCTATCTGAAGTACAGACAAATCACAATAAGGTCGTTTATCCTTTTGTACACTATCGTAACACAAGTTATATGAACCGATACCTTCAAAAACTCACACATAGGCACACCAGTAACTGTAGTAAGATTTCCTTTGTTTTTAGGAAACGAGAGGTGCAAAGCCACAGATGCCACAGTAGCCCTTGCAACACGAAATTGGCTGCCCTTTGCAACACTATTGGAATTAGGAGGAAGTTAAAGTACAAAGCTCATGTATTTGGGATCATATCATTCTTCCATCTTTTAACAACTCAGTTCAGTCACTGTTTAATCCTATCTAGGGGGCAGGTCAAAGAAGTTCCCTTGCTGTTTTGCAACCAGCCTTAGGCTCATTGGTCATATGGGAATTCTTTTGACCAAACTTCATCCCTAAACGGAAAATGAAAAGAACATCTGTGACCTCACCCTATGCAGAATAAGATGCGTGGACTTGAATCCAGGAGGGGGACATGGGGAACCAACACAATGGATTCAGGTGTGGCTTAATTCTGCGCATGACTGGCTATAGAAAGTGTATCAACCACCTACAAGTACAGTACATAATACAATGGATAAAAGAGAATTACAAATCTGATAAATATAAGCTTGCATGGGCCAAATCAGATAAAATAATAAGAAATATATAATCTCTCTCTCTTTACCACTTGTTATTAAATGCAAACAAACACAACAATGGAGATGATGCAAATCTGATCACAGCAGTAGCTTGGGGTGGGGCAGTGGCTTGAACACAAGGGCAGTTTCATGAATTACTTTTGGCAATCTAAACTCCTAGTTCCTTCTCCCCTCCCTGCAGCGAAAATAATGCCTGGGCAACAAATCCCTTCCACCATCACTCCATGGGTAGAAGGGGCTTTGGAGGGCACATCTCATGGGGGGGGACGGACCACAGTCTTCTGGAATCTAACAAATAAAAAACACTGTGCTTTCCCACACACTACTTCCACAAAGATTTTGTTTTACAGTGTATAAACTACCAACAAGATAGGCTTTCATTTCATCACTGACCCTGTTTGTGACATTTGGTTTAATTCTAGTTTAATGAAAACAACACAGAGGGGGGAAAAACAATCTCTCCACTGGCAACTATTTCTTTAAACCTTAACAGCTGGTACAAGAAAGGCTGTGCAATGAAGTGGTTTTGGTCACCTAATACCAAATTGTATAGATCATGCACAGCAGTAAAAATGGAAATCACAACTTTTATTGATTTAAAATGTATTTAATTAAGTGATCATTTCTGTATCCAAGACCACATCCACAACGGAACCATTTTAAAGTGTGTCAGATTTAATTGGTTCAATATCAGTTTGCTCTGGAAGTGACGGTTCTGTCTGCACCATAAACTTTATTGAATTTTTAAAAACAAATTTCAATTACATCCAATATTAGCATGGGGAACTGCAAACAGTATTTACATATTGCAGTCTCCGTCTTCCCATTGTGCTGAGAGGTCTACTGAAATTTTCACTGGTTAAGTGTCACAATTATCGCCCATTCTTGCTCAATCTCTATTTCATACTATGTTCAGCACAATACTCTTTTTTTGGGAAGGGAGGGGGACTGTGTCAGGTTATCTTTGTACCTGTCGGAAATAACTCTATTCACCAAAACAAGGCAAGAACAAGTGAAAGCGAAGCAACCTTGAGCAGAACTCTTGATCAATGAATGCTTGATAACTAAATCATCACCTTGGCAGAACACCTGTTTCAGGCCCATTTTTCTTTCCAAAGAAACCTGAAGGCATCAGTGCCACAACAGCTGTCCTCAAAGCAAAGGGATTGGGTGGGGGTGGGACAGACATTCCTAACTTACTGAACACATTCTGCTTAGGAATCAAGTGATTGTAACCTTCTGCCCTACCTTTTGGATCCGCCGATGTAAGTGAAGGTAAAAGTGGAATCAGCGTATCTGAAATCTAAACACACAAAAGAGCTGTACTGTTACTGATGAACATTTTAGTGTCTTGTCATATATTGTACAGGCTTGGCATTATTGGGCAGTTCCCAGCTCCTGTCCCACAGACAACCACTGATGTGTCGAAAGGGATCCATTTAAGCCAATAATAATAATACGAATAATATAATATAGCAAAACCAGTCCCACACCCCACCCCTCCCCCGCAACAAGTGCCTCGGTGCTATGGCAACGGAAGGAATGTCCATTGTCAATGGAGGCAACAGGCAGTAACAAGCCAGTCGGCTGAAGGCAAATGATAAGTAATAATGATGAGAGGAAAGCAACAAGCAAAATATCGAAGCTTTGAACTGTGCATGTTAGATCACAAGAAGCGGGCAATCTGTAGAGAATGATATTGTTAAGTTCCACCCGTCTCTACTGCCCACCAGTCTGGTCCAAAGGCACACATAATAGGATATGCATACATTCTAGGCATATTATTCAGGACAAGATACACACACAGAGAGAGACACACAACCAAAGGTGATGGAGGAGCAGAAACCTTGCAAATCAGGCAGAAGGGGAGGATGGATTTAGTGTGCATTTCAAAATGTAATCTAATTCTGGAAAACATCACATGCGACTCCTACGCCACTTAGGTGCCAAATAGAGCATTTACACAGAGGGTGTGCTTTTTAAAAAAGGAGGGGGGCATGTTTAACATCCCCCCCCCAAAAAAGGAAGCAGCAGCAAAGATCGCCGTTGTTTTCCGGAACACCAAATGATATCCTTCCAGAAGAGCAGCCA
Organism: Pogona vitticeps; assembly: GCF_051106095.1. Classification (NCBI taxonomy): domain Eukaryota; kingdom Metazoa; phylum Chordata; class Lepidosauria; order Squamata; family Agamidae; genus Pogona; species Pogona vitticeps. Next base: position 289,112,358 of record NC_135784.1, read on the forward strand.
TCCTCCGATCAATATGCCACGGGGGGGGGGGGCGGAAGGGGGGCAACACAAAGCAAACAAAACACGTCTGAAAGGAATCGGCCGACCAGGAGGGAGGGGAGGGGGAGGGGGAGGGGGAGGGGAGGGGGAGGGGGAGGGAGGAGGATAGGGATGAACCCGGGACACGCACAGACAGCCAGACTGGCCAACTCACCTGCAAACTGGCAGTCTTTCTCCGCCTTGCACGTTTGGATCACAATGTCAATATCCTTCTGAATCCTCTCTTGCCTTGAACACATCCCCATAAACTAAATCCCTGGGGGAGGAAAAATAAAAATAAAACCAAAAAAGGGGGGAGGCAGCCTTTGGATTTGGACCCCGGCCCCCTCACCTCCTCCCTCGCTTCCTTTCTCTCTGCCAGTGCTAAGAGGCAGTGGAAAGATGGAAACCTCCGAGGCAGGCTGGGTGGTGAGTTAAAAAAGAAGACAACGGGCGGAAAAAAAACGCCTTTTCCTTCGTTGCCTGAGAGATCCGGGAAAGGTCGCTCTTGCATGCCCAGATGTGCCCGCCCAGATGTTGGTGTTCAATCTTTCTCTTCCCCCCCTCCTCTTCTGGCTTGGCACCGGATCCGAGAGCAAGGGGGGTTGGCGAGCCGCTCCTGGCGCTGCTCTTCAGCTCCCGAGAGACCGAGGCGGAGAAGCCCAGCGGCTCGGAACCGGAGCCTTCGCACGCTCGTCGCCTTCCCTCCGCTCCCGCGGGGCTGCTGGAGAGGAGCCGTGTGACCCGAGCTTTGCGCGGGCGGGCGAGCGGGGGGAAGCGGCCACGGGAAAGGCGCTGGGGCGGAAGCGGAGGCGGCGGCGGCGGCGGTGGCGAAGAACAAGAGCCCTGAAGAAGCCCCGGCGGCGGCGGCGGCGGCTCCGACTCCTCCAGGCGGCCAGCGAGCGAGCGAGCGAGCGAGGCTCTCCCACACACCACACGCGCGCACACCGTGACGGCTCCCCGAGAGGCCGACACTTCTGCAGCGACGCCAAGCCGCAAACCCCTCCCTTCGCCGCCGCCGCCGCCGCTCCCAGCCCAGACACTCCGCCCGCCACACGTACTGTGGTGGCTCTCGGACGGAGGGACGAGGCGGGAAGCTCCCGGCGCCCTTCTCCCCTCCGGGGGGCCCTGCAGGAAGCGGCTCCTAGGGGCCCCCGGTGGGGAGGGGGGCCGGGGAGCCGCCTCGGGGCTCCCCCCGCGCCGCCTCGAGAGCTGAGGGGGAGACAGGCACCCACCTAGGCATAGGCATTCTCGAGAGCCTTGTGGAAATGCATGCCGCCCCCCGACCGCCCCATCCTTCCTTGCCCTGCTGTTTCCCCCTGCCGGCTTAAAGGTCAGGCCTGCTGTGGGAAGAGCAGGAATCGGACCCTTATTGACCTTTTGTGGGCTTTTCACTTTGTTGACCTGCACTTGTGAGGGGATCCTCATTGACCCCGTTGGCAGGTCCACTTGGTACATACACTGACTCTATTGAGCTAAGAGCCTCCCGATAGTTTTAGGACACCCTTCTGCCTCTTTTCCTTTCTGTCTCTATGGGCGTGGGTGGGTGTATACACACAGGTATATATTATACATGGTGTTTGTTTATCTGGTTTGTTTATTATTTTCCTGTATATATGGCCAGAGCAGTACACAATATTATTCAAATTCAAATGAATTTTAAAGCACACTAAAAGGTACAGTATAACATATTATAAAAGGGACTATGTTAACTCCAACTTTGCTATGTTTGTTTGAATTCCAGAGTAGTCAGAAGTGGTTTTCCTGCCCTTATTTCTGGGGATGCTCTTGCTCAAGGCTACATAGGTGTTCTATTGAGTTACCCAGAAGTGCTTTGCCATTCACTTCTTCTGGATGCACCCTGGTACTTTGCAGTTTGTTGTTGTTTAGTCGTTTAGTCGTGTCTGACTCTTCCTGACCCCATGAACCAGGGCATGCCAGGCCCTCCTATCTTCCACTGTCAGATTCATGTTGGTAGCTTCGATGACACTGTCCAACCACCTCATCCTCTGTTGTTCCCTTCTCCTCTTGCCTTCACACTTTCCCAACATTAGCATCTTTTCCAGGGAGTCTTCTCTTCTCATGAGATGGCCAAAGTATTGGAGCCTCAGCTTCAGGATCTGTCTTTCCAGTGATCAGTCAGGGTTGATTTCCTTCAAAATGGATAGGTTTGTTCTCTTGCAGTCCAGGGGACTCTCAAGAGTCTCCTCCAACACCACAATTCAAAAGTATCAATTTTTCAGCAGTCAGCTTTCTTTATGGTCCAGCTCTCACTTCCATACATCACTACAGGAAAAACCATAGCTTTGACTATGCGGAACTTTGTTGGCAAAGTGATGTCTCTGCTTTTTAAGATGCTGTTGAGGTTTGTCATCGCTTTCCTCCCAAGAAGCAGGCGTCTTTTAATTTCAGGGCTGCTGTCACCATCTGCAGTGATCATGGAGCCCAAGAAGTTTGAAGTTTGAACAAGGCTCTATTCTCAGAAGGTACAGCTGGGAATTGAACTCCCAACCTCTGGCTCTCCCAGGTACCCAACACATGGTTCAGTGAGCTTGAGTGTTGGCTAGAGAGCCAGAATCAGGAGTTCAATTTCCCCCTGTGCCTCCTGGGAAGAGCCAACCTATGGAGCCTTGAGCAAGACCATCCCCAGAAACAAGAGCAGGTAAACCATTTCTGACTACAGTATTCTAAGCCTGGAATTGATTTGACAGCATGTAATTAAAACAAACAGTAAATAGCAGAAAATGCATTATCATGACAGTGATGGAAACACAGATGCAATTAGCAGCACCCCAAAGTGCTCAGAAACAGTTCTATCTTACATCACCCCCACCCCCACCCCCACCCCCCGAATCTTTGCAAACACTTCATATATTGCAGGGATTAAAGAAAGGGGTTCCACAGCATGGGGATGACAACATCGAAAGATCCATTCCTAATATATCCAAATTAAACAGCATTGACAGCTGGTACCTTTAAAAGGACAGCCCACATCTACTGGGATTCCATGCCATGCACTGGAATAAGTAGGATGAAGTCCACAAAATTTAGGCCAAATAAAACTATTAGTCTTTAGAGTGCCCAGGAGTTCTGTTTGTTTCAATTGTAATACATTATTACAGACGAAGATGGCTACCACTCTGGAAATTTCTCTGATGTTTCTCTGATGTGATACAATGGTGGTAGACAGATTCCTGCAAACTACGGTATAAACACACATTCATTTTATTTATTTTTAATGTGCTTCCATACTGTCCTGCCTTTCCCCCAGTGAACCCAAAAACAACATACCCAACTTTCTCTTTTTCATTTTGTCTTCACCCTGAGAGAAGATAATTGACCCAAGGTGCTTCTGTGAATTTCATGACCCAGTGACAACTAGATCCCAGAGCTCCTAAATTCGGCTTATCGTTCTAAACACTTTACCATTCTTTTTGGACTTCTGAGACAAGAAAACTTCTAAACTGGACTGAGTGTACAGATTAACAATCTGTGGATAGTATGAATAGGTGTACAGTTGTTGAACACCATATATTATCCAGATTGTCAAGTATAATAAGCATAAAAAGAAGGCCTCATTAGCCCACCTCCTCATCAGATGCCTCCATTGCTCTCTAGCTCTGTAAGTTGAAAACCTCACTGTATTAGGACATCTCCATGCCATAATGAGGCTTCCAATATAAAATTGGGCTGCTCGCCTTCACTGTACCTAAACTGCACTGCAGGGCTCCTGTGAAGATGAAAGGGTTGAGGAGGGGGCAATGTCCTGAACTCATTTGGAAAAGGTAAGAGGAAACTGTGCCCATTCACCAGTACCTAAAGAAATGTGGAAATAGTTTTGGGTGAAAGTATATTTAAACATTACTGATTGTCACATCAGAAGCTTATGCAGGTAAGTGCTCTATTGCTTGATACATAAATCAAACCTTGAAATCAGTGCTACAAGCAGCCGATACTGTACACATACCTCAGAAGGCATCAGAAATAAAACGTGACCTCAGAACCAAAACAACAGGTACAATGTAACAGAAAACATTACATTTGAAGAGCTTGCCTGCTGTGGTAGATTACTAAATCCAGTTTTGGTGCACCTTCCTTGGCTCCCTGTTAGTTTTCATGCTCAATTCAAAGTGCTGGCTATGACTTAGGAAGCCTGTAATGGTTTAGGATCTTGATACTTGTTGGAGCGCCTATCGCAGAGATTGGCTATCTATCCCACCTGTTTCTACGTATCAATCAACTTTGTTAAAAGTTGCTACACTGAGGGAGGCCAAAAAGGCGAACATGAGGAATTGTATCAGGCCAAAATAAAATAAAAATAAAGAAGACGAAAACATTGTGGCACCTTAGACAAACTGCTGTATTTTAAGGTGAGCTTAAGTGGACAAGTCTATTTCCATAGATAAATGAGGAATTGTGCCTTTCGATTGTGGCCTCTAGTTTCTGCAATAAAATGCTAATAGAGACACACCAGGCTCCTTACTTACTTACTATTAGAAAGACAGTAAAAAAAACCCAAATTATTCAAAGCTGCCTTTAATAACTGAATCTCCGAGATGCTGTCAATAATAACTTTTTAAAGTAATTCTAGATTTTTTAAGGGTTATTCACATTTATGATTATTATTATTGTATTCACGAAGGCTTTCACGGCCGGGATCTAAAGGTTGTTGTGGGTTTTTCAGGCTCTTTGGCCGTGTTCTGAAGGTTGTTCTTCCTAACGTTTCACCAGTCTCTGTGGCCGGCATCTTCAGAGGACAGCAGGACTGTCTGTGTAATATTATGTCTGTTGTTGTTATGCGCTAGCAAGTCACTTCTAACTTAGGGCAACCTGGTGAATGAGAGACTTCCTGAAGGCCCTATCACCAAAAGTCCTGCTCAGATCTTGGAAACTTAAGGCTGTGTACTATCAGACTAATGGCTCAATCCTATTATACCTTGGATTTCCCAGTTGCACAAACCAACACTGGAGTACCAGCTCCCAAGCACAGCCCACCAGCATACACATCTGATCTCTCTTTACAAGTGACCACATAAGTCTCACAGTATTCCATTACCTGCCCGAAATTCAGAAATTTTTTTAGGGGCTGGAAACAGAAAGCAGAGAGTAGGAATAAATGGCCAGTTCTCACAGTAGAAACAATGGGTTCTCTCAGAGATCCATCTCTGGAATGAATGCTTTGTTATTTTCTTATACAAATGGATGTGGTGGTGAATAGTGAATGGTATGGTGCATGGAGTAGAGTGACAGTTTAAGATTTAGGAGACCTAGATTCAAATCTCCCCTCTGCTATGCAAACTCACTGAAGTTGGGGGAGTAGAACTGGTAAAAGTACTTTCACTTACTTTAAAAGCACTGTTCCATCATGACAGCACACACATATATGAATAGTGAGGGTGAATAGTGAACAATGAGGTAATCATGTTTGCACCAAATTATTCAGGCAGATTAGGAAAAAAAAAGAAAAACAAATTACATGAATAATTCATTAACTAGATAACTTGGAATCGCAGATTTGGGGGGGCATTGGGGGTGAATGGGCAGGTGGTGTGTGCCGTGTGATACCTAAGCCAGCCTGGTGTCCTCAGGTGAAATGAAGGATGCTGTCCCATCACCAGTGCTCTTTTAGAGTCAAGTGCCAGTCTAGTGTTTACATGTAGAATTGGGGGACAGGGTACATTGGCCTTTCTCAGGCAGCAAAATATTTTGAGTCAGCCCACCACCAGGGTCTTGTCACCAATGACAACACCCTTATAAGTGTAAAATTATGATAAGCACACCTGCAGACTTATTTCTTACTCTGCACATTTTTAAACAGACACAGGTCTTCAGAATACGCATAAGAAAGGTAATATATGAAATCGCCCTGAGAGCCTGACAAGTTTTTAGTGTCTGTGCATGTCATGACAGATCAAACAGAAATTTGAGGAGTAGGGTTCCCCCCCCCCCGCATCAGACATATGGCTGGATCATATCCAGAGGAGGCCAAACACAATGGTAAAAGATCTGTGGAAACCCAACTCTGTGAGGAACAGTTGACAGAGTGTGATGTGTTTAGCCTAGAGAAGAAAGGATTGCAAGGTGATAATGATACCTGTCTTCAAATATCTGCAGAGCTACTGAACAGAACACAAACAAAGTTTTCCCCCACCCCTCTGTTCCAGAAGGCAAGGCCAAAAACAAAAGGATTTCAAAGAGGAGAAAGGGGATTTTGACTTCAGTCGTAAAAGAAACCTCTTGAGAGTTCTGTGATAGCAGAATGGGCTGCCTTGGAGAATGTTAGGTTCTTCCTTTTGGGGGTTTGTATGTCTAACATGTTTTTTTTTTTTTTTTAACAATGGCACAGGGTTGGGCTACACTCCAATCCTTCCATTCTATAATTCTGAGCAACTGACTGAGAAGTACAGAAAATGCAGACAGCACTTTGAGCATTATGTGTAAAAATGTCTTTCTTTCTTTCTTTCTTTCTTTCTTTCTTTCTTTCTTTCTTTCTTTCTTTCTTTCTTTCTTTCTTTCTTTCTTTCTTTCTTTCTTTCTTTCTTTCTTTCTTTAAGGAGATGAAGGAAAGCTAGGGTGCAGCCCACCCTTGACTATAGTAGCAACTCTGATTACAACTGATCTGGGAATATATATGTAGGTTTGCAATGTGGGAGAAGATATGAAGCAGAAGATGAAGAGGATTAACCAATGAGCAAAACAGAAAGAATGACTTGTCTGAGCCAAATCTACAATTTAGCAAAGCATGTTTCAAATAAAATCAACCAATGAATATTGGGAAACAACAGATTTCTAGTAGGTGATTCTGCACATTTTCCATTTGTCAGGAAGACTAGACATTTTGCTTAAATAAAGCTTTCAGTTTTCCATATCATTAAGCCACTTATTCGTCCAACTCCATTTAGACATTTCATCTTAGACAAACAAGCTGACCCTGCCAGGCCAAACTCCGTGACTGCTCTCTGAGACTTCTTATTCCTACATCTTTCAAACTATCTTTCTTTCTTTTGACTACTGTTTTGGGGTCGGTTTGTTTCTTCTCTCCTAGCATACAATTCTCTAATCAGCACAACTGAAAGCAGGAATGAGTAAATCCAGTGAGTCTGGGGAATAATTGTTGATAAACCCCCAGATATTTCACAGAAGTATAGTGTTTGTTTACTGTGGTAAATATCCATCTTAAAACAAAGCCTTAAACCTTGCTTCAGAAGAAAACCATTGCTCCTAGAGACTTGGATTCTTAAGAGTTTGGAGTTGGTGATTTATGCACTTTGTTTACAAATGATAAAGTCTGGTTTAATTTTTAAACAACAACAACAACAACACCCATGGTATTAGAAATTATTAAAAATAAAATGCTTATTTTGGCTTACCAGTCTGCCAATTAATGCACTACCAATCAAAAAGCATTACACAGCATAACTGCATTTCCCTACATCATGGATTTTCCATTGTACAATCATAGAAGCTGTCTTACATTGAATCAGACCCTTGGTCCATATGGCAAGATTTGTCAGCTAAAAATGGCACCAGATTTCCAGATATTCAGGCAAGATGTTCCTATGAGTCCCACCCCCCACCCCTAGCCTTTTCTGTAAATGTTTGGGGTTGAATCAAAGACTTTCTGAGGACAAGCCAACAACCCATAGGCTGGGAGTGAGGGAGGTGTGTGTGTGTGTGTGAAAGAAATGGTGGGAAAAGATGAAAGGTTACAAGCAGAAGGCAATGATGTCTCGGCTGCCTGTAAAAATCCATTTCTGAGGCAGATATTTGAATCAGAAAGAGCAGGAGACCTGAAGAGGCTGGAACTGCTGCTACTACTTAGACTGTTAAGGCCCTTGCCAAGCTGGTCTACGGTTTTGATGACTTTGCATGTGGAGTTGATTCTTCGGTGTTATGGACACCCAACCCAGCAGTGGAAGATGTCTTGGATTTTTATCTGCATGTGAATTCAAATGGTCACTTGGACTTTGCAATTCTACAAGCAACTTCTGTATTGCTGATGCCATCAAGATCTTGGGTGCACAAATTGTAGCATTTGGTTGTTGTTATAATTGCTCATGTTGTCTGTTATATAACTGTTCATTTTTAAAATGGTTCATTTTTGTGAAATTGTGTTTGGAAGGTTCATCAATAGATATCTAAGTAAACAGACAGCTCCGCAGAACTTTGAAGTGTTCCAGAAGCAGACCAGAAGAAGCCATGCAAGTTTAAAATCTTTGTAATCTTTTGACTGTGATGTGACAAGTTCCACAGAAATAAAAAGAGGATTTTTTAAAAACTGCCCATCTGTCTGTTTCTCTGTATGTCTACTTCCTCGTTGGTGGTCGGTTTGTTTAAGGTTAACTGATTAATTAGCAGTTGTTCTCCTGCCTCATGGGCACTCCTGGACTGCCTAAAGTGTACTTCACTTCCTTGACACACCCAGATCAGCCTTCCCAATATGCCAACAACTGACAGTAGATGTTTCAGATTCACTTTCACCTTCGCTATTCTTAAGTGATCCTGCAAGAAAGAAGAAAGGAAGAAAAAATCCCCTTCAGCTACAATGACTCTGCTTTTGCTTTAAATCTGGCAAAGTGTTTAAATGGCATAAAGGTCAACTTCAAAAAAAAATTGTTTGAGGAAGGTTGTAACTATCAACCAGCAAAGGTTCTGAACATTTAAAGATATCTGAAAAGTTAGTCATGGTTTGCTACAGTAGCAAGGCAAGAGAGTCTTGTGGCACCCTAAATGTAAACAGAATTAGCTTTCATGTAATATAGCCCATTTAATCAACTATATGCACTATATGCTGTTGGAATGAGATAACAATGGTAAAATGTACAAAGAATTGACAACCTTCTTTCTTTATACATATCAGAGTGTTGAACAATTTAAAATTATGGTTGTATATGAAATATAGGTAAAATTAAAAGCAAATTAAAAAGTTAAGATAATTAGATTATTCTTGACCAGAAGCAGACTTCTTCAGTAGTATTATCTTGGCCACTTGCTAAATCTTCTTTTGTAGAGTGGTGAGAAATAAATTGCATGCATTGAATGAATTTCTCCACAGTCACAGAAAATTTGTCCTGTATCCAAGTAGCCACATTTTACTTGGAATTCTTTGATCTTCCTGACTCATTTCAAAGTCTATTAAGTGACGTCCAGATGATCCAGCTAGAGTCTTCTCCTGGTGGGAGACACTCTTCAGCATTCATCCCTTTGGCAAGTTGTGTTGTTTTTGTTCTCCACGGGTTTAGCCTAGCCTCTTCTAGTTTAATATTTAGAACCTGAGATGTTTGGAGAAAACTTTTCCTTGACTTTAACCATCATCTAGGGAACTGGTGCCCATGAAATGAATGGGTTTGGTGCTGCATTACCTTATTTCATTCATTATTTGCTAGCACCTCTCAGTGTCTTTCTGGAGGGGCTATGCCAGACAAATAATAGACATTTTCAATGGGGTAGGTTTCAGGCAGCTGGTAATAACTAGAGATCGGGACAAATATAAAAACGGATCTTTTTTTCGATAGCCGATTCGTCAAATATTCATTGATCTTTATCCATAAAAATATAAATCTAGACGAATATGGCAGGATAAATATTTCCTTGGTTTTATTTGTCGATCCGTTAATATTCATATATATTTGTTACCTTTTTAGGGGTCTCTCTGAGCTTGCTGGTGTCAATTAGAAGCCACTCCGGAGTGAGAACAGTTGCTGCTGCTGGCTTGCTGTTGCTCTGGAGGTTTGGTTTCATTTTTCTGACAACAAAGCAAATGAACATGTCGCTTATATTTTTCTTTTTTAAAATTACTGTATCATTCATTCATCACCATCATCAACTGTACTGGGAATTTGGGAAGGGATTTTCACGTAGCTTAGGCTACTTGGAAGGGCTTTTTTCAAACTTTTTGTTTCTAGAGGCTTGTGTCCTGTGTGTTGTCTTCAGTCAAGTGGAGGCTTGCATCTGAGGCACGGTGGGTGGGGGAAAATTTGTTGGTGTGACTTGCGTTTGTGTGTGTGCATGCTTAGCTTGGCAGGACTACATTATTCAATCAGTTTTCAAAAGTTTAGTTTGGGATTTGGAGGTTTGCATCTTAGGCGCAGTGGGTGGGTGGGGGTGTAGCTGGATCAATCCTTTTTTCTCCTTTTCCCTAAAACGAAATTGGCGTGAAGTGTCTGTGTGTGTGTGTGTGTGTGTGTGTGTGTGTGTGTGTGTGTGTGTGTGTGTGTGTGTGTGTGTGTGTGTGTGTGTGTGTGTGTGTGTGTGTGTGTGAATGTCTCTGACTGAGACTTAGCTGGCAGAGCTTTTCTTTTTGGATTCTTTTTGGCTTTTCATTCAGCCACAGTGGGTTGATGGGGTATTTTTACTAATTACATTATACTGAGGGGGGACTTTGTTTAGGTAGGGAGGTCACCCTTTAGTGAAGGCAGGAGGAGAAGGGGACGACAGAGGATGAGATGGCTGGACAGTGTCATCGAAGCTACCAATATGAATTTGACACAACTCCGGGAGGCGGTGGAGGATAGGAGGGCCTGGCGTGCTCTGGTCCATGGGGTCATGAAGAGTTGGACATGACTAAACGACTAAACAACAACAACCACCACTCCATCATTCAAAAAATAAAATTTGCACAGTCACTCCCTCTCTCCATTGTTGTTGTTGTTGTTAGGCAGGCAGTAGAAAATGAAAGGATTTCTTCTCAGCCAATTGAAAGGGAAGAAGGCTGTGAAGCTATGTAAGCTCGGCAGTGGCAGCATGTCCATCACCACCATGTGTACGTCTACTACCACCATGACAACCACCACTGTTCCTCTTCCGATGGCCTTGGAGGCAGAGATGCCTAAAGAACTGCCGCTCCTCTTCCTAGAGGAGTCTGAGGAGTTACTGGTTGTTTCTGAAGATCCCCAGTCTGATTTGGAACCAGTAACAGCAGGACAGGCTTCACAGCCCCCCCCCGTCCCCAGAATCATCTGTTCCCTCCTCCCAGACCAGCAGCACCCCTGGGACAGAGAGTTCTTCCCAGGCCAGCAATCAGGGGCAGGCAGTGGGTCCTCGTTTGGGCAAACATGGCAGAGGGACCATGTGGGATCATTTCATGGTGCTCAGCGATGACCCACAGCTGGCATGCTGCAATACCTGCCTTGGGGTGGTCCAGAGCGGGTCAGGTCCCAGGCATCTGTTCTCCACCGCCCTCCGCCAACATCTGGAGAGGCACCACCCAAAGCTCCACACTGTTTGAGAGGGGGAAAAGAGCAGCTCCAGGGGAGGCAAGAGGGCAGGGGTTTCTGGGGCCAGGAGCATGAGGCACCCATTGGGTCCGCCATGACCCTCAGCCGGCAGTTGAAGGGCAAGGTTCAGCAGGCGGCCACTCGTCTCATTACCGAGAAAATTACCCTGCTCGGACTTCCACTGCCCATCATGGAATTCCAAGCCTTCTTCCAGTTGCTGCATTTTTGACCCCAGTACGACCTCCCCTCATGGAGAATTCTCAGTTCTAGAATGCTGCCCTCACTCTATGACTCTGTGAGGGAGGCAGTCTGTGACCATTTTTCGCAGCTACAGGGGCACAAGGTGCACTTCATAGTGGACCTTTGGAGCAGAGGTCAGCTACCTCTCACTCACAGCCCACTGGTGTCAGCCAGAGGACTTGGGTAGGGGCAGGGCATCGGCGACAGGGCTGCAGGGGAAGGCCCTTGCCCTGACCCCAGGCTACAGGTCCGTTCTACTGCAGGCGCAGTACATGGTCACAGATTCTGGGCGGAACCGGTTGTCGCCATTGAACGCAGTGAGCTTTGAGGGCATCGTATGCATGGCACACAAATTACACTTTTTGGTGTGCGATGCCCTCAGCCTTAGCAGCCACATCAAGCCTGAGTGAGACGCAGGCACCCAGGAGACGCGGGCACTCCTGGAGCAATGCCATCAACTAGTGGGCCATTTCTCCCTCAGCCTGAAAGCTGCCCACTGGCTGCATGAGAGGCAGAGGAGTTGGGTCAGGAGTCCCATGTTCTCCTGACAGACCTGCCCACCAGGTGGAACTCCATCTACACCATGGTGTCACACCTAGTGGAGTAGAAGGCCATTTTGGAGGACATCATGTCCTCTATGCCCATTCTGCCCGGGGGGGGGAGAGGTGGACATCACTGCCACAGATTGGCTGGCCCTCTCTCAGATGGTGGAAACCACGGACATCTTGTGTGGTTATACAGCAAGCCTGGGGCAGGTTATCTCCCTGATTCATGCCCTTGATTGGTCCCTGGAGACCGCTGTGGCACCAGGATCCTCCCTCCTTCCACAGACCAGGGCTTTGGTGAAGAGGTTGCAGGCAGGCATGCAGAAGTGACTCCATCTTGTCTACAGTGACAGAGCTTACCGCATGGCCTGCCTGTGTGATCCTCGAATCAAGGGGGGCTTGGCAGCACGCACCTCAGACCTCGAGGAGTGGAGAACAGAGCTCTCCACTGAAGTCCACAGGGTGTTGGGGGCACAATGCTTGCATGAGGTGATGGGAACATCAAGCCACAAGGTTCAGGGTGGTTTGCCTGAACCATAGGGAAGGACTTCACCTGGTGAAGGCTCCATTCACCACCAACATGACTGGAGCTCTGTGGTGACCTTGGCACTTGCCTCAGAGGAAAGACAGCCAGCTGAGGAGGATTTGGCAGAGATAATGGTGCGGGAATATCTGGCTGAACACCCTCAGCCCCACCAGTCAGATCTCTTCCATTACTAGGCTAGGAAACTAGCCTTTATCAGCCCATGATAATTAGAAGCAAAGCATTCTCTGGTATCACTTAGATGCAGCCCAGTGGACTCCCTCAACCATTCTTTTGTTTGCTGACACCTCAACCACCAAAAAGGAATAGCCAGGTGTGTAAAGCCTTGAACAGCTCAGAAATGGTTGAATAACAGGGACTTTACACAATTCATGAGTGGGGGGGGAGTTGTTACTTTGGGAAAGAATCCCATAAAAAGTCATGAAATGGTGATATTTTTCATTCTGATGCAGACCTAATTACTGTTTCCATCTCCTCCTGGAGCTGCCTTGAAACCTTCTTAAGAAGCATCACCAACTTTCCTTTGAGTTGACTTCGCTGAAGGCCTGAAGTCTCCCAGAGTTCAGGCCTAGGTGAATCAGTGTCTTAGCTGCCCAACAAGTGACTTTAGCCTGAGAACCCTGCGAGCAATTATTTATTCTAAATTCGTCATCATGGCCTAGCACCGTGTTTCTCTGTGTTTTCTGGGGGGGGGGGGGTTGTCCAAGATTTCAATTTTTGTTTATACTCCATCTAGGGTCACAACACTCCCCAGCTTTGAGACAGTTTTAACGAGACTAGGGAGAAACAATTTCTTTCATCCTGAATCTCTCTTCAGAAGTACTCCCCCACCTGTTCCCTCTCTTGTGTGTGAGCAAGTGACCCTCTGTTTTTCTTTTCTTTTCATCTTCTTCAGGCATTAGCCCTCTCAGACTTGCAATAATATTTCTGAAGTACATATATTTTTTTTCTAGTTATGTGGCTCAACTGTAATCTTTGCTGTTCACCAACACAATGATTGCATCTGTTTTCATTATTTTGTATTCAGTAAAATCCCCATGTTGAATAGCTCTATGTAAACGTGACACACTTTATAGGTACGTCTCAAAACTTGTCTAAGTGCTAAATGTGTTTTATATTCAACATTTTACTTTAAAATTGAGAACAGATTTGTTTTAACTAAAAGGGGACTTAATGATGGTTAAGAAGAGGTGGGAAAGTATGAAGATTTGTTAAAAATTAAAAAAGGAGATGGGAATGTGATGCCATAAAGCTTGGGAACCACTGCCTTACTCTGTTGTATCCATGTCCTACTTTTCACAAGGTCTACAGACTAGGCAGTGTGATTTAGAGGTCTGAAAAATTCCAGAAGGTTCAAGAATGAACCTGGGAAATTAAGTATACAGGACTCTTGCATTTCCCCCAAACAATGGGTCCTTTTATTTCATGACCAAAGTCCTGTAATGTATTATTTGCTCTCCTTTGCTTTGAGCTCTCCATTGTCTCAGAACTGTTTGATGTGCTGGTGGCTCAGATACAATAGTCTTGTTTACATGGAATGAATGGCACTTCTATTGTTTGTTAGAATTTCTTTGCGTCCACAAAAGCCCGGCAACAGGCTCTGCATTTAAGGCCATCAGAAAAGTTTCACAACTTTTGGAAGTTGATGCACTTAGCAGGACCAGAAGAAAGTGAATGAAAGGCAGCTGCTTTCAATAGTTTCCAAAATAACAAACAAACAAACAAACAAATAAATAAATAAATAAATAAGGCCACAGTGGTGGGGAAAACCTGGCAGCCATTAAGTTCAACACAACTTCTGAAGAAGTGTAGTTGAGGATTGCAGCCATATCTTGGCACCTCAGAAACAAGCTGTTTTTAAATCCTTTTAATTTCAGTAAAGGACATCTAAGTCTATATTTATTTGCCTATGGGAAATAAGTAGGCTTTAGAATGTTTAATTTTGGCTGGCACTAGCATCTTAATGCAATAGAGATGCCTGTGTCTGAAGGCAGTTCATAATCTGCAGCTAGTCCAAAATACTGTGAGTAGGCTGCTAATATGAGCAGGTGAAAGGGGATATATCCTGACCATGTTAAAACAACTTCACTGCCTTGTGGTATATTTCTAAGTTGAATTCATCAAGCTGCTCTTGACTTTCAAAGCCTTCTTTGATGTAGAAACCAGGTTATAGCTGAACTGCCTTCTCTCCTATCAGTTCTACTAACTGAGATCTTCATTGGAGGCTGATTTCTACAATAGTTTCATACTCCAAAAGTGCACCTGGGCCAGCAGGGGAGAAAGAATGAGGTAATACGTTGCAGAGTTTTGAACTGGTCTAAAACAAATTGGTAGCTGTGCAGCAGAAGTGCAGAGACTTACAAAGCAGAATTAGGTTTAAATCTCTCCAGAGTAGATCATCCCTTTAGTCCCTTCAACTGGCACTTACAGTCTCAATAACTTACTGATATTGATAAGAGACAGAATAAAAAGGTTTCATTTACTCACAGTTGAATAGATCAGAACAACAACTGTAGAGAGAGAGGTGTGTGTCTCTCTCTTGGTTACTGCTGGTTGAATTACAACCACCCCAGCCCAGAAAGGTTCCCACCCCCCCGCCAAAACTCTAACAGAGTTTTCAAGGTAAGTGAGATATTTAAGGAGTGGTTTTAGCAGTTCCACTCCCCTAGTCAATTACTTTTTTTCCTAAATATATTTTTATTCATTTTCATAGGGATAGGAGTTATGGTACAAACAGGGGGCCAGATAAGGGGAGGAAGAGTAAGAAAGTGTAAAATTCCAGAGAGTGAAAAGTATTCTTACATACGCTTATACAATTGTATAAAAAATTCAAATCATAGAAAGAGAAAGAAAACATTATAACACTTTTCCATACTGTAATATTTATCATTACTAATCTTCCATTTTCTTGGACTTTCTTTTTCTTTTTATCTTTAACTTTACTAGTTTTATAGGTTTAATATTATTCTGTCATCTTTAGATATAAAGATGCTCTATTGTTCTAAATCACAATGCTCAATTGCTCTATTGTTCTAAATCACTGTTACAACCATTAATTTGTGTTTATTTTATCATATATTCTTTCACAATGAAATACCTTCTTAGATTTAACAAAGTTTATCTCCATTGCACTATCTCCATATTCTAACCAATATTTTGTGCCCCTCTTATCATGTCGTCTTTCATTTTCCATCTTATGGACCACGCATCCATTCTCAAGAGCTTCATCCACTCCAGGTATTGTCTCCTTTGTTTAATCTCCCACAGCGTGTGTCCCATCATCTTGAATCTTCTCTCTTTCATATCAAAGTTCATAGTAAACTTCATCATTTGCTGTACCTCCACTGTTGACATCTCCATAAGGGGGATTAGCAAATTGATTGTCCGCTGCATTGTATCTTCACCTTTTTCTTCGAGAACCTTCTGGGGTTTAAGAATAAAATTGTCTGTCTCTGTTTGTGGCTTTAAAAATTGATTCCCTGTCATAGTTTCAGTTCTTTCTCCATCTTCACTGTAAATTCTATTTGTGTCCGCATGTCTTTAATTTGTTCCAATAGCTGATCCATCTCTATTTTCATCTGGTGCAGTCCATTAAATATACTGTTTTGAATATGCTTAAGGATGTCTTGTTGTCCCATAATTGGAAGTATTATTTGGATTTCTTTCCATCAGGTAGTATCCACAATAGTTATTCACAATAGTAGCTTGGGGCAGAAGGTTGACAGGAGGAAGGGCTTTTCCCAAGACTGTTTCTGACTGCTTCATATATTTAAATCCATCAGTAGTTTTATTGCTGCAATAGAAACAAAGTTGTTTTTTCTCCCTCCCCCTCCCTCCTCCTTTCTTTGTTTCACTCAGCCAAGCCTTAGATGAAGGGGGGGGAGGGTGCACCAGTCTGGTCAGATAAGGGCCTAATCCATTTGTCTAACAGATTACACCCAGTCTCTACATTGTTTAGATCCTTAAAAGTTCCATATGTAAAATAAGTCACTTGGTCAAGTTTGGTCAAGATTATTATTCCAAAATCCTTCGGTACTTTTCCGCTGTCTGTCTTGGGACATTCACAGCTCTGTGCCAAAGATGGTGCACACTCAATTCTGCTTCCAGATTGCTACTTCAAAGACAGGCAGATCCAGAAATCCCGCGGGCCACCGCCCTTCTTAGTCAGATTCTGTTGCTTCAGACTTTCACTTCTAGTAAAAGTCCCCCCCCCCCAGGTTTGGAGGGGTCGAAACCAAGTGGTCTCAGACCCAACTGATCTCACTGCGATGAAGCCCCTGGTCAATTTCCATGGTCAAGTGGAGATTCAGACCCTGTTCTCCACAGTTCTAGTCCATCACTCTATCCACTATACCACACTAGGAATCCTGAAAGGCAGCATAGCATGTTAAAATAACTCCAAAACTATATTCCTAAGCGTCACATCCTCTAGATGTGTTACACTAACAGCCAGCCATGTCTGACAGTACCATGTTTGAATGGCTGTCCTCTGGAAAGCGACTTTAATTACATATTAGAATTATAATTCTAAGGGTCAAAAAGCTATCACTATATTTGTATACTTTCAGAAAGCAGTATTTCACTTTCCCAGATGTAACTAAATACTTAGTTTTAGTTCTGAACTAGGACATATAGTTAGCACAGCATCAGAAATGAGGCTCTCTGAACTGATATTATGCCATACCAGCCTGAACACAATCTGATTTTTTGATGCTAAACAGAGATTGTTTTGAGAATTACTTAGACATGAGATCATCAGGGAATATCAAGGATTTTGAGGCAAGGTTAGGCAAAAACTATGGAAAGATACCATAGTTGACAGTACTGGGCTATTTGGGTCTATTGACTCAATGTAAGGCAGCTTCCTATATTCCTCTAGATAAAAGGCATCTAATAATTGTATCAGGAGTTTGCCTGGCTCACTCCATGTTTGGCAAATTAACATCCTTTTTTGTGATTGGTCATCAGGAGGAAAAAAAGTAGACTTTGTTTGCAAGTCTGACTGTGCTTTCAGTGAATTATGTACCTGAGGGAATAACACAGATGCAGGGAACATAGATTCCCTTTTCATTAAAAGAATGTATATTTTCAGATAAGTGAATTAGTGGATACTGATTCTGAAGATAAAGGGATCCTGCTCTATCATTATTACAGGTGCTGGAGCCCTGTACTCTTTTTCACATGGCCACCATTGCATTAACCCCCCACCCCAAGAAAAGGACCTCAAGATAAAATGAAAAGAGAATCTATGTTCCCTGCAATGGTGTAATTCCCTCAGGTACATAGTTCATTGAAAGCACAGTCAGACTTGCAAATGAAGAAAGTTTATGGCACATGGCCTTCCAATTTAAGCCTTTCTCCCAGGTGAGCTACGTTTATGTCTGTCAAGTAGAATTCCTAGAATGGACAGTTATGAGGTCTGTAGTCCAAAAAAATCCAAAAATCTCACCCCTACCACAGACTTCCCTTTTACCTTAATGCCTTAGTGCACATCAGCATGTAGATGCCATGTCGTCTTTAACTTAGTTGTTTCATTAGCAACTGTGTTGTTCATACACTGAGAGTGATCTTTTGTTCTTGCTAGTAGTTGGCTGCCTTTTGAGCTGAGAGTTTCATCTTCCAGCACTATCACTTGCTTCATTTCAGATTGCGTCATGAAAGCCTTTCAAGGTGTAAAACATTCAGAAGTGGATTACCTACTTCTATGCAGCTCTAACAAGAGTTAGCTTGAGTTTCATTATGTTATCTATGAAAGATCCTTTGTCCATGTCACCTGTGGCTACAGAGAAAGAATTACCCCATGTTGTGAAATAAATTTTACTTCTCAGTGGGAACTAAAACCTGAATCTCTCAAGCTCTAGTTCAATATATGAATCATTATGCTATGCAAGCGAGCCAGTGTGTCAGGTAATTGGGAAGCTCTCAAGCAAGCCTTCTTTTCTACTGAAATGAATCAAGATGACACAGGTTCCATCTTCTACTGGCTTATGCCCAAGATCCACACTGATGATTTTGAGCATTCTAGTGTACATCTAGTCAAATATTACACAATAAAATCCAAATGGTCTTCGTAAGTCTAGCCTTGCACCTGAAAAACCAATTAGTGCCCATCTGC
This sequence comes from Pogona vitticeps, assembly GCF_051106095.1. NCBI lineage: Eukaryota > Metazoa > Chordata > Lepidosauria > Squamata > Agamidae > Pogona > Pogona vitticeps. The sequence continues at coordinate 289,131,036 of NC_135784.1, forward strand.
CCAAGAGGTCAGTGAATAATTCATAGCAAATAAATGGGTAAGACTCTAGTGGAAGGAGATTTTTTTTAAGAATTCAAAAGAATATTTGTAGATTATTAGGGTTTTTTTTTAACATCATGCACTGTCTCCCTAATCAGCTCCTATGGTTTATTCATTATCGAGACCAATTGCTTTAGTGCCTTTCCATTAGGCCAGTCTGCACTAATCATGTATTGTTAATGTCAAGTATGGGAGAGCAGAAAGCGTTGTTTTAATAAGTACTTAAAACTGCAGATTTAAAGTAGTAACTAATTGTGTTTCGTGACAGTTATTCAAGTGTTAAGGTTCAATTTGAAGAATTAGACCATAGCCCTATTAAGCTGTAGGTATTGACACTGAAATCTTAAGACAGCAAATGGTTACAGTTTAACACTGTTGGATCTTGCATTTATTTTCTCCTCCAGCTGAAGTTTCTGCCATCAAAAAAGGAAGGAAGGAAGGAAGGAAGGAAGGAAGGAAGGAAGGAAGGAAGGAAGGAAGGAGTCCAAACTTGCAGAAGTGTTTCTAAATAGCAGTAGCTAAACAGCAGCACAGTAAGAGCAATTTTACTATGTAGTTGCTAATCAAGTGTAGAGCTTGGAAAAGTCATTGATGTATACCAAAACGTCCAGAATTCTCCAGCAAATTTGCTCACAGGCTGCTTAGGAGGATACTGGGTAACTTTCTGAAGCTCTCAAACTGCATCATACCAGCCAGACCATAACAGGCAGCTCACTCACTCCATAAACTGAAGCTGGGCTTATGAAAGTTACTTTTTTCCCCCACTTTGGCTACCAGAATCCCCTGGCTGAGCCTATTTGCCTGGATTTCTTCATGTCCCTTTCCATACTTTGCAAGCCTGGTAGCAGCTCTAGAACCACTACCACCCACCCATCTTTGTCTGTCTTATCCTCTAACATCTTGTTTTGTCCTGAAATCTTAGGAAAGAGGATGTAGCTGGCCTGGCAACCTTATCTATCTATCTATCTATCTATCTATCTATCTATCTATCTATCTATCTATCTATCTATCTATCTATCTATCTATCTATCTATCTATCTATCTGTCTGTCTGTCTGTCTGTCTGTCTGTCTGTCTGTCTATCTATCTATCTATCTATCTATCTATCTATCTATCTATCTATCTATCTATCTATCTATCTATCCATCCATCCATCCATCCATCCATCCATCCATCCATCCATCCATCCATCCATCCATCCATCCATCCATCCATCCATCCATCCATCCATCCATCACACTCAAAGTGTCTTATAGTCTTTATAAAAGAATTTCAGTAAAATCAAATGTAAAACCATATAATAATAGGATCAATTAAAGCAAATCTCCCTGTAAAAATCATTTAAAGCAATTAAATGCATTTTAAAAATTAAAAGTGCACAGTTGAAAACAATGCAACAGAACAGTTTGAAAGATATGTTGCCTGAGGTGAAGCAATAAATGATGCTATGATGGCCATGTGAAAAAGAGTACAGGATTCCAGTATTGGTAAGAATTATATAGGAAGCTTGTTTGCTTTTTGTATATGGAATGAAAAGGAACACCTCTCTCTCTCTCTCTCTCTCTCTCTCTGTGTGTGTGTGTGTGTGTGTGTAACCACTTTTTTAAATGGTGCAGTGTAACTTCTGAATTTTAGATAATTCATTTCTTTGGCAAAATACTAGGCCCACGTTGGAAGGCACACTTTATAGTTACCATATTTATAGTAATATTCCATTTACCAGTGTCAGCTGTGGAAGCAGACAGAAGCCATTTCATTCAAAGTAGCAAATCATGTTGGCAGATAAGAAGGGATGTAATGGGTAACTGAAAAAAGCAGATATATAAACCAACACCTGACCATGCAAGAGTTTGTGTTGAACTGTCAAGCAGATTATCACTGTTTGATCCTGTATAAGGAGAAACCTTTGGGCTTAACAGAAAAGTAATAACAGTATCCTATAAGCACCCCAAGGTGAGGAACCTTTACTGGGTGTGGTGCTATATTGCAGCTGTATTGCTAATAAATTGCCCTTCCAAGTTTTTGTGTTTGATGTTTATTTCTACATAACCAATTAGATTATGACACTATGTATATTGATGATGTTCTTATTGTTTTTTCAATTCTCCCTGTCACCTGCTATTACAGACTATGTGTAGACTCCCTTTAACAACACTGGGGTTAGGCATGCCAGATCCCCATGTAGTTCAACCTCTGTGCATAACTTTTATCTCCCCCCCTCCATGTAACTACAAAACATAAGCAATTGATGCGCGCGCGCACACACACACACACACACACACACACACACACACACACACACACACACAGAGAGAGAGAGAGAGAGAGAGAGAGAGAGAGAGAGAGAGAGAGAGAGAGAGAGAGAGAGAGAGAGCAGTTCTTTCTATTGGGGTTCTCCTTCATAGTGTTGACAAGCTTTTCCATACAGTACCGTGTGTACTTAAAGGTCCTTATGACTCCCTGATCTAGAGATTGAATCAGACATGTTGTGTTTGGGGACAAATAGACCATTTTGATACCTTCAGTGTTCAATTCATGGGGGTCTGGGTGGTCAGGGTCACAATATTTATTCAATATTTATTTATTCAATATTTATTTATTTATTGAAAAATATGTATGCTGTTCAGACCCATGCAACTCAAGGAAGAAGTCTACTATAAAACTATATTAGTTATGGAATTTGACTATCCACCATATCCAAATCTTGTCTGATTTAAGTCAGGTCAGGTCTTGTCAGTGCTTGGATGGGAGACCACCAACAATATAAATGATTTCCAAGGAGGGCTAGGAGAGAATCCTGCCTGAAATTTCATGGAGCTGCTTCTGAGTTTTCTTGACCATTCTGGGCTAGGTAGAGCGAAGGTCAAGGTGAATACAATACAGCTTCGTGATATTTACTACATGTTCATTTCAAAAACTGTAGAAAGCCATTGTGATAAATGCATCCAGGGAACAGAAAGAAATTGCTGTTGTTGCTCTCCTGACTTAATCTGGCATTTGAACTTGTTGGTTGGTTTGTACAATTGATTCACATCCCAGCTTTGTCCCAGAATTGAGACAATATTGTCTGAATATTGAATGTTGTTGGTAACAGATGATACAATATTACTTGCTGTCTGCAGAGGGTACTCAATAAAGTCAATGAGTTAAATAATGAGCATGGTCTAAAAATCCATGTTATTTAAAAAACAAGCCCATGATAGCAAAAAATCAAGCAGTCCAAGGAATGTAGCTGAAGATCTAGAATGAAAGTGTGGAACATTTTGATAAATTGGGATAAAATACATTATGTCTTGACGGCATATAACAACAATATAATCCTGCTATTCAATTAACCATATTCCAATAGATTTCATTATACTGCAAAGAAATATAACAGCCACTAACAAGCAGAAGTATTTCAGTTTATTTGGCAGTGGCTTTCCTCAGCTGCTTTAGTAAAAGTATCCTGATTCCAAGGTGGTGCATGTATACATTTTGGTTCTTCAGCTACATTTCTTGAGTTGCTTGATTTTTACTTGTGGTAAGAATGAGGATGTAGGGGGAAGGGTCTAGCTGTGCTCTCCTGTCTCACACATTTTAAATATACCTTTGGAATGTCTGAAAAGTAAACAGGGATGTTGCCCCAAAAAAGTTGTATTATTATAACTTCTGCCCACAGATGAATATTTACCTCACATGTGTTTTCTCCTCTTTTATGGACAGCAAAGCCACCACTAGTGAGAGAATATAGAATGGTAAAACCTACAGTTTTTTAGCACTACCCATGAAGGAGGTGCACTTAACTTGAGGAAGTGGATTTCATCCATGAAAGCTTGTATTTAAATTTTTGAGTGGTCTAATACAAAGTAGCACCCTCTCTTGCATTTGTGTAGAGACTTGATAGTACGTACATAGAGATGAGACAATGGTGGCTTAGCTGAGCCAGGGCTCTAAGGGTCAGAGTCAGAGTACTTTCTGAGCAGCAGGGACTATGATATAATTTGCTATCCCCCTCAGGCTGAGAGGTCCCTCTGAGCTCTGCTATTCACAGTAGCTAGAAGAGAAATGCTTGTTTTCAAGAAAGGTGCATTGTTACAGGCTTTCCCTGTTGCCATGAAAAGTATGTGTGAATGGTTCAGCCTTGAAAGCTATTAACATTAATCCATCAAGAGAAGGAGATACTCAGGATTTGGCCATCTTTCACAGTCACAATATGCAACAATTATGATGGACTTAATTTGTGCTCAGTCTTCAAGGCAATCGCAACATAATCAGACATGGTAGTTTCATAAGTCAGAGCTTTCATCATTCAGCGTTCAACTTCTTTCTGTTTTTTAAAAACTTATTTTGACACGAGTCAAGTAATGTCAAGTCACTATTTAGACACAGAAGCTTTTAAAAAAAAAACATATCCACTTAGTCTTGGTTTTGAGTGTAAGTATTGGACAAACAATTGCAAAGCACCACACCATGCTTCTTGTAGCACTGCAAGGACTAAGAGGTTTCCAAACATTGTCGCAGCGAGTCACCATGAATCAAGGCAAGCCCTTTTGCATTTACCTTTTCAAATGCAACTGCTCTTCCCTCCTTTTTGGTGACCTTGTTTGTTACTCTTGACTTTTTCATTGTCCTCTTTCTCTGCTCTGTCTCCCAGAGTCAACATTCAATTTAGTGAAGATACCAAATTTCTTGTAAAGACATAGTTCACAAGCTCAAAAAGTGAATTTGTTTCCTGTATACGGCCATTCTCTTCTCATAGTTCTTCTCCAGAAACATTGCTCTTGTTTTCTCCCCCCGACACACACACTCAGTTGGTGTGCCGGCCCTACCATTAGGGACAGTACAGAGCTATTTCAGGCAAAAGATGTAAGGTATCATCAAAGGGCTAAAAATGCTTAGTTATTTGAAGAATTCTTGTATTTTCTACTGCTGTAGAAAGGAATATCTGGGAGACACTCTCCCACCTATTGTGGAATGTGGGATGACTTTGGAGATTTGCACTAGATTTAGAGAAAGGAGCATTTAATTTCCCGCTCTGCCTTAAACAGCAAAATTCTTTGGGCTAGCCTAACACCAAGCTGTCTGGAACAGTTAGAGTCCACAGAAAACTAGGAAACAAAAATTATAGACAGCAAAGTACTGTTTTAATCAAAAGCAGCTGGAGAACTAAAGGTGTTCATTTGGTGGCAACAATAACAAACAAGGAACTTTGTGGCGTTCACCCTTATTATGCTGAATAGGTTATGCATTATTCATGTTCTATGCTGATGTGGTCGAGAGGTGGGGCCACTAGAGATGTTAAAATGCAGGGCCAGAGAGGAGGAGTTTCGTTTACAGTCTGGATCTGAATTTGAAGGGAGAAAGAGAGAGTTAGTTTGGGAATCTGAGGAGTGATTCGTCTGAGGAGTGAATAGTAACCTGTAAGAATATAGAAGATTGTTATTGATGCTTGCTGAACCTGAAGAAGATACTTGTGAATTATTATAGAAACATCTGTAATCAATAAACCTGTTTTATTCAAAAGACAGTGATGAATGGACCTCCTTCTTTCCTAAGTAAAGTACATTGATTAAAAAAAATCAACTGGTGGCAGTGTGTGAAAACGTGTTTTTTGTTTGTTTGTTTGCCTTCATGAGCTCTCTGTTTTGGGGAGACAAACAGGGGGCACAAGGGGCAAATGTCACAAGCTTAGTCAATGGTTTGCTGCTTTCTCGTTCCTCCCATAGTGAAATAGTGGGATAGTGGTAACTTGTGAAGTGTGGGCTCTCTTTATGACCATCTCTAAAGCCACAATACAAAAACAAAAAAGTCAGTTCCAGCTGTTCTAATTTCAATCAGGAACATATCTTTTCAGAAACGAATGTGACCCAGTGCTCTTCCAGATGGGGGAAATTCTGTATCTCCCCATTTGGCATGAGGTCCAGGATGGTATGAGGTCTTCTGCCTTGGGCAGGGGGGTGACCTAAAAGACCTCCAATGTCCCTTCCAACCATACGATGATTCTATGATTTCTTCAATTTTCTTCTTCTTCACCATGAACAATCAGCGATTCGTGTCCAAACCACAGTCTAAAACGCATTTATCTAAAAGTAAATTCTCTTCAGGAAAAAAATATATCAAAAATTGGGGGAAAGAGCCACTGGAGCTACTCTTCTGGAGCTATTTTACTTATCTATGATGCTTCTGTATGTTTGCTTGATGATAACTTCAGTGATGATTCAGGTACATACAGAGAACAAATGTTCCCTCAGCAAGAACTGCCAATTGCTGATTCAAGTTGAAGTCTCCCCCAGATATTTTCCATTGCAAAAGGGATACCATACAATAATCTATTGTTGCTGGAAAATTAATTTACTACTGTGCAGATTGCAGTGAAACTTCAGATGGAGTAGCAGGTAATATTTCCCTCAGCAATCCAAATGTCTAGGCATTTCAACTCCTATAAGCATTAGTTCCACCAGACCACTGCAATGCAGGATTCAATTTTTCAAAAAACCTTGGGTTTATGAACGTGAGATATTATGCTTCTCTATTTATGATTCAAAAGACCAGGAAAATAGTCCAGCATTGCTACACAATATTGTGCCTGCACTGCCAGTAGAAAAAAGGATGCCAAGATTTACATAGCAAAAGAAAGCTTGAATGTTGACAGCACACATGTCAGCAGCCAAGATGGTCTACAGGATACTCTCTAGTGCTCACTACCATGTCTTATAGGCATTTTGATACCTAGAGAACCTGCTGAAAAACTGCCCTGACAATTGTTTTGTGTTTGGATAAGACATGGTTTACTGATGAAAAAAGGAGTGAGGTTCTGGGATTTTCCCATTCTTGATGTCTCTTTGTGAATGGCAGTGAGTCTAAGAGGATATCCTAACTATCTTGATTGCTGACATGGGTGTCATCAACATTCAGACTGCCCTTTGCTATGTAAAGTGCCCTGTTGTCCTATCTTTTCAGAACATTCATTCTGTTTGCTATTTTCATTGGTTACCAATACTTAGGACTGTCATGTCATTCCATTCCCTGATATTTCAATCAAAGTTGAGACCAAAGTGTACACCCTTGTGATGGCATAGAGGCGGGGCAAACAAGACTTGAGTTTTTCCTTAGGGTTTGTGCTTCTCCTGCTAAACTTGTACAACAAGAAGGTTCTAGTGTCACAATGCCTATGTTTCACATCCTGCTTTGTTCCAGCTGGTTTGCTGGGTCCAGTCTTGGTGTTCCAAAAATCTGAAGCAAGGGAAGGAGATTTCAGGCAGAATTAGTGAGGTCATCCATAGGGGCTATTATGTCATTTATAGCAACATGCAAGCAAACACATTTACATAATGGTAGTGAACCCTGGCATCATTTCGGAAGGCTGGAGATATGTTTCTCAGTGCTGAAACTGCTACACACAGACAAAATTGAATTTTCTTCTGCAGAGCCATTCACCCTGAGATTTTTATCCCCAGTGGGAGATCAACCAAAGCATAGCAATTCCATGAGACTTTGGCCAGCATCCTGAGACCTTGCAGACACACCAGTACGCTTGAGGTAGCATATAAAGCATCACGAATTTGACCTGGCCTTAGAAATAATTCATGAAGGTTTTTTGCCGTCATGTTATAAATGGAACTGTGGAGATTTAACTTTTTCTTGTTGAAATAAATGATCGATAGTTGTGAGGGTAAAGCATCATGTTGTATTATATGTTATAACTATGGGCTAATACAATAAAATTGCACTGAACAAATCCAGTGATGACTCAGTAAAATCTGGAGGAGGAAGAGGAGAAATTTATTTAAACACCCCCAGACAGTATTGGGATTATATCTCGAAAGGTGAACTATTATTATTTATTTCAGACATTTCATCATGTTGTAGTTCTTGTTAACAAAATAGAAACATTGCATTAACTTAAAATAGTGGAAAAACAATTCAGCAGCCAAGTTAATTTTTAACTGCTTAGGGTCAACGCTAGTCATGCTATGAAATCTACAACTAGGTGTCAACATTGGAAAATCCTTTCCACCACAAGATGGCAGAAAGCAGTCCAGGAAAGTGCCTGTGAAAATGATCTGTTTCCTTGAAGAGATTCACAATAGTAGGGTTTCTTTCAATACCAGTTCCCAAGCCATTTAAAATTTCATGCCTAAGACTGCCATTAGTATGGGAAAAATGGTTCCATGACCCATGAAGCTGTTTCATTATAGAATAATAAAGGTACAAGTGAGCTTGGAGATCTAATGCCCCATCTGCTACTCACTGGAGGCTATGCAGTGCAGGATGTAATAATAATATTCCTGGCAAATAGCTTCTGTATAATACAGGAGACTAATAATTTTCAGAAGACTTCTGTTCCACTGCTAATTGGCCCTACTGGCTAAAAGCCTGTTGCTTAGCATAGTCATCTGCATTAGAGTAGACCCCTTGTATCGAGATTTGGCAAATCTTTGTAAGATCAATTGATTCCAATGGGCCTACTCTAGTTGTGATTTACATTAACCTAGTAAGTCACAATTCAGCTGGGCCCTTTCAAATCAATGGAATTTAAGAAGGACTCACAAAATCTCAACTGATTCAATAGTTCTACTGTAATGTGACTTCTATGTCAAGCAGCAGGATTTGAGCCACTGGTTTTTGAACTGCAGCTTCCAGAATTCCATAGCCATCATGATCCAGAAATGTTCTAGGAACTGGACACCAGGAAATTGATGTTTTCTATTGTTGTTAGAAGGCATTTTAAAGCAAGAATGCTAGTTTGGCACAAAATATTAGCTGGATCTATTAATACATCTAAGTTAGATCCTTTCAGTGCAGTCTCATCTGAATAAGGTTCAACTCTGCCTTCTAGGTCAGATATGTAACTTACCACCATCATAGTTTTCAAAGCAGCAGCCATATTAGTCAGTTGCGTCATTTATAACTTTAAAAAAAGCAGAAGAAAAAAAATGAAAACGAAAGTATTGTGGCACCTTATACACTAATGTTGACTGGATTGCACCAACTCAATAACCATCACACAAATATTTTGCACTGGCCTAACTGTGCCACAGTGACTAACAATGTGTTCCCGACTTTGCTCATGCAAATTTTAGGAGATAAAATGTGCTATTAGAATTTATGGTCTCATCAAATTCCTCTTTATAAATCTGCAGGTCTTTAAAATCAATTATTAATATGTCAATTGTCATTGTTTAATTCTTTTTGTATTTCAAAGACAGTCTTGGTTATAGGGTAGGTCATGGTGTGCATAGCAATGATAAAATGTTACATAAGAAGATTTATCTCAGTCATTAGGCTTTGGTGGTTTTGCTGTGCATCAACAAATACAGCACAGTACTTTAAACTCTGTTTTTGCATGAAATTAATTTTTATCCTCCTCAGTAATTATCTTAGTTTTCAAAACTACTCAGAACTGGCACAGTTATATACTGGCATAGTTTGTTAAAAAGAACAAAGAAAATATTTATGATTTATAAATATAGTCGGCTAGGAAAATATGCCAATTGATAGAAGGAAATATATGCACATTAGCTGTGCATGCAAAAAGTGTTGCAGACTTTTGGATTTTAGTTAAAAATATCTAGCTATAAAGCAGAAGTCCAGGGATTCACAGCAGAAGTAGCTCCAAGTCTCCCCAGAGTAGACTACTCTTTCCCTCCCCATCAACTGGTACATACAGTTTCAATAACACTGTCTGAAACACTGGTAAGAGAAAGAATAAAAAGGTTCCATTTACTCACATTTGAATATATCAGACAAACAGCTTACTACAATACAGTGTATACTAAATGACTGCTTAGAGCAGCATACCTCAAGAGACCCACTGCTGACTGCTTCCAGCAGATGCTTGCAGACTACATTCTTTAACTGAACTAATTGTTAATTGCACTAACAGAAGCCTAAAAGGGGGGAGAGCACCTAAGCAGAGATATGTGGCTCTCTTTGAAATCAGAGGCAGGGAAGAACAACTGGTTCCTATTGGATTGATTGACAGTCAGCCCAACCCAGAAAGATCCTCCCCAGCCAAACCTAGTAAAGGCAAAATACAAGGTTGCCAAAACTCCAACAAAAAGCTATTGGAGTCTTCCCTTTTCAGTCCGCATTGTTCCTAGCCGTGCTCTCTGGTGAATCTCAGAATGGCAATTCAAAAGAGTATGTTTTCCATGTCCTGCTATATAAATACTTGCTAATGATGTGAATATAGCCACACTGAGATTGTCCAATTTAGGAAATAGTTATAAATCAGATGTCCTCAGTCTATTTTTCTCTATTGTGTTGACATAGAGCTCCCATTGATGAAGCCCTTCCCTGTAAAGTTCACCACCGTAGTATCTTTTTTATGGACTATATACATACTGGTTGAAATCTTGCTCACACAGTGAGAATGACACTATGGAGGTTGGAAGCTGAAGATGATATCCTTCTGTCTGAAGGTTCAATAAGCGGAGGCATACCAGCACACAAAACACTCCCTGATTGTGTGTGATTCATGCAGTTTACCAGCCTCTCAGAGAGTGATACATTCTCTCTTCTGACCAATTTATCTTGGATTTGCCTATACCAGCAGCCTTGTTTGTAATCTAACACATGCTCAGTTGCTTACTTTGAAACTTTCCAGTATAGGCCTATAAAAGGTTATTTGAGTCTGTTCTGGGAGGCCTTTCCTCCCTACTTTCTGTAGTGTGTTTTGGATTCTCCTCTTTTTGAAAGCAATAAAGTTTTGGTTTATTTTTACTGAGGTGTACTTACTCTGTTTGTAATCCCTTGCAGGGAACTGTTGGCTATAGTGCTGTTTTCCCCAGCAACATCATTATCAATGGCAGATTGCTGCTGATTAAAGACTTCCCTTTTGTGATTTTGACATGATCATTGGTTGCACACAGTGCTATGAAGTTATATGTATCCTGAAATCACAAGAGGAAGCCTTTAATCTGTGTCAATCTGCTGGTGGTGGTAGTATCATTCCCACTATGCAGGAGAACTCTACTCAACAGCATTTTGGACCACTACATGTTAAAGTGTGCATTGTGTGTTGTCTATTTGTGAACTGTGTGTATTACATGCTTTATGTGGTATATCATTTAGTCATTTTTGAATCTAAAAATAAGTTTATAAATGGCTACAACTAACCAATCAAAACTCAGTTTATAAATAGCTGTAACTAAATAACTAAGCAAACTTACCTCCCTTTGGGAAAGGGAGAAAATCCAGCCTTTGTTGGATTATTTTTCTCACTTTCTGATTTGATCTGCCTTAAATAAATAGCAAAACCCAAGAGCATCACTATTAGTCATTATTAGTCATCCCATTCACTCACCAGACCAAAGATCTATCAATTGCTCAGCTATTCTAGCAGACTAAAGCCAGTATGCTATCACATTTTTATGCCAGTGGAATACAAATAGCATAAATCTTGGCAATGAATTGCCATACATTAAGTCAGTGTAGCCATTTGTTTTTGTGCACCAAATCACACAAATTACCATACAACAGCAAATACCTTTACTACCTTCTTAAATACAGCAGTTTGCCAACTGAGTCACACCAGTGGATGCAAATAATACTTTTAGCCAATGTCATCCCTTTTGCACTAAATACAGTCCTGGAACTGTGTTCTTCATATTTCCACCCACTCCACAACACCACGTCCTGAATTTACTGCAACATATTTCGTTTTGTGACCTTGGGGGGGGCTTCTTTACACTTCCACCCTCTTTATTTTATAAATCAATTACATATCTACCAAACTTGTCTTCTTTTTTAAATTAAAAAGACCTCAGTGCAGCTTCCTTTCTTCACATGAACATTCCTCACGCCTTTATCGTTTTATTTGGTTTTTCATGTACTTTATTTCTACCGATGCTACTGTGATAATCGGCTAAATCCTTTTGCACAGATATGCTAGTAGAAGGGAAACAGTGGATTCTGACCTATATAGTTTGTTTAATTATATATTTATTAAGACATCTCTATTCTATTTTTCCTTTTCAAAAATCCCAAAGTGGTTTATAATACTCCACAGTAGACATTTGTACTGTGCTGTCGTCATGTTCGCTGCTGGTATTTCCATCTGTTTTCCAGTCAAGGACCTTACAAAGAAGGCAGATAATTTCTAATCACAAAAACAAAACAAAACAAAACAAAAACAACAGAAAGGCATTTATCTTTCAATGCAAATGAGAGGCCTGTAGTGAATAGCTTCTTCTTGGAAAGTATTTGCAGTGAAGATAGTAAGTGGCCAGGAAGGTTTCAGTACTACCATCATGATAAGTTCTTCATGTGTTACTTCAAAGTGGAAAGGTATGTCTGGCTTTAAAAGGAAAGGAAAGGAAAAGTACTGCATTCACAATTTAATATCATCTTAGAACTGCTGAGCTGGAAGAAACCTTATGGATCACCAAGTCTAGCTCCTGTCAAAGATTTACAGTGGGGAATCAACCTCCCAACCTCTGGTTCTGCAAGCAGATACCTAAACCACTGAATTATCCAGCAGTTCAGAAAATTACAGACCATGAGGAGGGCTCATGGATTCCATGTAGCATTCTCTTAATAGTGACCATTCTTAGGTAACGTCTTTTTTCTTCAGGGTTATATAGAGGCATGCTCTGGATGGCCTTGATGGATAGCATTATGAATTAGACAGAGAATTCAACATTTCCACATCTTATGTTTCTGAGTAGCAAAGATAAGCTAGTGAACACTGGAAATCAAGATCAGTCACTGAATCACCTTGCCCAGATTGTTTCAGCTTCTGCTTGATTTGTTTTCTTGAGTGTTTCAGAGGAAAAGAGAAAGAAACTGGGGTAAAGTTGTTAAGGGTTATTATCAAAATAGTTCCTTAGTAGCATCCCGATAACATTTCTATGGAGCTTTATAGGTAAAGGTAAAGGTTCCCCCTGACATTTAGTCCAGTTGTGTCTGACTCTAAGGGGTGGTGCTCATCCTCATCTCCAAGATGTAGAGCAAGCATTTGTCCATAGACAGTTTCCATGTGGCCAGTGCGACTAGACACAGAATGCTTTTACCTTCCCACTGTGGTGGTACCTATTTATCTACTTGCATTTACATGCTTTCGAACTGCTAGGTTGGCGGGAGCTGGGACAAGCGACGGGAGCTTGCAGCACAGAGGCTTCTGCGGTTTAACCCGCAGCACCACCACGTCCCATGGAGCTTTATAAATGCTAGCATATAGGTGCTAAACTCTGGTGGTTGTCCTGCTACCATGGAAGAAAATCTTCAGATATAAGGTGTCTGTGAGCTTCACGTAGAATGAGCCATGGACAAAAGCCTGAGGCTTTTCTTTGCACTAGTCATGTATTCTAGTAAGCTTCATACCTCATCACATAATTTTCTCACAATATACCTATCACATCTCCCTTTACAGAGACAGGAAACATGTGGCACCAAGGGCCCAAATGTAGCCTTTACATCTCAAGTAAAAACAAACCAAAACCACAGAGATTGCTTCAACATTTGTGCTCTCCAGCAGTTGTGAAATAATTTTTTGCCATGTTTTGAGAGGCCCTGAGCATTACTGAGGCTGCTCAGGCCCCATTTTTATTTTTTAAAAAATTATTTCAGCCATTGGAGGGCGCAAGAGGATGTTTTCTATTAAAGCAAAACATTTTTTGATAAAAAGAAAAGAAAGACAAAGGGAAACAAAGGGAAGAGAAGGGGTCATGGGAAAATGTGTGTTCCCCAGACCTCTGGTATTTGGTCACCACTGCATTATTAACAAGAATATCCACACTAATGGTGGGGAACTAGAAGAAGTAGCTGTATGGTGATGTTACTATAATTTATGTGCTTTATGCTTACAATTATACCGCAATCTGCTTGTATGTGTAAATTAAAATAATAAAGAAATATAGGATTCCAGAATGGAGGCAAAGTTCCTCTGCTGCATGGACATCATATCTATTGGGCTATCAGCAGTACTCCTATTGCAAATTAAACCAGGCTGAAGACAATAGGATGCTAAAAATATCTGTTAGAATACACTGTTCTCTGAATTTAGGTGAGAGTACTGGTAACTTGGCATTTACGACTATTGTATTCTTACTTTGTTTCCCTCAAATCGTAAAACAGAAATTAATTATGGGTACTTCAGAACGTGCTCAAACTGTACGAGTCCTTTAGGAACAGTTTTTGTGGTTTTTAGGTGATGAAATGCACTGTGCAGTGTTCATCCAATTTTTGCCTTAGATGAAAAATAACAAAGAACAGAGAGAACAAGCCATTCTGCCTTTGTGGAAGAAAATGATTAACAACAGCTAAAGAAGAGGTGGGTCAGGACTAGTGGTTTGCGCATCTGATGTAATAAAGAACAGCCCTAAAAACATTACATTTTGTCAAGAAAAAAAATGTCCAGTTCTGGCAATCTAGATGGGGGAGGAAACAAATTGCGGCCCTCTAGATGCCATTAGATTGCAAGTCTCATCATCCTTTACCACTGTCTAGGCTGCCTAGGAATAAAAGGATATGCAAATGAATAAAATCTATAGGTTTGCATTTTGCCCACTATAGTCTAGATAGAGCATTAGATCTGGACATAGCCAGTCTTTGGAGAACTTGTTCCACTGGGACTGGTCTAGGCATGGCTATGTTTGCATCCAACCACACGCAATGTGGTAAAGGGGGAAAATTAAGGGCCAAATTTGCACATAGGGGAGAAGTTTGGATGTTAATGACAAATTCTAAAATATCCAATTGTCTGGTAGCTCATGATTTAATTTGTACAATAAAGGTGCACTGTGCAGTGCCATACAAATGATAAGATTTTTAGAACCTAAATGAGCACTAAGCTTTCATTTCACCACTTGACAAGTATCATTTGTGGATATATTTATTTAGCTTGTCTACTGCCCCCATAGTGTACGGCGCTCTCTAGGCAGTATGAATTCAATTAAATAAAACACAATGCTACAAACATACAATTGATAACAATGGCAATAAGCCTTGTGGCACAGTGGCTAAACTGCAATACTGCAGTCAAGACTCTGCTTATTACCAAAGTTTGAGCCTGAAGGGCTCAGGTAGGCAGCTCAAGGTTGACTGATCCTTCCATCCTTCTGAGGTCAGTAAACTGAGTATCCAGCTCATTGGAGGCAGGGTGGGGAGGGGATGTGTAGCTGCATAATTAAATAGTAAACTGCCCAGGGAATGCTGTAAAAGCTATAGTGTTGTTTTGCTTTTTAATTAGCCCCCCCGCGGCATGAAAAATGCAACTTTAAATAAAAATAAACATTTAAACATATGCTTAAAAATATTTATCAAGTTAGTCCACCTCATATTTGGTCTTCCTTTTTTATCCTTCAACTTTTCATAACAGTATCGTTGAGACTTTTTTCTCTAGCAAACAGTGGAAGATAACTTTATGATGAAGATTTACAGGCTTCATCATGTAAGATGCTTTGATTGGCTATGGTTTGCAAACCATACACAAACAAATGGAATTTTAAAGGGGGCATATGTACACTGTATAAATAATGTGCATGTGGTTGATCAGCATCCTGAGACTTACTTAGACTAATTTTGCTGGTTTGAGGCATCTAGGGCGAATGTTTCGTACAGCTAAACTAGAATTTGGGGGGAAAAATTTTCAATCTACAACTCCCAGAATCCTCCATGCAGTAGTGATCATGCTGGCTATGGAGTTATGATTATTGTAGTCCCAGCGTAAGGATATCCACAAAGTTCTGCTCATTTCCATTTTGAGGCACTAAGAGTAGTGTGGAGCTACATGCTGATAGAAGATACTGCTGTTATCAATCTGTTATCAATCTTCCTTTTGAAGGTGGTAGGAGATTTATAATGCTGTAGTTCCTGAGATCCAATGTATCCCCAGGATTCTGGGTAAAGAAACAGAGAAGTACATCTATAAGCCAGGGTAATGACAGCTTTCGGCAAGTAAAGCCATCAGGCTTGACATTCTTCCTTGCATGTCATCAAAAGCCTCATTAGAAGTGTCACTCTCTTGTTTCAGAAGAGGCACAAGACAAATCATGGACAGGCTGAGGGCCAAACTAAAAATGTTGGGATTTGTGACCTCATTGCCGATGTCTTTGATTTTGATGAAAAAAAGCAGCTGTGGACAGTAAGAGAACTTCGGATTGGGATCTTGGTAGTACAAAACCCCCAAAGAGGGATAACTGGGGGGGGGGCTGGGTGGGAAATAAAGAGAGAAGAACCACATGGTAGATTCCACAATAAAAGTTCAGGAGAGGTGATACCTTTATGAGACCACTAAAATCAAACATTCAGTGTGAGCTTTCATGATTTTAAAAAAAGCTAAAGCTGGAAGTGGGGTTTTAGGGTTTTCTTAGTTTTTCCTTTTTTTTTTTTTTTTTTGCATTTTCAGGGGTGGTACAGCTCACCGTGGTTCCTGGATAAAGACAATTTGACCTCAGGCCATTGAAACGTGTCCACTGTTGTGAAGGCTGCAAGATAATATTGCAGTACAACGCTGTGTATACTACTGACTGTAGGGGGGTAGCGAAACATTTCGGGTCAGCCTTGCTAATTAGAAAAGAAATTAATTTCAAGGATTATTCTCCAGCATTGCAATTAATCATGACAGCATGAACAACATCCTGTTCTAGCCTCTTCTGCCTAACTGGGTAAACAGAAGCCAGGGGGATGAAGGTTTTTTTGCATCAGAAATATGAGAACATAATCAACCCACTTCCTCTCTCTGTGCCATGGTGCCAGTCTGAAGCTATCTGACTCCCAGAAATCCTGACCAGCTACGGCTGGTGGTGAAAGCTTCTGGCAGCTGCAGTCCAGGAACACCTGGGTTAGCCAAGATTGGGAACTATTGGTCTAGGGCCACTTTTCTCTCCCCCACACAAAGATCTACTTTAGTCTGCAACAGGTATCCCCCCCCCCTCATCCTAAGATTAAAACCAGCTGTTCCATTCAGATTTAGATGTTCAGATATATACCTTATATGAAAGGAGGGGGAAAGTCTCTGCATTCTTAAGAGTTTTGATATCTCAGCATTTCTTTCTGAAGCAATGATGCCCAAGTCAGGGTTATGAGACCATAGCATTTTTAGCTAACCCAGGTAACGAGAAGCCAATAGGCAGGCTGGGGAGCTGAGGAATATGGGGACCTGGGAAATGAGCAACTGTAACTCCATGGCCTCAAAGGGCTCCCTATAATGGAAACAAATAATTTCCTGATTCAAGTCCCAGCTGGTTCTAATTCTTTCTTTTCTTTTCTCAGTACATTCCTAAACTTTCCTTGAAACGAAAGTGACATCAGCAATGCCACGTGTTAGTTTTTGCTTTCTGTACCCTTGAGAGCCTCAAAAAACATTGTTTGCCTTTGTAGGAGGAATCTGTCTGGCTTTTCCTGCTTTCTAGGGTGGCACAGGAAGGTAAAAGAAAAACAGATATGCTGAGGTGTACCAAAGACTTGCATAATACTTTTAATGTCTAGGTATTTGAAAATGTGTGCCATATTAAAATAATAATTATATAAATAGCCCTTTATTTATTTCATGATGTCCATTAAAGTTATATCTAAAGATGGGCATGAACCTCACTTTGCCAGTTTGGCCCGGTTTGGTGTTTTGCAGGTGCTGCATGCTTCCCTTCCCTGCCTCTCCAGGGAATCACCCGGTCACTGGTAGTGGTGTAGGCTTACCTGCCCCATCTCCTCTTCTGAATGGACAATCACCCAAAGAGGTGGGACAAGAAAGCCTGCACTGATGCCAGTGACTGGGTGATCACCTGAGGAGGAAGAGGAGAGAAGTATAGTCCTGCTAGCAAGTGGGAGATTGCCCAGAGGAAGCAAAAGAAAGAGATGTGTGGTGCTTGTAGAACACCTGTGCATGGAACTGCACAAAACCTCACCAAACCACTGAACCAGATGTGCCCATCTCTAGTTATATCCCAATCTAGATGCTACAGCATTTCAAACTACACTTGTAGCAAATCTCTTACTCCTTGCCCTGATTTCTAATATGTTAGTCCACAGTCATTGAAACATGTCTGCATTGTAACTCCTTTCTTTTCAGTGTCTCACAATTTGTTTCTCTCCAACATTCTGTGGACAACTAACAGTGCAATCTTCCTACACATTTTTACTCAGATGTTCTTGAGTAAAACAACCTGCATATGATGCCTTTGAGGGGTTTTGGGGGGAGGGAGCTGCAGTAAATATCAATCAATTCAGTAACAGCCAATAGTTCCCTCTCTACCTCAGATTTCTTTTTTCCTGCCTTTTTCCAGTCGGAGTTCTGTCAGTTAACAACGGAGTCTGTCAGAAGTGGACAGTTAGAGTGATGTGTTCTCCATCAATATGTAATCAATAAGTTAGTCAGTAATAAAGCTACATAATTAACCAGTGATGTAATAAGTTAACATTTTTATAGAACATGTTGTTTTTTAAAATCTAAAAAGACCTGTAAGTAAACAGAAACATTTAATCCTTTCTCATTACCAGGATCTCTGAGTGTATTAATGAAACAGTAAGTACCAGTTAACAATAAGGGGTGGTATATCTAAGAAGACTCTCAGTCATCCAGGTGAGGTTATCTGGAAGTTGAGAGTCATGGTAATTGGACTTCTTTCTTATTAGGTTGAAACATTTTGCTACTCATCCAAGTAGCTTCTTCAGTCTGAGGAGAGTTGATAGGAGATCCCTGATAGGTCCTCCGTGTTGGCTTACCCCAAAAAAGATGCATGTCTGCATGGGGTGAAGTCAGTAGACAGAAACAAAAACACCTCCTTGGGTTTCCTAGACCATCTTTCAGCTGCTGTGTGACTTATGCTGAACCTCCTTCAATCAGAACAGATATTCTTAGGGCTGCTAATGCCACTTCCCTTCTTTTAATGTTTTTTTTACTGTTATCTGAGAGAAGATAAAAGAGACACCTTACCTTTGTTTTCAAGAAGTGTTTGACGGACTCTCTGTTTTCTCTTAATAAGCTAGAATTAGGATTCTTATTATTTTTCCTCTCTAAATACATTTCTCTAAAACACACACACACAACCTTTCTTACCATATTTTTCCGTGTATAAAATGACACATTTCCCTAAAATAGTTAGAGGGAAAATTGAGGGTCGTTTTATACACAGAAGTAAGGGGGGAGGGATCAAAGCACTTTGATCCCTGCTTTCCCCCTCCATGTTTTGTAAAGAAAGTGTGGGGAGAAAGTGAGCAAGGCTGCAGAGTTCGTGTGGCGTGCTCTTGCCAGGAAGCGATGCTCCATGCCCCCCTTGCTCACTTTCCCCCTACACTTTCTTTCAATGAAAGGAATTTTGGGTTAAAAAGGGGGGGCGTTTTATACATTGGGGTGTCGTTTACACGGAAAAATATGGTATTTGCCTAGAATAGGAAGTGTGGATGTGATTTCTTTCCACAGAGGGGCAGTATGCTGTGCTAACCACTTTTGCTTACAGGGGCTGACTGCACAAGTTAACTCTGCTGTTCGGTGCTCCTTATTCTGCTTGCAATTCTTCAAAATAGTTCAGCCTGAGAGAGATAGTCCAAGGATATCCAGTCAACTCTATGCACCAGAAGGAGAACTGAACCTGTGCTACTTCCATTCCAAAACCCATTATTACACTGACTATAGAATTCTCTACAAGGATAAAACAGGACTTCTGTTTGCTACCAGTGCAGCTTCTTTAGCCTACACAGATTTCAAAGGTGTGGAATTGTCCATCCTTGCTCCAGCAGGTATTTGTTTATTTGTCTGTTTTTACCCTGCCTTTCTCCTTAGAAAGGGCCCAGGGCAGCTTTAGATCACTGAAAGACAATTTTTTTGATTACTAAAAACAATGCGTATACAACGGTGGCTTGCATCATTAAAAGACAATATTTAAAGCTAAAAACAGTAAGTATGCAAATAGTAAAAAGGAACAAACAAATACCACTCTGGGAAATGGTAAACATAAGCAGTACTAAAAACACGGTCAAATCAATAACACATAACAATTCACCTGAAGATCTCAATCAGGCATGACAAACTTTTCCTGGTTGTGGGATTCTGGGAATTGTACTTCAAAACACAGGTATTGCTTCATCTCCATATTCCAGGAACCAAATCTAGCAAAGAATCCAACGTTCATTTTGTTCTATCTTTAGAGTCTTTAATATTTTTATATTAGTCGATAACAACCAAAATTTGCTGGGCAGTTTGCAAGTAAATAAATAACTATATTTTAATAGATCATAATTTACCACATGAAAACAAAAATTCAACATGAAGAGAATTCAATGTGTTGCACATATTGATTAGTCTTCAGAAAGTTATTACCTAAACACAGAATTTTGCCTCCCTTCGCCTTTGTGATCCAGTATGTTTTTTGTTGCAATAAATCTTACAAAACATCTGCAACTAGATCAAAGCTATTATTCCCTTGCTGTTGATTGAAAGAATGAGAGTGAGAGAATGGTGTATTCATGCCTCATAACAAGCTTATAGCTGGAGTGATATTTTAATTGGGAACCTCTCCATTTCAAGCTACACATTGGTACAGAAAACACATCATAAGAAGAGGGAAATCTTCAAGAGCTGAAAAGCATTTGATCAGGAAGGGGTTTCACACCTCTTGTAGTTTGCAAATTAGCTTACTTTATTTATTTAATTATTTAAATATTTTTACCTTCCTTTATCATTAAAAGGACCCATTTTCCTTATGATTGTACACTGGGAGATAAATTTATTTTATTTTTTTATTTATTTATTCATTTCATTTCTATCCCGCCTATCTGGTCACTTTCGACCTCTCTAGGCGGCTTACAATCAACCAACAATAAATATTTAAAACATTACAAGTAATGTAAGTTTGATTACTCAGACACCAAGGTCTCTTGGAAACATATCTTTAGAACACTTAGATAATTTCTACTACTAATCGTGCATGTACAGTTTGACCTGTACTCTCAGTAGCCCTCCTGAAAACAATTTGCACTTACGTTGTAACTGGACTATCGTTTAAACCACTGGTTGCCAACCTTAGGGCCCCAGATGTTCTTGAACTAAAACTCCAGAAATCCTGGCCAGGATGGCCAGTGCTGAAGGCTTCTGGGAATTATAGTCCAAGAACATCTGGGGACCCAAGGCTGAGAACCACTGGTTTAAACCATTGAATGAATGAATGAATGAATGAATGAATGAATGAATGAATGAATAAATGAATAAATAAATAAATAAATAAATAAATAAATAAATAAATAAATAAATAAATAAATATTGGCACAACTTTCTCATGACTATATTGAGCTTTTAAAATGCTGAAATAATTTGATGCAGTTCAACAGGAAACAAGGCTGAGAACCACTGGTTTAAACCATTGAATGAATGAATGAATGAATGAATGAATGAATGAATGAATGAATGAATGAATGAATGAATGAATGAATATTGGCACAACTTTCTCATGACTATATTGAGCTTTTAAAATGCTGAAAGAATTTGATGCAGTTCAACAGGAAACAAGGCACCATCAGTATTCCTCACATACTGATTTTTTTGATTGGGAACTTTCATAGTTAACCATACCATTTCCTTGGTTGTTTTGTTCAACCTACTTGTTCTAGAATTTGGTCTCATGTGCCGTCAGGTGAAAAATGATATGATAAGGTGAATAGGCTTTTCAAGGTAAGCAAGGTATTTAAGGAGTAGTTTTACCAGTTCCAAATTATCCTCTCTCACAGTAAGTTTCCATGGCAGAGCCAAGGAACTGAACTGAATCCTGGCCCATCACTCTGTCCACTACACCACACTGAGTGCCCTTCCAAAATAGCCCCACTTAAAGACAGGTATGGAGATTCGCAACAAGTGGAGCCAGACTTCAGTTGTACCAGCAACTTGACTCAGACTTGACTTGAGGGTGGCAGGTGGGATGGGACTTGGAACTCAACTTGGGACTCAGACCCACTTGTCTGAATTGCATTGTCAAGTTTCAATGGGCCTGCCC
Source organism: Pogona vitticeps (assembly GCF_051106095.1). NCBI lineage: Eukaryota > Metazoa > Chordata > Lepidosauria > Squamata > Agamidae > Pogona > Pogona vitticeps. The sequence continues at coordinate 289,152,982 of NC_135784.1, forward strand.
CCCCCAACAGCTGGCTGGTGCATGCCTGGGCAGAGGCCACGGGCTGGCTCTGGGAATGGATGTTGGCCTGTTCTCTCTTAAGATGGCAGCAGTGGCAGGTGGAAGAGGTGGGTGGCAGGGTGGGAGCCTTTGGGTCCCAGTCCCAAATCCTGAACCTTGGTGAGGGGCAGGGTAAGCAACGTAAGACTCAGACTTGAGGCTTGCAATTTGGACAAGGCTGTATATTGTCCCCCTGCTTATTTAATTTATATGCACAACACCTCATGCGAAAGGCAGGACTGGAGGAATCCCAAGCCAGAATTAAGATTGCCGGATGAAATATCAACAACCTAAGATATGCAGATGATACCACTCTGATGGCAGAAAGTGAGGAGGAATTAAGGAACCTTGTAATGAGGGTGAAAGAGGAGAGTGCAAAAAACAGTCTGAAACTCAACATCAAAAAAAACTAAGATCATGGCCACTGGTCCCATCACCTCCTGGCAAATAGAAGGGGAAGATATGGAGGCAGTGACAGATTTTACTTTCTCGGGCTCCATGATCACTGAAGATGGTGACAACAGCCAGAAAATTAAAAGACACCTGCTACTTGGGAGGAAAGCTATGACAAACCTCGATAGCATCTTAAAAAGCAGAGACATCACCTTGCCAACAAAAGTCTGAATAGTCAAAGCTATGGTTTTTCCCATAGTGATGTACGGAAGTGAGAGCTGGATCATAAAGAAAGCTGACTGCCAAAGAATTGATGCTTTTGAATTGTGATGTTGGAGGAGGCTCTTGAGAGTCCCCTGGACTGCAAGGAGAACAAACCTATCCATTCTAAAGGAAATCAACCCTTAGTGCTCACTGTAAGGACAGATCCTGAAGCTGAGGCTCCAATACTTTGGCCATCTCATGAGAAGAGAAGACTCCCTGGAAAAGACCCTGATGTTGCGAAAGTGTGAAGGCAAGAGGAGAAGGGGACGACAGAGGACGAGATGGTTGGACAGTGTCATGGAAGCGACCAACATGAATTTAACCCAACTCTGGGAGGCAGTGGAAGACAAGAGGGCCTGGCGTGCTCTGGTCCATGGGGTCACGAAGAGTCAGACACGACTAAACAACAACAACAACCAAAGATTTGCACTTGGATTTGAGGCTTGTGTCTCCAGACTTGCCAACGTCCATGCTTAAATGATTGGTCCTACACAGGACTCAGTATCTCGTTGCAGATTTTAAGAGATGCATAGGTGGCAGGGAAGGCATATTGATCTATTGCCCTGAGTTCTTCATCTCCATTCATTCTATTTTGAGCGTAACAACTCACCCATTGTCCAATGCAAAAAAACCACCCAGCTGTCCTTGAAATGTTTGACAGGCTTTCTGTGTTGAGAGAAGCATAACAGATAACAAGGGCAGTTTAACTTTGCGACACTGAATGCAACATTCATTTTATAAACAGTGTCTGGAATGCCACCTGTCCGGGTTTATAATAGCTCTGCCATCGCTCCATATTCATTTCTGCTGTTGCCAGAGTGTGCTAAAAACTGAGTGCATTTCAAATGATTGTTACTGCGGGAAAAGAATATTTTAAAACCATCATTGCCAAATCTAAAAGAGAAACAAACGGATGACAAATTGCACCCATAAAAATTCCCAGCAAACTGCTGACAATGGAACCACTTCAGCAATTTTTAGTGAAGCTTAAAAAATGGTCGGTGAGCACAGTCTCAGATGCAGGTGTTATCTGTGTTCTAAGTACCTCTACATTGTTCCCACTATCCATGGTATTAATGTTTTACATCTCCTATTGACATTTGAGGGTTGTTTTCGACATTGGTGGGTCGTGGAACCAAACTAAAATCATGGAAGACGATTAAAGAATTAAGCCTATCTCTAATCAAATACTAAAATAAGCCCTGATAACATAACGCTGCCCTTTTTATACCAGATGGGAATGACAGGATGGCAAGTTTATTCTCCCCTCATAAAGTACAGCAATGCATTGTTTTATTGAAGTGATGCAATTCGTCAGGGCAAAGAACTGCGGTTTTGGGGGAAACTGTGTATTATATTGCATGTATTATATTATAAAGTGTGTAATATTGGTCAACAATATCAGGCCAATCCCTGGCATTTTGAATCATGGATACAGAAGCAAATATCCCACATTTATAAACCAGAGGGTTTTTTCTTTTTATTTTTTTTTAATTGAATAAATCTAGTTGTAAGAACGCAAGGTTGAAGAGGTGATCCTATTCTCTTCAAGGCAACTACTAGGCAGCAGTGGTAGCTGGAAATAACTCTGGGGGAGGAACTACAACAGTGACACTCAAACTAACTATTGTTATTACTGCGCAGTAGGTGGCAGTGGTAAACCCCTGCTGAAATTTCCTTGCTACAAAAACCTTATGATGAAACAGTCCAAAATTAAACGAGAGATAGTGCTGGAGAAAGGGACCCCTGGGTCATAAAGCACTCTCTGCCCCCCTGCCAGATGTCCATTTATTCTGAGGCAGATTCCAATGAATCCATTCCACATATGTGACTGCCTCTGTTCTGTGTTTCTTTGCCTCTGCTCTGTGTTTCTTCCTCCCCTCCCCTTTCACCCACCATCACCTTCCTCCCAATCTCTCAGTCAATCTCTTCTTCTCACCCCCCTCTAAATCCTTCTTATTTTCTATTCCCCTCAGTCACCTTAGACCACTCTCGCCCCTTTGTCCCTCTTCTCCTTTCCGCACCCTTTCTACTTCCACCTTTTTAATGATTACATATGATTTTATATGGGATCCTCATCAAACCACCATCAAATCATAGATCCCATCTGTGCCCATAGAATATCAATCCAATGCATGCCTGGGACCCAGGTTTTTGTGATTTCGGGTGATCCTATATAGAAAGTAATGGGGATCTATGGGGAGAGTTTTTTCTCCTCTTCTACTGGCTCACTCTCTAGGTGGAAGGTTTGGATTTCCTGCATGAGGGGAGGAGAGAAAACACTCCCCACCTCTCCTTCTGTAACTCTGTCTCCTCTCGGTGTGTTCATGTGTGTACATGCATTTGTGAGTGTGTGTCCATAGTGGGTTTGCTGGGACAAAAAACCTTGTCCATTTCCCACTCTTCCTCCCACTCCCTTTCCATTCTCCTTCCTACCCCCCCCATCAGACCCATCTGACAGTAGATGAAGGTGGCACTAGTGGTAGTATTGACTACAGCAGGGTGAGGATGCCCATCACAAAAGTTTAGGATTCAGGATAAAGTCCATGTCACTTAAGCTTAATTTAAAAAGATAAGCTCACTCTGCCAGTTTATTCCAGCAGTGGGGACAGGTCCTAAGCTTATGATCGGTGTGAGGAATAATGGCAGAGAAGGGCACTGTGTTCTGCTTTGCTGAATGTCCTTTCAAAATGGGCACCAGTCCTGCTTTTAAGCAACTTGTCTTCTCCTGCTGATCCTCCCTAATATGATCTCTTTATCCATCGCAAGAGTTTCATTGTAACCTGAGACCTGATGCTTTTATTTCCTGGCTCAGACCCACTGGCCCCGACTCCCTACAGGCTCTGATAAAAGACTAAGAGGCTCAGCAAATGGGGGAATAATTATGTTGCCTTTTCACTTTCAATGGGAGATGGCATTTATGCCCCTGTCAACGAGATAGGAGGAAAGAGAGAAAGAGCTGGCATTCTGCTTTGATTCTGGGCTCACCGTTTGGGCAAATGGAGGACTATTCCAGAAGAGGCTTGGGCTCTGTCATTAGCAGAGTTGTGTGAAAAATCTGCCCCTTCGTTTTAGCAGGTGTTTTTTTCTTCCTTCCTGCATGCCAATATCAAGCCTAGAGGATGCTGATTTGCTAACTCTCCAAGTACAGATTCAACTCGCCATTGCACATTGCACGGCACCCACTTATTATGATGCACAATTGGCTTAACTGTGCAATATGTGTCCTTATTCAAAAGCACACAGAAGTCTCTATGCATTATAAAGCTGCTCCGAATAATTGCAGTGCATCACACGCACAATTGGCTTTATTGTGCATTAGTTTCTACATCCAGCCATTACTTCCTCTCCCTGCCCCCAATCTTGTGTGCTGTAAAGCTGATGAGGATGATAAACCTATGGTCTTTTCCTTTTCAGGGAAATTAATTATCCAAAGCATATGGCTTTGCTTCAGGAGCAGAAAATCAGTTATATGTTACATCTCTCACCCTTTGGCAAGGCAAGGTAAGGAGCTGCTTAACTTCTCTTGCATCATGTTAAGGAAAACTACAGCTGGCTGGATATGGAAATGAGAAGGAGCACCTAGCTGTAGAGCCTGCAATAATCAAGAAGTTGATCTGTCTAACCAGAGCCGTTACAAAAACCATGAACACACAAATGAAATAATGTTAAAACTAGGCAGCTAAAATAATGTTAAAAATAAATACAATAGTCAAATACCTATAGCCTAGACAGAATTCTAACAAATAAGATTAAAATACAAATTGTCATAATCGCCACAATTCCTTCTTACATATGCTGCCATGAAGACAAAATAGGCCATCTTCTCAGAGATACAGGGAGAAGTATTCCCACTAGAAATGTAAGCAGGTGTCCCATGGGACCTCCAAGTGGTGAACCCAATTCAGGACATAAATCTGCAAAAGTAATATTCTGGCAATCTGAAGATGGGATGGTTGGAATGAAAATTGGTTAAACTTGTCCTGGTTGATGCTGTGGGGCTCTCTAGATTAAGTTACTTTTTTTGAAGAGAATGAGTAATTTAAGGAGTGGTTTTACCAGTTCAGACCCCCAGTGAGTTTCCATGGCCAAGTGGGGATTTGAACCCTGGTCTCCAGAGCCCTAGTCCGTCAACTCTATCCACTACACCACACTGGATACCCTATGACATAAATAGATGGGCCTGATTATTTCTGGGCATCCATATTTATCTCCAAGGTAGACATACAATAAAAAGTTGGTATAAATGTGCTGGACAAGATTTATGAGAAATGGAATGATTTTCCTCAGGCTCCTAGCGCTATTGTTCGTTCGTTCGTTCGTTCGTTCGTTCGTTCGTTCGTTCGTTCGTTCGTTCGTTCGTTCGTTCCTTCCTTCCTTCCTTCCTTCCTTCCTTCCTTCCTTCCTTCACTTCCTTCCTTCCTTCCTTCCTTCCTTCCTTCCTTCCTTCCTTCCTTCCTTCCTTCCTTCCTTCCTTCCTTCCTTCCTTCCTTCCTTCATTCATTCATTCATTCATTCATTCATTCATTCATTCATTCATTCATTCATTCATTCCATTTGTTTACTGCCTTTCTGCCATTGAGTTCAAGGTGGCATACATGGATCTCTTCCTTCCCATTTTATCCTTTCTCCATTTATTTGAGTTGGGCAGAGTGAGAAGCAGAGTGATTGGCCCAAAGTTTTGTGGCAACCAGGAATTTGAACCCCCATTTTCCAAATTATAGACAAATCTTCCAATTACCACAGTACATTGGCTCTCTGTAATCTGTTTTCCCATACAGAGCCTTCAAAAGTTTGTTTGTTTGCTCTTTCTTTCTTTCTTTCTTTCTTTCTTTCTTTCTTTCTTTCTTTCTTTCTTTCTTTCTTTCTTTCTTTCTTTCTTTCTTTCTTTCTTTCTTTCTTTCTTTCTTTCTTTCTTTCTTTCTTTCTTTCTTTCTTTCTTTCTTTCTTTCTTTCTTTCTTTCTTCTCTCTCTCTCTCTCTTTCTCTTTCTTTCTTTCTTTCTTTCTTTGCCTCAGTTCACATTGTAAACAACAGATTGCCTGCACTTTGCAATTGGTCAAGCATACAGTACATTTGTTTACATGTCTTGGGCACATAGCACTGAAATAGCAAGATGACCATAGGACCATTGTTCTCATTTCCCATGTGAATAAAATGATGCTCAATATGTTGCAACAAAGGCTTTTCCAAAAAGGAAAAAGCACACAAGGTTCTATTGCAAATATCCACTGTCTACTTAAGCACACCAAAGAATTTCAGAAGAAGATCTGTCTATGCTTTATAGACTACAAAACATCCTTTGACTTTGTGGACCATGAGAACTACCCAATGCCATAGATAGTCCTGAAAGAACTGGCTGTGTCTCAGCACTTAAGTGTCCTGATTTGCAACTTGTATTGTGGAGAAGAAGCTATACAGTGGTGCCTTGACTTACGAACTTAATTAGTTCCGGAACTCGATCGTAAGTCAAAGCGCCATTTCCCATTGAAATGCATTGGAAATGTAATTACTGTAATTCGTTCTGGCTGAAGAGAAAAAATAACCACCACCCCCCCCAAAAAAACACTGCAAGACCCATCGGAAACACGATTAATCCCTTCCAGCCGAAGCGGGGTGGTGGTGGTGGAAGAAAAGCAATCAACTGTGCAAGACCCATCGGAAATGTAAAGAAAACAAAGCAAAAAGCAAGCAAAGTACATCAGAAATGAAAAGAAAACAAAGGAAAAAGCAAGGGAAGCATGCAAGACCCTTCAGAAATGGGAAACCACCCCCCAAAAAACCAACCAACCCCCCCAAGACCCATAGGAAATGGGGGGGACCAAAAAGCCAACAACCCCCAAGACCCATCGGAAATGGGGTGGAAAAAAACCAAAAAACAAACAAAACCCCCCAAGACCCATTGAAAATGGGGAAAAACACTCCAGAAAAACCAAACCCCCCAAGACCCATCACAGTGTAGAAACATAACCCCCCCAGCCCAAAACCACGCTGCAAAACCCACCCAGAACAGTTTTTAAAAAGCAGAAAGCAGCACCTTACCTTACCAGGCAGTCCGAAGCCTCCTCCGATCACACACTCTCCAACTGCTGGAGCGAAAGAGCTACAAAGAAGCAGCCTCTTCGCCTACCAATGGTTAGCAATTTGGATTTCCCGCCCTTTCCCCACTTCCTTTTTGTGTTCATAACTGGAAGCTCTAGCCACAAGTCCCTCTCAGAAGAAGCTGCATCATATCCAGGAGAGTACTGTATGCTCTGCAACTGTAGAATCAAACAGCTTAGCAACCTTGGGGAGCCCCCCCCCCACAAAAGGTCTCAGAGAAGGATGTATTTTATCACCTTTTCTGTTCAGTCTGCATACAGAACATGTCAAACAGAAAGCAGGACTAGATTCAGATGAAGGAGAAGTGAAATTTGCTGGAAGAAACATCAATAATGTAAGATATGCCTGTGATACCATCTTACTGACAGAAAGCAGCAATGGCTTGAAACAACTTCTGATGAAAATGAAAGAAGTGACAAAGGATGATTGCAGTTAATCATTAAGACAAAAATCATGACTACAGAAGAATTACACAATTTTAATGTTGGCAGTTAAGAAATTGAAATTGTTAAAGATTTTATGTATCTTGGGTTCAACCATCACCAAACAGTTACTTCAGCAAAGAAATCAGAAGATTGAGATTCAAAAGGCAGCAATGAATGAATTAGAAAAGATAATCAAGTATAAGGATGTATCACTGAAGACCAAGAACAAGATCATCCACACTCTTGTATTTCTATGCATGGGTGTGAAAGCCGGACAGTAGAGAAAATGAACAGGAAAAATGATTTGTTTGAGATATGGTGCTGGGGGAGAGTTTTGTGGATACCTTGGATTGCCAGAAAGACAGACAAGTGAGTTTTAAATCAAATCAGGCCTGAACTTCCTCTTGAGGCAAAAATGGTGAAATTGAGGATGTTCTACTGTGGGCACATCATGAGACAACAAGATTCTCTGGAAAATACAATACAGTAATGTTGAGAAAAGTTGGGGGCAGCAAGAAGAGAGGAAGAACAAATACAAGGTGAATTCCACAGGCTAGTGTTTACAAGAGCTGAGCGGGGCTGTTGAGGACAGGGCACTCTGGAGATTGCTCATTCATAGGATCTCTGTAAGTCAGAGACAACTTGACAGCACAACTGCTGCTGCTACTACTATTACTACAGAGAGATAACAATGCGAGAGAGAGAAATAGGCATCTACCTTAATATGTGATCTGTCTCTGAGAGAAAATGAAAGAGAAGGTGTGAGAGAATGAAAGGAAGAGCAATAGTGAAGAATGTAGCCCTTCTCATAGCTGCCATGCAGGCCCTTTTAAATTTCCATATGATATAAGCCCTTCATGGGGAAATAAGAAAAAGAAAAGAACTTTCTGTCTCTGTGGTACCCAGTGTAGTGATAAACTAGAACTCTGGAGACCTGAGTTCAAATCCCTACTCAACCGTGGGTAACTGGGGATATGGAACTGGTAAAACCACTCCTCAAATGTCTGACTTACCTTGAAAGCCCTATTAGGGTCACTATAAGTCAGTTTCAGTTTGATAATACATAACAACAACAACCTCTGTGATATGCCGCCAGATTGGCTGCTATCTTTGTAGATGTCTGGCATGTTTTTAAAGTTCTGGATTTATCTTTCAAGATGGTCACCATGATAGTCTGTTGCAGCAGATACAACAAACATTAGTGTATCTAAATAAAAAACTTTATTTGCATAAGTTTTCTAAATTACAGTCCACTTCTTTAGTTGCATTTGAAAAAGTACGTATTCACACACAAATAATGCATGCCGGACTTGTTAGTATATTTACACAAATTGACTCAAATCCAGCCTGCATTGAGACACAGTCTGAAACCCAGAATTGGCCTCCAAACCAAATAGGGAGATCAATCCATTGCCCTAGTAAAACTTTTATTCAACACAGACAATCCTGAAATAAAACAGCTCCACTCAACTTAACCTCCTTCAGCTGAACTACAACTCTCACTCCTATCATCCACATTGGTAAAAGATTATAGAAGGCATAGTCTGACACATCTGGATGATGTCAAATGTGAAAAAGCTGAGATAAGAGTCATGGTTAGAGATGGGCATGACTCACCATTTTGGCGAGTCATCCTGTTTCATGAGTCATCAAAAGTCGACAACTCACAAAGCACAAAGTTGTCCCCATGAAGTGACAAATAATGAAGTTATTCATCAATTCATGGGGGGATTATTTAAAAAACACTCCCACCCACCCCCCCGCTGCCACTGCCAGCCTCCTCATCACTGCTACACCATCACCACCGTGCTGCTGGCTAAGGCAGGCTGAGGGAATCCAGACTGCCCTTTGCAAAGATGGCAACTGCAACTTCTCTGCCCTAAATGAAGCTGCAGCCACCATCTTTGCAAAGGACAGGCAATTTCCCTTTCTATAGGCTGTGGCTGTGGAGACCTGATGGAGACCTCAGCAGCAGTGGCAACAATTATGGTAAGGGGGTGTCGGTGGGGATGGGGGGCTAAGGTAGGGAGAGGAAGGGGGTGCGGGGTAGGCTGTGAGGGTGGGGGTGGGTGGCTGTGGGGGTGGGTGGGTGCCTATTGGCCCTTTGATTAGTTGATCAGTAGCCAGTAGGCAGAATGTGTTTTTTTTAAATTACGAAAGATGAATAAAAACGAGAAAATATTTCTCAATCTGTATTTGTTGGGACTTTAAATCTGACAAATATTTAATGAATTGGCTACGTATTTTCATCAAAACAGCTGATCTTTTTATATTCGTCCCTATCTCTAGTCATGGTCTTTATCTGTGGAATTTCATGTAAATCATGTTCAAGTATTTCTCAGCAATTGTGATACAAGTGAATCAAAATATATTTGACTTCATTTGTAAAATTGTGACTCTTTTTTAAAGCTAGGAATCCCAAAACTCTCAAAATAACAAGGGAAAGAGAACATATGTTTTCAGTAGCTCAAACTGGATCAAAAAAAAGCTGTGCTCTTGGCAGAAAGAGGTGGTTTGGGGAGTGTTAGTTGACACATGTTGCTAGTTTAAGAGCCTGACCTTTCTAGGGAAGAATGTATGGCTTTCATTTTTATTTTTATAGCAATTGTTGCATATTACAAGGGGGGGGGGAACCAACTGAATGCTTCTGTTGAATCTCACATCCAATTAAGGATACTGAAAACAGTGCAGAGTTCACCAGTGTACATTTGGAAAAGACACAAAATAAGCAAAAATATACCTGCTGTGTAAGTATATTATTCTTCATGTTAATGTACTTCTTTTTTTTAGCTGGAGTGGAGAAAAAACTGTAGCTGGACCATCTGGAAGTCACTTAAAAGACATCTGCCATTAGAGCTCCAAGCATGATACAGGAAAGGAAAGGAGTCATACAGAAGTGGCTTGATTGAGGTTTTGGATCCTATTCTCCCACATGCCACTGACAAAGATGGTGAGGGGGAGCAATACCCCAGTACTGGAATTGGCATAGATGCATTCCCAGACAGCCTTGCAGCAGTTTGGCAATGGTGGGTCCTTCCTTGTAGATCCCATCAGAGATCTATGAGTATTTTGCTTTGCTTTGGGCAACACCTTCTTGAATATCCCAGCAAAGATGGCCAATGACCATGTTGACTAGTCAGCCAGGCTTGGGTATTTGGGGAGTTGTTGCCCAAAAATGTAACTGTTCTGATCTCTGGATTCTAGGCAGATATATATTCACTTGGGGCACCTGGTTTTCAGAAATCTTCCAGAGAGCAAAAATTGCGGAAAGGAGTGGATGGTGTCACCAACTATCATCAAATGCATTGTATTGCCTGCCTGTGGGCTTTCATTTAGAAAAAAAACTGTCCAGAAGACTTTCAGAGTCATTAGCATCTAACAAATGTCCCAGGTAAGAAACACCCACATTCAGAATTGGATTTTGTATCTCTTTTGCCAGCAGTTCCAGTGTAATGCTCCAGTAAATGTGTGTCTGACTTAAAACCAACTGTACCACACCTTTAAGAAAGATACCTGTACTGAGAAATCAGCATGAGAAGGGCAATCAACATGGTAGAGTCTGAAATGTTTAGCCTACACAAGAAAAAATTCAGAGGTGACATGATAGCTAGTTTCAAAAGTTTTATTTTCTACTATATCCAGACCAGTGGGTTCAGACCAAACATTAGGAAGAATTTTTCTGATGGCAAGAGCTGTTCAACAATGAGAAGATGGTACACTTTCTTGTGTTGAAGGTTTTTAAACAGCACTGGATGGACAACTTGGGGTTGCTTCAATCTTTACACTGATTTTATTATTCTATCCTGCCCAATTATGAATGTTCACAACTGCTCACACAGACCCTCCAAGAGGGCTCCCAAAGCATGCTTACAGCCATGAGCCCTGGTATGCTGACAGGAAGTTTACTGCTTACTTGAGGTTAAAGTTGCATTGTTGTGAAAGCTGTGAAATCATCTTCATGTATTTTACGCTTGGGACTCATATTAATCAAACAGGGAAATACACTCAAACAAAAAGAAAAACTGATTTATACACACAGCTCTTTTATAGTGGCCATGTCCCTGCTTGCATATTACTCTGATCAGTTTTGTTTCATAAAGTTGAATTGAATAAGACATGCTGAGCTAACTGTGCTTTCTGCTACTCTTGAATTTTGCAAGAAAAGAGGGGGGGGGGAGGATGGGAAAAAAGGCAGACAACCATGCTATGGGCTTTCTTTTCTCAAGTTTGGCCCTTTATTAAAAAAAATTTTTAAATAACATTATTGTCATTTCTCTTGTACAAGAATGAAACAAATGTTTACTGTTTTCTGCTGTACCTAGCCCAAAACAGGAAGCTCTTAATAAATTGGTGGTGGAAGACTCAAAGGTCATTTTGCACTGGTAATCAAGAATTGCACTCTTACATAGTAAGCAATTTTTCCACATAGTTTATAATTGTAACTATAGCCAGAATGTGCTAATGGATGAATTCTGGAAGTGATGTGAACAGATACAAATGTGTCTGTTGTGCCCAATCTTGGATTGTCATGATACTGCACTTTTCAAGCAATGATAGTGATTCGACCTGGATACTGATATGTGTTTTCTGCAGTACAGTGGACCCTCGACTTACAGACGGCTCGACTTACAGACTTTTCGAGTTACAGACTTCTCTGGCTGCAAAATTTAGATTCGACTTGCAGCCAGAGAATCGACTTACAGACCAGAAAAAAACCAAAATGGAATAAAAATAGAATAAAAACCACTGGTTATGGGATTAATAGGTTTTCAGTGCATTGTAGGTCAATGGAGATTCGACTTACAGACTTTTCAACTTGCAGCCACCATTCCAATACGGATTAATTCCTTAAGTAGAGGGTCCACTGTACTTTATCCTGTTAAACCCAAGAAACTGCATGTACAGTGTATGTGTTTGTGGCTATGTAACTCCTATGGACCATCTGGGGAGTGGGGAAATCCTTGGGAAGCAGTTGTCCTTGCAGGTTTTCAATTTTAAAAAGAGAGATGGCTGGATAGGAAAGGAGCTCGTTGGCCCCTGGTGATCAGGGATGTATCTATTTGATTTAGGAAACAGAATGGCCATATATTTGTGCAGAAGGGGCAAATGAAGGGTAAGGCCTTGGACTGGCAGGCTGTATTTATCTCTATGCTTGAATTTTATTTTAGGGCCTTGAAGATTTTACATTTTGAGCTTCTTGTCTGTGCCTTGAATGTATAGTGAGAAGCAAGGATGCTTTGAGATTTATTTTCTGACTTTTGCAGTTAAGGAGAGAGACTTCATAAAACTCTTTTTCTCCTCCACACATAGAATCATAGATTTGTAGAGCTGGAAGAACTCTCAAGAGTCATCAAGCCCAGATCCTTTCAGAAGCAGGAAATCCAGCACTAAGGCAACACTGACAGGTGGCCATCCAGACTCTACCTAAAAACCTCCAATAAAGAATAAACCCATCATCTCCCGAGGCAATCTGTTCCACTGTTGGAGAGTTCTAATTGTCGAGAAATTCTTCCTACTGTTTGGTTGAAATTTGCTCTCTTGTAGTTTCGATCCATTGCATTGAGACCTACCCTCTGGAGTGGGAGAAACCAAGCATCCTTTGTCTTCTATAGCCCTTCACATGTTGGAAGATGGCTATCATGCCAGTTTTCAGTCTTCTCTATGCTAAACCTGTCCAGTTCCTCCAACCGTCCTTCACTGTGCTTCATTTCCAGACCTTTTATCATCTAGATTGCCTTCCTTTGGTTATGTTCCAGCTTCTCAATGTCCTTTTTAAATCGCAGTGCACAGAGTTCCAGGTAAGGTTTGACCAAAGCAGAGTAGATGGGTACCACCTCAAGAACCAGATTGGTCCCTCTTCTCCTGTCATCAAAGCTTTTCAAGTGTGCTCTTATAAAAAACTGAAGACAGGGAAGAAGGTCTAGATCAGGTGTAATGTTCTTTCTTATTCAAGGTACAGTGCTTATCAGGCAAGATGGAAACTGCTGTTTCCTACAAAACTATTACCCAACCCATCATTACAATAAAGGTGATACCAAACACAAAATTTAATGTACAGTTACTTAATTTTTTTATTTAATGTATATAACACCCAACTAGACAGAAGTCTTCTTTCTCTATTTGGTAGCAACAGTATATATCCTGCCTGTAAGAGCCTGCTGATAGACTGTTATTTCACTACAGTGGTGCCTCACTAGACGATGATAATCCATTCCACTGAAATTGCTGTTTAGCGAAATCATTGTCTAGCGAAAAGCATTTCCCCATTGGAATGCATTGAAACCTGTTTAATGCGTTCCAGTGGGGAAGAATCGTCGTTGTCTAGCGAGGATCGGCCATAGGAAAGCCGCTTTGTGAACCGCCGATCAGCTGTTTAAATAGCTGTCTTGCGAAGCTTAGGTCCTGAAAACACCCGTTTTGTGAGCGTGGAGGGAGCTGTCAAAATCGTTGTCTAGTGAAAATTGGTTTGCGAAGCAGGGACCAAACATTGTCCAGCGAAATTCCCCCATAGGAACCACTGTTTTGCGAATCGCTGTAGCGATCGCAAAAAGTCAATGTCTAGCAAAAAAAACCAAAAAAAAAAAAAAAACCCTGTCATGCAGGGTAACGGTCTGTATTTGGGTCCTCTAGATGTAGTCTCCTGGACTAAAGTGCCATCAGCTTCAGCCTAAGATCTTTCAATAGAGCAAGTTAAATTTCTCACAAAGCAAAGCTCTGGAGCAACATTTCAACTAGTTGCCAAGCTGTCATCAGGTAGGATGGGATTCCTGCCTTCCCAAAGGGCAATTTTCACAGGCTTGTTCAGTTCAGAAACTGCCATTGAACTGAATCGACTGAATAGTTCCCAACAGTCAGGCCATAACAGAAGGTACATAGTTGTAACTGACATCCAAGATTAATAGGTCACACAGTGACCATAAAGAAAATGATCAATAATAATTAGAGTTAAATTAGTTTTACTTTCTTACCTTATTGCTACAATGTAGGGTTGATGCCAAACAACTTCCTGGTTGCTATACTAAAGGGGAAAAGTAAGGAATTGTTTGGCCTAAGACACTATCTCTCTTTCGACACGGATATTTTGCTTTTCTTTATTTTTTTTAAAGTTATACACACACACACACGAATTACAGTAATGATTCATAGTGATTCTGGAGGATCCCAGTTTTTGAAAGGCTGTGTTTTGTGGTGATTATAGCAGTTATGGTGATTGTGGGCCTAGAACTCTTAGTTCGAGCTACTACCTCGCAAGGTTATTTTTAAGGGAAGCAGGAGAGCAATGTATGCAGCTGTAACTTCATGGGAGAAAAGATGGGACTGAAATGCAAGAGAAACACACGGCTCAATTCCTGCTGTTTTAGCTCTTTGTTGGCAGGGCTCTTTGTTGGCAGCTCTTTGTTGTACATATCTAGACCCGATGCCTCTTTCATGGAAAAATAGGGAAGAGAAAATAGGGAAGAGAAAATTTGGAGCCCATTTGTTCTCAAAGGGATAGTACATGGTCAATTCACTATGCTTGAATAAAACACTAATGAGGGATAAGCTATAATGGTTTGAATCCTATTACTTAAAAACACCAGCAAAGTCAACTGTTAGCAGTGAATTGCCTAGTTAAGGAGTCAATGCTTGTTGTATTCCTCAACATGCACTAGTCATATGACTTAACACATGATGAGGAAAGCAAGCATGAACAAGTTTGTGTTTTTTGTTTTTTTGTTTTGTTTTGGTTTTTTTGCTAAACTTTATGTCATTTGGCTTACATTTGGTGTACAAAAGTAATAGGATTCTGGCCATTAAGCATGTAGTAGGTAGTTTACACTGGCCAGGATGCTGCTGCAATCACAAAACATAAATGAGCAGTTGCACAAGTGAGTTAAGCTATTTTCTGAATTGTCCAGTGGGAACTCAATTGGTTCCTGGTGGCCGAATCATCCATGTGCCCAAGTGCATGATGGCCAGACAGGAAATATCAAAAACCATTTGTGTGGTGGCAATTATATGCCTTTTGCCATCCCAAACAGGATGCTGGCCACTGTTTCTTTCTCTGTTGTTGCTTCATCAACTACAAATGGGAAGAAACATAATTCATTCAAAAAAAGTAAAGTAATAAAAGGCTATGGGGCAAAAAGCTACTTGTGAGGTGAAAAATCCCATCAAAATACATGTTTACATTTAAAAGTGCCATTAAATAGAAGACGGGAGGGCCTGATGTGCTCTGTTCTGGAATTTTTTAAAAGTTTTTTTTCCAGAGTGACAGCTTAGCTCATGACAGCCTGATCCAGATTTGGCCCACTATGCAACGGTGTGGGGAAACCACATTTCCCTTTCTTGGACTATTTCCCCCCTAAATTCCGTTCTCCAGCAAAGAGGCTAAAAAAAGATGTTGAATTCCACTTTTCTGCTGAACCAGGAAAGGTGGTTTATAGCTTGAATGCCACTTTTTCACACAGTCTGTGCCTCATACACCCTACACTGCCACCACGTGGTGATTAATGGATGAGCTAGTTACTCTGGTGAAGGGGAAAAGGCCTTTCTAAGCATGGCACCCTGCATTTGCAATCTTCTAATTATTCATTACCAATTGATTATTAATTTTATTTCTGACATTTTAATCTCACCTTTTCTCCAGTGAGAGCATAAGGTTGCTTTAAGTCTGAAGAAGCTACATGTTTCTAGACTTCTCCCGTTATCAACTCTGGGAAGTAGGTGAGGCTAAAAGCATAAAATTGCTCAAGGGTCACCTGGTTAGTTCCATGGCAGAAATTCCTTCGCTGTTGAATTTAGTTTCATTTAGTTATGTTTTACCAATGTGCATTAGACAACAGCACAAATATGTACAATGTAAAAAATGTCTTGCTGATAAAAGCATTAACTACTATTGCTATCGATCTTCATTGACTTCAAGTAGGGGTAAGGAAGCGATAACACATTATTGATCCAATATCTATTATTCAATATGAAATAATCCATGATCATGTTTAAAAAAGCAAAACTAATTCTTGTAATAGATTTTAAAGAACATCTTTCCAGAATCTGAGCTGATACTGGCATAGTGCAATGGAGACAGATTTACAATGAGAATATCCCAAGAAAACAGACCAGGTTTCCATTACTCTCTCATATTTATATTCCTATTGATACCTTTATTTTACGTCATTTTTTTACTGAGTGCAATTGACCATACTTGGTCCATCCTGGTATAAGCAGTGTGCTGCTTATATACCACCCCACAGTGCTTAAAACACTTGCTGTGCAATTTAGAATGAATTATACAGGCTACACATTATCCAGATCCTCCACCCTTTTGAAATTTCCATTGTAACTGCTGATGGCAATATTATAATCACACCTTTATGCAATAAGGAGCTATTTTGATAAAAGAAAACGGATAGAAGTTAAGAACTGGCCACATTAATCTGTTGCCAAGCCAACTGTTGAAAGCATTGGGAGTGTACAATAGGAGCTTCTTTCACTTCATGTAGTTTGCAGATTAACACAGGAGTTCTTTAAGTCAGATTTCTGAAACCTGAAAGGCTACCTGAACCACATTTCTCCAACATTGACATGCTTCCTGCTCTAATCATGAACATCTGTTTCTGTTCTTAGTGCAGTACTTGGACTACTATAATATCCTCGCTCATAGTCTTTTACATATACAAAGGTTCTCTAGCAGAAACAGCATGTACATTAGAGAGAGATGGAAGAGTGTGGAGGCTTTTCTTATGAGGAAACATCAAAGGCCTGAAACCCATTGCTCAGGAGGTTATGAATTCATGAGGTTGCTTTAAGTTTGAAGAGAATTGACCACACATAACAACAACAAAGTAGACCCATTGATCCAATAGGCCTTATGTAAGTGTTGACTTAGCAAGTTTAATTTATTCATCGAGTTTATTCTAATTAGGGGTATAGCTAGATTTGGGCCACTGTGAATAAATGGCAACTCTGAACACATTCATTGCACAGATAGATTGGTAGTGGAAGATAAGAAGAGAAGCAGCAGATTGCCATGTTGACATACTTGCCTCTCACAGGAGACTTACATTGAAGAGCACCTATGGCAGGGGGTGTTGTGAACTTATGGAAGGGACTAAAACCAGAGGAATGTACATGCATCATATATTTTAGGAAATCATGTCTGTCTTCTTGAGTCAAAAGAAGGACCGTGACTTATCAGAAACAGCTACCAAAGTAAGAGAACATAAGAATTTAGTACTAGATCAGAAAAAAATCCTGTCTAGGCCAGGATTCTGTTCCCATAGGGGTCAAACAGAGGCCCCTACAAGAGTAGGATGTGCAGAACTTGGTACTTAAGTAGAGAAAATCTGGACTGTTCTAACAAATATTGTATGATGATGACTGACAGTATTTATGGAAGTCCAGAAAGAGGGTGTGGTTAATACAACCATTCTACATCAGGTGTTGTTAATACAACCCTTCTGCACATTTACTTTGTATGTGTAAAAGGTCTATCTAGTCAATCCTGTTTCTGGGTGCAGTGTCCTTCCCATGCATGCTCCCAGAGGCATATGGAGAAGTATCTTGTCTCAGATACTGGTGGCACTCCAGAACCATCATAACTAATAACCATTGAAACACTCTCCTAAGTAAATGGACTGACTCATCCCACAATCCTGTGGGTTTCCACAGTTTGCTAAAGATCTCCTTTCCCAGAAGGTTCTCTATGGGTTGACTGACTGAATGTATTCTGCTGATACATTCGTGAGTTTTCCAGGGCTTTGAAAAGTTATACTGTATTTTCAATAATAACTCTCAGAATCCATGCTAGCTGGGGAAATGGGGATGGGTTAGAGAGCTATCATCAATAAAAAGTAAGCTTTCCAAGTTCCGGGTTGTTCCTTTGTTAATCCTTTGTTAATCCGCTTCCTTCTGCCTTTAAATCTGAGCTTGGAATAGTATGCTTAGAAAGGAACTCCTTGTATTAACTCATTACTTTCATATCAGCCAAGTTGCCCACATAAGTGGTGCTACCCTTTCTTTTACTAGAAAAATACAGGAAAATGGTCTCTGGTTCTCTCTAGTGGACCATTCCAACACTGCAACTTAAAAACACAAAAGTCAAAATAAAACTATATTTGCCATGTAGTATCAATAAAAGAATAGCATAAAAAATTTAAACATCCATATCAAAATACTTCTAAAACTACCTTTAAAATAACATATCAAAGTAACTAGAACATGTTGCTTTATATAAAGAAAGTAACTCTGTACCTAATTATATTACTTTTGAAATGTAACATAACAACACCCTCATTATCCAAAACACAACCAGTTAACAAGCAACTACTGCACATTAATTCTAATTAGTTACATTTGACCTCTGCTTTTAATAATTCTGGTTTTATTGAAGAAATTTGATATTGTTTGAAATTTGTAGTAAATCTCTTCAGGCATTTGTATGAAATGAAAAGTGTGTATATGTTTTTAATAAACAGCCAATATATAACTGAAAACAGAAGCAGTTCTTTAAATTGGCTTAAAATTGCTCTCTTTTATTTTCATATATGCCCTTTTCCTAATATAAGAGTTTCAACTTAAACAATACATTCATTTATAGTCAAGGAGTCCAATGAAAATATATAGCCAAGCAATAGACATTTTTAAAAATAATATATTGATGAGTTTGGTAATCCTAATAAATATTGCAATAATAATTGATTTGCATTTTGGGTATTCTGTGAATAATTAAGAATGAATAATTTTTGGAAAATATTGGTTGCATGAACCACAAAAAACTTGTTTACTCTGGGAAGAAATAATATACTCATTACCCAACTGGGTAGATGGAAAGAGCTTGCTCTTTAATAATTCTGTTGGCACTAAACTGTTTGCATTTGTAGTTAAACAATGCATCATCCATCTGTACTAATTAGTTGCCTAATGCCTTCAGCACAGCTGGATGCAATTAAAAATGTGAATATGCAGTCCAATACTCCCCCCTGCCCCATTAACTTTTCATGCAGTTTTACATTCTGTTACTTCTAGAGTCTGTTCACATGTAACATTATATCAGTGGCAGTCAAAGCATTGCTCTACAGATGTTATTGGATTGCCACTCCCATCAGTCCCAGCCAATGGCAAGGAATGCTTTGGACCATTGTCCAGCAACATCTGATGTGTGCATTGGCCAACCACAACACTAGGTAACAGTTTATACTTGCAGACACATGAAGAAATCTTTCTTCTGTTGATTCCTGGCTTCCTGTTATAGTGCAAAATCATGGTACAAATACACTTGGTTTTGTAAAATATTGTTTTAAGTTGGTGCATTTTGAAACTCCTCCTTTGCACAGAAGGAGAAGCAAGGAACTACGAAAAAAAGACATTGATTCCAGCATGTTGATGTGGATAGTGTGAAGGACTAGGGCTCAGGAGGCCTGGGTTCGAATCCCCCTTCAGCCATTGAAGGTCACTGGGAGAGTGGAACTGGTAAAAACACTTCTTAAATATTTCACTTACCTTGAAAGCCCTATTAGGGCCACCGTAAGTCAGTTCTGGGGGGAGACAAGGACTTGTGAGACTGAAGCTTTGCTTGTTCTCTTTTCTGATGATGCATCAAACCAGATGTTAGTGCAAGCATGGGAAAGGGCCAGGAGACTGAATATGAAATGGGATGACTGAAAAAAAAAGAAGTTACAGTCTTGAGTTTGCAAGATTTAGGTAGGGCTCTTAATTAGAGGATATTTTGGAGTTCATTCATTCACAAGGTCATGAATAGTTTGGAGGTGACTTGACAGCACATACCACAAACAAATGATGTGGTATTTGCGAGGGTAAAATCTGCTGCCACACCTCATCTCTTCTCCATGCATGCATTCATACACAACTTGGTAGCCAGCTCTGACTTTTAACTTCTAATCAGAGTGTGGAAAAGTTAATTTTTGGACTTCCCAAGTGTTTTAATGACTCCCAGAATCTGCACTCAGCTGTGTGAGGGATTTTGGAAATTCTGGAAAGTCCAAAAAGTATCTTGTTGTTAAAACAAATGAGCAGTGATTCTAGAAGAGAAACTAAAGTACATCCCACAAGCAGGACACATACTTTATTTTGTCCTGCAAAGGCATCCATCGTACCTGGCTACTATGCCAACTTGGAGATTCCTCTACAGAGGCTGAGTAGAGACAACAGCAAGGGGACATCAAGCTTCTGGAACACTCAGTTCCTGATGAACTGAACCCACTGGATCTGGGAGGATATTCTTCTGGACATATCCATAAAGAACGTTTCGTTTCGTTTAGTCGTTTAGTCGTGTCCGACTCTTCGTGACTCCATGGACCAGAGCACGCCAGGCCCTCCTATCTTCCACTGCCTCCCGGAGTTGTGTCAAATTCATGTTGGTTGCTTCGCAGACACTGTCCAGCCATCTCATCCTCGGTCGTCCTCTTCTCATCTTGCCGTTGCACTTTCCTAACATCAAGGTCTTTTCCAAGGAGTCTTCTCTTCTCATGAGATGGCCAAAGTACTGGAGCCTCAGCTTCAGGATCTGTCTTTCCAGTGAGCACTCAAGGTTGATTTCCCTTAGAATTGATACAGTAGGTTTGTTCTCCTTGCAGTCCAGGGGATTCTCAAGAGCCTCCTCCAGCACCACAATTCAAAGGCATCAATTCTTCGGCGGTCTGCTTTCTTTATGATCCAGCTCTCACTTCCATACATCACGATAGGAAAAACCATAGCTTTGACTATTCGGACTTTTGTTGGCAAGGTGATGTCTCTGCTTTTTAAGATGTTGTCAAGATTTGTCATCGCTTTCCTCCCAAGAAGCAGGCGTCTTTTAATTTTGTGGCTGCTGTCTCCATCTGCAGTGATCATGGAGCCCAGGAAGATAAAATCTGACACTGCCTCCATATCTTCCCCTTCTATTTCCCAGGAGGTGATGGGACCAGTGGCCATGATCTTAGTTTTTTTGATGTTGAGTTTCAGACCATCCAAAAAGAACACTGAATGCTAAAACAACTGTGGACTTCTGACCTCAATCTGACCTACAGTGATACTTTCTTGGTCTCAAAGGCTGTCCTACAATCATTCGCATTTATTTGTCCAGAAGGTACTCAAGTTGCTAAAGTAATTAGTCAAGCAGTTTTGGCAGAAAACATTGTTGGGAAGAAACTGGAATTACTTATACAGTATGCACAAAAGTGTATTTGAATACGACTCTGTACACATTCCCTTGGAAACGGAAACTTTTAGCTGATTAAAGAGTTAAAGAACTCTTTCACTGCCTCTTCAAGTTAATCTGTAGGGCAAAACACATTGTTGAGGTACTTGCCTTTGTTAATAGTCTATTGTCTCCTAAACTGGGCAACAAAGACTTTGGTAATGGGGTATTTGAACTGGGTTAAAGGATCTAGTTATACATTCTTTAAACATCAGTGGCCTAAATCAAATTGCTAATCTCAGCTAGAGTAAACCTACTGAATCAATGGGATTTACACAATTATCATTTTACCATTCCATCTTGAAAGCCCTGTTAGGGTCACTATTAAATCCCATTCGGCCATAAGAACAACAACCTGTTTCAAAATAAAAATTGTATTTAGGACAATATGTTGTAAATATAGTTGCTTAATAAAACATTGCATAAAGTTATATATATTATTGATGCATTGTTGCATTTTTAGATAGGGTCAGAAGGGACATGTTTAGAGAGAAAGGTCACAGAAACAGGCTAAAAAGACAGGTTTTCTTTAAAAAGTGGGAGAAAAAAACAGGTTTGCTTTAAGGAAAGTAGTGAAGTGACAGTCCTATAGAAAGAGAGATAGAATGCTATATATCTTCAGTAAACATTATTTCACAATTTCTCAGTCTTTTCACATAAGTCTTCAAAAGGAAAAACTGCTCCCTGTGAGAGACAATCTGAACTTTTGACCCTCTCAACCAGGACTCAATTAGCTGACTCTTAGATAATTTTTGTTAACTAACATTTTGTTTGAAATGCAATGCTGGAGGAAAGCTCTGCTATCCAGGGCTTCTAGAAAGATGATAGAGTCCTAGATCAAATCAGTCCTGAACTATCTCTGGAGGTAAAAATGTTGAAACTGAGACTTTCCTAATTGGGGCACATCATGAGAAGGCAAGGCCCTCTGGAAAAGATAATAATGCTGGGAAAATTTAAAGGCAGCAGGAAAAAAGGCAGACCAGATATGGACTGACTTCCCTAGTGGTCAGTTCTGATCATTTCTGAAGGCTCTTGCCCGATTTGTTTGCTTTCTACTTTGATTTGCATTTCCGAAGGGTCTTGCACAGTTTGTTTGCTTTTCTTTTCTCCCCTTTGGCTGGAACGGATTAATCATGTTTCCGATGGGTCTTGCAGGGTTTTGTGGTTTTTTGGTGATTTTTTTCCTTTGGCCGGAACGGATTAATTGCATTCAATGCATTTCTATGGGAAATGGTGCTTCGACTTATGACCATTTCGAGTTACGACCGGAGTTCCTGAACCAATCAAGTTTGTGAGTCGAGGCACCACTGTATAGCCTCCCCCCCACATACCGCCTCAGCTTGCCTAACCCAAGGAAAACGTTTAGAAATTGGAAAGTAACATTCTAGTCTGCATTTCGCAGAGCAGGCAAAACCACATTAGTTTGTATATGTTGCAGTCATTCACATGTTTTGTTCACCACTTTATTAAGTCCAAAACAGCCCTGCTAAATATTTTGGTGCAAAAAGACTGCAGCCCTGTCTTGGTTCTGTCCTCCCCCAGCAACCATATTACAAATGATGTGATTATTTTCTTGGATCCTCTAGCTCTGGGCAATTCTACATGAGGGAAGTTGCTATTGGAATTTGCATATAGTTTAGGTAAGAAGGGTTGTCACATGTCAGAATTGACTTGATGCCACGTGATTATTTAAATTTACATTTTAAAAAAATTAAGAAATTCATTTCTTTAAAAACCCTCCAGTTTATGTGGGACATTGTGCTTCTGTATCCATGTCTCAAAACACCAGTGAATGCACCTATCTCATGAGATATCCTGTAGACCAGTGGTCCCCAACCTTGGGCCTCCAGATGTTCTTGGACTTCAACTCCCAGAAATCCTGGCCAGGAAACGTGGTGGTGAAGGCTTCTGGGAGTTGTAGTCCAAGAACATCTGGAGGCCCAAGGTTGGGGACCACTGCTGTAGACCATCTTGACTGCTGACATGTGTGTCTTTAATAGTCAGACTACTTTTTGCTATGCAAAATTTGTCATTTTTTCCTACTGACAAAGTGAGCATGATACTGTGCCGCAATATCTGGCCATTTCCTAGTGTTCTGAATTGTGATACAAAAGCACAATAACCCACATTTATAAACTGGAGGGTTAGTTGTTGTTGTTATTTTAACAATTGAATTTATATGCAGTACTTGATCATCTAAAAGTTGGCTTGAGTTTTATGAGACCTTGAGTTTTAAAGTCTTGAGTAAGGACTAACATGTGCATTTTCTTCAAATGTGAATTTGAGTGAATATACTGACCAGTTTAATTTGTACCACCTAATGTCTGCCTTTGTGCCTTTCATGAGGAAGGAGCCACTTTGGCTCTCAGTGAACGTGCCTTTTTGCAAGACGTCTACCATCAGCCTTGTCTAATCACAACCTTTGGAATCTTAACATTCCACTCATTGCTAGAGTGAAGCTGGAAAGACCCGAAACTCCCACTTTGACATTTGATATATTTGAGAATGGCTTAAGTCCATCGATACTACTTACAACAGTATCAGTGAGCAATTTTGGACTTGCCAACTGTGCTTGGACTGCAACTCCCACCAGTCTTAATCAGCATTACTGTGCTGAGGAATGCTGAGACTTGCAGTCCAAAACAGCTGATCAATGAAGCCATGCACAGTTTTATGTACTTTCTAAAGATGTAAAGCAAGGTAAATGTTGTGGTGTTGGGACCATATTGTCCTTTTGAAGACAGCTGGACCCTATTTGCAGAAAGCTGTTTTCAGAACTGCCAGTCTTATAGTTTAGCTGTGAAGTAAACCATAACAAATTGGGGAGGGGGGTCAAGTTAGGAAGAAAGAATAATGCTTGTTTAACACAGGATATCTTCTAGTTATAAAAATAAATAAGTAAAAAACCTGTGATTCTGAAAGAAATAGCATGCTTCCCCCTCCAATTTCTATAGCTTGCCTGTACTTTCAGCTACATTTTCCTCTGCAAATCAGGTGAGTGGCACTTGTGGGAAAACAATGTTTGATTATTGATTTGAGTTATAGTGTTGGGGTAGAGCTTTGCATGGTTTGCCAGACCCCCCCCCCCAAAAGCAGGTGCTAGACAAAATCAAACCTGAACTGTAGTCTGTAAACTGAGACAGACTATCATCAGCTTTGGGCACATTGTAAGAACAGAGGATTCACTGGCAAAGACAATATTCCAAGGAAAAATTGAAAGCAACAGGAAAAAGAGGAACATCTAACTTTGGACAGTAAACTAATAATCATGTGTCATCAAATCAGTTCTGATATAGATTAATTAGATTAAAAAACACACAGTTTGTGTGTGAGTTTGTAAGTCTAAGAAGAGTTGTTAATAGTCGGACCTTCTGGAGGTCAGGGATTCATAGAGTCCCAATAAATCAGAAGCAAACAAGGCTGCATGGTGGTAAGTTCTGATCATTTACATAAGTAGTGTTCATTACTAAAACACAGTATGTTTGCCTGTGTACATTAAAATTTAGGATTCCAAGGAGGTGGGGAAGTGCTGCCTTGATCTGTTCTGCTAACCCTTATAGTCTGGGATTAAGTACATTTCATTTAGTACCATGGTGCCAACATTGGGTCCCCATATGTCATTAATACTAAAATTTCCAAAAGCCTTCAGCATTAGCTGTGCTGGCTAGGATTTCTGAGAGTTCTCATCCAAGGTTAGAAACCACTGATTTGGTTGGAGATAGAATCGATGCTTTTGAATTGTGGTGCTGGGAGAGACTCTTGAGAGTCCCCGGGACTGCAAGGAGAACAAACCTATCCATTCTGAAGGAAATCAAGCCTGAGTGCTCACTGGAAGGACAGATCCTGAAGCTGAGGCTCCAATACTTTGGCCATCTCATGAGAAGAGAAGACTCCCTGGAAAAGACCCTGATGTTGGGAAAGTGTGAGGGCAAGAGGAGAAGGGGACGACAGAGGATGAGATGGATGGACAGTGTCACCGAAGCTACCAACATGAATCTGGCCAAAGTCCGGGAAGCAGTGGAAGATAGGAGGGCCTGGCATGCTCTGGTCCATGGGGTCACAAAGAGTCAGACATGACTTAACAACTAAACAACAACAAATTTATATTCAAATCACAACTCACATTAAATACCGTATTTTTCGCTCCATAAGACGCACCATTCCATAAGACGCACCAATTTTTTAGGAGAAGAAAACAGGAAAATATAATCTGTTTTCTTTGCTCCATAAGACACACATATTTTCCACCCCCCTGTTTTGTGGGAAAAAAGTGTGTCTTATGGTGCAAAAAATACGGTAGTTATAAATTCAGTATTCCTTCCTGATTTATTCAGCATTATTTATTGGGGTTTCAGTACAATTTTAAAAAAACTTTTATTGAAGTTTTAAGACCTGAGGACTGTATGGGAAGGCTTCCAAGGCACTTAAACAGGCTTTTGAATTTGGAAAAGAGCCATTTTTAATCCCTGGTTTAGAGCTTTTTAAATGCTTCTCTTTTCTTTATAGTCCCTTCTTCGTACAGTTTGCTTTGTTCTTTAGTCTGTTATTCCTGTTGTCTATTTGATGTCAAAAGAGACTGACTTTAACCAAAATGAATAGTTCAATTGATTATGGATATACTGTAAATTTAAGTCTGAAGGGAGCTATTTTGCCTTTAAATACGTACACAAACCAGTGGATCAGGAAAAAAAAAACCTGTATGTACAATTTTTCACTATGTAGAATCCCTGTCTACTGATTTCACATGCAAAAGCTTTAAAATCCAAAATTGTGGAATGTTGTTAGAGTGTTTGTGAGAAGCAGAAACAGCAACTTTCACCTGGTGGGCCAGATATTGCTGAACATAGGTTTCCATATTGCCTACCAGCTTCTAGACTGCCCTTTCCCCTAATCAGTGACTAGGGATAAGAAATTATCTCTAGCCTGCCCTGTGAATGTAGGTCTTTCAATATGTCAAGGAGGACATTTTGAGGCAGAATCACAACAGGTGGGGGTAGAGCCTTCCTGAAAATTACTTCTTCTACTAGCATGGCTAGTAGCCATGTTGTTTGGGAAAATGTTCAGAAATGTAGGTAGGTAGGTAGGTAGGTAGGTAGGTAGGTAGGTAGGTAGGTAGATTAGATAGGTAGATTAGATTAGATTAGATTAGATTAGATTAGATTAGATTAGATTAGATTAGATTAGGTAGGTAGGTAGGTAGGTAGGTAGGTAGGTAGGTAGGTAGGTAGGTAGGTAGGTAGGTAGGTAGGTAGGTAGGTAAAGAAAGAAAAAACTAACTAACTAACTAACTAACTAACTAACTAACTAACTAACTAACTTTTGAAGGCTTTGTACAGGAAAACAGATTACAGAGAGCCAATGTACTGTGGTAATTGGAATATTTGTCTATAATTTGGAAAACTGGGGTTCAAACTCCTGGTTGCCACAAAACTTTGGACCAATCACTCTGCTTCTCACTCTGCCCAACTCAAATAAATGAAGTAAGGATAAAATGGGAAGGAAGAGATCCACGTATGCCACCTTGAACCCAATAGCAGAAAGGCAGTAAACAAATGGAATGAATGAATGAATGAATGAATGAATGAATGAATGAATAAATGAATGAATGAATGAACAATAGCGCTAGGAGCCTGAGGAAAATCATTCCATTTCTCATAAATCTTGTCCAGCACATTTATACCAACTTTTTATTGTATGTCTACCTTGGAGATAAATATGGATGCCCAGAAGCAATCAGGCCCATCTATTTATGTCATAGGGTATCCAGTGTGGTGTAGTGGATAGAGTTGATGGACTAGGACTCTGGAGACCAGGGTTCAAATCCCCACTTGGCCATGGAAACTCACTGGGGGAGCGGAACTGGTAAAACCACTCCTTAAATTACTCTTCAAAAAAAGTAACTTAATCTAGAGAGCCCCACAGCATCAACCAGGACAAGTTTCACCAATCTTCATTCCAACCATCGCATCTTCAGATTGCCAGAATATGACTTTTGCAGATTTATGTCCTGGCTGCAAATCAGTGCACACAACATATTACTTGTCTGTTACTATTCCTCATTGATACCACGGAGCCAAAGCTTACAGAATTGCAGCTGAATATTGATTCATTGATGACTGATTCATTTAATGACTGATTGGATCTTATTCTGTCTCTTACCCCAAATTGCCTTCCTCCTTTTATTCCTTCTCAGATTTGGGAGCAGGGGAGGGAATTTTTTAAGACTACAGCTCACAGAATCCTGCAACTGGCAAGTATGTTGGCCGGCTAGGGATACTGAGAGTTGTAGTCCTCATAGTAACTTTTATTATTATTATTCTTATTTATTCATTACATTTTGCACCCCACTTTCCCACTAAAAAGTACTCAAGGCATCTTGCAGTTTTCATTAAACAATAATAAAAAAGGAAAGATGACTTAAAAGTAATGTCACAAAATCAATTAAAACCAACCCGAACGTGAAGTTTACTTTGGAACAGTTTAGCCCTCCCTGTATTTCCCTCTGATGCTTTCTTTGTCCTATTCAGATCAATTCCTGTCCAGTTCATGGATTTGTCATTGAATGTCAATTGTTCTCATATGGAGTAGAATTCCTCCCACTCTGCTTGATTATTTGCAAGCTTACAAACAAATTTCCAGTTTTAATATGCTTTCAATCCTGTGTTTACATATAGGTTTCAATATATTTGTACATTTTTTAAAATATTGTAATGATTTACTGTTTTAGCTTTTAATATTGTTTCTTCTAATACTGCAAGTTTCCTTGGATCCTTTTCGGAGGAAGGGGCATATAAACAAACAAAAGTAAGACAATTAAAATCAATTGACTTTCTTTTCTTTCTCCCTCTCAGGCACATACCTGTTTTTTCCTCTCAGTGAGACTCCAAACTCTGAGGGATGTTTCACTGATAAACAAGGTGGGATTCCCCAGCTATCAGGACAAGCATCTTCTACCATTAGCTCCCATCAGGGCTTTCAATCTCTCCATCAAAGAAAGTTGCACCTGAGAACTTCTAGTAAACCAGGCAGCAGCCCCTTTATTCTGAGTTGGGCTTGTCAGAAATTAATCTCCATCCTTTATCTTCCGCTTTGCAACAAGGGGTAGGGCAAGCAAGCACTGTCTTGAACCTGGTTATTTATTGGGGAGGTTGTGGAACAGAGACATACCAGAAGTCAAACAGGCCTGAAAGCATTCAAATTCTTTTTTTTTTAAAACTCATCATACACTAAACAGAACATTCCACAAACTGAACAAACATTTTCAAATCTTCCTTTGTCACATATTAAGCCTGCTTTTTTTAAAAGGTGATATCTCCTAACCTGAAACCCCTGATTTATTCATCTTGATCAATGGCAGCCCTGTAATTCATAATCCAGATTTTTGGAGTTATAACTCTCCTCAGGTGTGACCATCATAGCCAATGAATACAGAGAAGGGGGTTATTAATCTAAACACCTGGAAGATGTCAGGCTGGAGAAAAGTGTTCTGCCCTGTAGGTGCTCCCAATTCCAAGGCCCTATGGCTTGCTTCTGAAAGCCAAAATGGACGCTACTAAATTGGGAAGTGGGCAGCATAATGGTCACTTAGGTTCCATGAAAGTAAATGGTGCACCTTGAGGGAAAAAATACTGGAACTTCACATATACTGCATAATACCAGAGTCTGAAATCGTGACAAATTAGGAAAAAGTCATTTTGGAACTGTAGTGGAAAAAACACCGAGGACAAAAGACAAATTCCATGCTAGGGATAATTAAATAGAGACACTGTGAAGGGCCCCCCACTGCAAGTTGCAGCAGAACTAGGCTCTTTATTGAAGTCAACACAAACTTAAAAGGGCTCAAAACAGAACACCCAATAAGCGCCAGACTCTCAGTCTTCTTATGGCTAAACATCCCCTTCAACCATTCCTAAGAGGGTGTTACTTCTGGGCCTGTTTGCTCTCCTCTGGATATATTCCAGCTTGTCCACATCCATCCTGTTCAGAAGAACAGAAGAGCCATGGTGAATCTATCTAGTCCAGCATTCTGCCCACAGTGGCCACCTAATGGTCCAGAAGAAGCCCTCAATCACTTGAGTGCATAAGCACTTATCTGTTTTTGTTCATTATCAAATGGAATGCAGAGACATACTATCATTACAAATGGATAGCCTAATTCTACATAAATTTCTCCAGTATGCCATTGCCACATCTTGTTGCAGGGAATTCCACTGTTTAACTATGGCCAATATGAAGACGCATGTTTTAGGAATAATAAGCATGGGTTTTATTCACTCTGGATGGGTAGACTTCCAGCACAGCCACACTTCCGAGACTCGTCTGCCAAATGCTGGTGGCAATGTTCATCCATGAGTGTGTGTGAAGTCCTCCCCGTTGACTAGGCATGATGGGACCTGTAGTCCAATATATCTGGGTGGTCCCAGTTTTGGAGAAAACTACTCTGCTTACCATGGACTTCCAGGGAGACAAACAAGTGGTTACTAGATCAAATGAAGCCTGAACTATTTCTGGAGGTCAAAATGCTCAAAATTTTGAGCATTCTGGAGGTCAAAATGCCCAAAATCCAGGCAGGATTCTCTGAGAAAGGCAGTAATGCTGGGAAAGGAGGAAGGCAACAGGAAAAGAGGAAGACCACGAGATAAGCTGACTCCCTAAAAGAAGCCACAGGCTTGAGTCTGCAGTTAGTTGCACAGCATGACTGTTGTTGTTGTTTAGTCGCTTAGTCGTGTCCAGCTATTCGTGACCCCATGGACCAGAGCACATCAGGCCCTCCTGTCTTCCCCTGCCTCCTGGAGTTGAGTCAAATTGAGGACGGGTCCAGATCACATATATGTCACAAATATATGTGATTTGGAGAATTGTGGGGAATAGCTTTGTATTTACTATTTGTAATGTTAACCCCAAAAGAGGGAATAAACTCCGGTGAAGACAACAGACCACAATGCACTACAACCAGCTGCTCTAAAGCCAATTTATTAGAATACACAGCTAGGGCCCTTCCTCTTAAAAGCAGAGAAGAGCCCCGAAGAAAGTCAGCATCAATGTTATATAGGATAATATACAAAGAGCCATATGAAAAAGTCTTATGATTGGTGCCTTTAACCCGCAACTTTTGGATCCTGCATATTATTGGCCAAAGATGTTTGGTGAACCTAATCTATTGGTTCTTGTGGGATCTCCGCATTGAATCCCTGTGTCCCTTTGACCTAAAGGTCATAACATACCCCAAAAGAGTCAATGTGTCTACTCTGAATATGCCTTGGTTTCCCTTATCTCTTTTGGTATGTTTATGTAGTGTTCTTGTGTCTGTAATATGGTCGCTTGTGTTTTCATTCTTTAGAAATAAAAAAGTTAAAGGGAAAAAAAATTGAGGACGGGTCATTTTGGAGACCCTTCATTCACAGGATCGCCATAAGTCGGAGGCGGCTTGAGGACACATCATCACAACAACCGCTCGTACACCGACCATGATTCTTAGCTAGAGAAGGCGGAGGGGATGCATCTGTGAAGGGAAGAACCCGGCGGCCACCGATTCCAGTAATTAGATAATGTAATATCGCTCCTGACTCCGGCCAGCTGCCGGAGGAGGCAATCAGCCGCTCCTTCCTCCCTGCGTTGCGGGACTGAGCGCAAGAAGCGATTCGCTGGCGGCGGCCCGCACCCCCTGACGTCAAGTTGCCAGCCAGCGTCAGGGCAACGCCGGCTTCAAAGCCAGCGGGAGAGACCCTGCGCGCCTCCACGGAGCCAGACCAGGGCCGGTGGGAGCGCTGCGGATTCGGCTGCCGACCCTCCGCGCGGTGTCCTCCTCGCCGCCGCCGCCGCCGCGTCCATCATGCGCTTCCCCGAGGTGCGCGCCCGAGCGCTGGCCCTCCTCCTAGTCGCAGCCGCCTTGAGTTGCGCGGATGCTGATACCAGCACCCCAGGTAACGAGTTCCGTTTCTTTTCCATCGCTCCGTTTTCTCAGAGATCGACTGGAAAGCCACCTGGTCCGCCAAACGGGGACGATGATTGGGGGGGTCTCCTTCCGAGGCGACCAGTCGGTCACCTTGTGGCAAGGTCTCTTTTGCTCGGGCGAGGGTGGGGTGGGGGAGGTATTTTTTTAAATATATATATATATTCCCTGACCTCTGGGAGCGGTTATATGGTTTGGGGTGAAGGGGTGCTGCTGCAAAGGATTGCTTTTTTTTTTTACCCCCTCCTCTGCTTGCTTTGGGGTATTCGGAATCGCTTCCCCATCTCTGGCCGCCCCAGAAATCTGCAAGAATTTCCACCTCATGGTTACCTTCCCCCCCCCCCCGCCGCTAGATCGCGCGAGCCGTGCTCCCATCCCGTCTCGAAAAGACTTACAGGACGCGCGCCATAAATCCCCAAACTTTCTTTAACTACAAAATGAATGATAACAATCCCCCAAACGGAAATATTTCATCCCCCCCCCTTTGGGATAAAAATATTTCTCTTTATGGTTTACTAGGAAAAGAAGCGAGGATGCCAAAGGCAGGGCAATATGTAGTTTCTGTTGTTTGTTTGTTTTGGAGACTTGAAGATGCTACCCTGGAGGCACCATTTCCTCTGGAATGAGCTTCTCCGGACGAAGGCTCCTCTTGTTGGGAGTAACCTTTGTGTGCTTGGTTTGTGACCATTTGCAGCACGACCCTCATGTTTACTCCAGGGTACATCCTACCGTGCCCAGTGGGTCCAGGACTGAAGCATTAGGATCTAAGATGAACCCTCCCGCTTTTTTTTTTTTTTAATTTTCCATTTCATTGCCATCAAAGCAAAGACTGGAATAAGATATGCTGAGGCTCTGTGTCTAGTGTAAAGCCCCTCTAGCTTTGCAAACAAGGTTGCCTTTTCTACATAATTGTTTAAAACGTGAAGTTTAGTTCCTAGCCCCATCCCCAGCGGATACCCATAAACGCGGAAGTATGGAACACTATACTCTGCATAGTCTTTGGCGCCGGCTAGTGGCCAGTTCTGGTAAATACACCATGGAAATATGCATAAATACAGGTGCTTGGGGGCTTTTTAATTTAGTATTTTCAGGCAGCAGATAAGTGAATCAGCGAGTACTAATTCCACGGATAGGGGGTTCTGCTGTTCTTATACGGCCTGTGTATAAATCTATCACTATAGTGAGGAGAATGTGTAGTGCTTTAAGATGTTCAACTAGGACTTGGGAGATCTAGGTTTTTGTCTCCACTGAGCCTTAAAGATAACGGGGTGCCTTTCGGCCCATCGGTCTTTCAAGTTTTCCTACCCCATAGGGTTGTTGTATGGATAAAGTAGAGAGGAAGGAAAGGAGAACTTCAAAGGTAACTCAGAAGTAAATGCAACCCCATGGTTTTCAGGCCCTGCACATCCTCCCGACTGGAGACCCATTGCTACCTCTATTGGAGGGGTCTTCACCCCATCAATGTTCAGATTTGTCAGTCCTAATGATGCAGCAATAGTCTTTGTTATTTCTTCCAGGCTGTGTTCTTGCATATGTTCGTGCCAGTCTCTCTTCCAGCTAAATAGGCATTGTGGCTTTGGAAGCAAGTGTCTTGTTTGCTCCGGTAACTGGTGCTTTCAGAGGATGTGAAAATGTTGATTATGATAATATCATGCATTAGAACAGCCTGAAAATAGAACAGACTGTCCTGGATGGTGCCCAGCTTTCCTTCATTAACAATTTTCAAGCAGAGATTGAATTACCTTAAGAGCATAAGGGCCTTTCGGTTCATGTAGTCCGGAATTATGTTTGCACAAATGTCCTACCAGATGCTTATGGGATACACATAAGCAGGACATAAGCAGAATAGCACCCTCTTAGTCCTGTTGCCTAGCATCCATGAGTCAAAGATACTGGAGAGAGCATCACAACATGTAGCTATTGATAACTTTGCTCTCCATGAATGTGTCTACTCGCTTTTTAAAGCCAACCAAGATGGTGGCCATCTTGTGATGGTGAATTCTATTTCTAAACTAAATTTTTATTCAGTTATAATCTAAGGGTGTGGAGCACACGTGCCCTGAAGAGGGTTTGCTGATCCCATCTTGGCTGCTGTCACTTTGTATATGAAAGCAACAGAGACCAGCTTATTCGGGTAGTATTTCCACAAAACCCTAGTTGTGGGGTTTCTAGCTTATGTGGTTACACAGATACAGCCATCTCCTCCTCAGACTTTTGGTTTCAAATGTTGAAAGTGACAGCATAGGGAGTGGAAATAGCATGTTCCCCTTAGTTCATGTAGACTCCACACACTTAGATAACAAACAGGGCTCACCTCTTAACCATTCCATATCCTCCTGTTTTTTCAAGTTGTTTTTAGCTTTCCCTAACAATACTTATTGATTCTTGCTTTACCTATCAGAGACGCTATAGAAATTGGATTTATGAATTGGGTTGGGCTAGGTAAGCCTTGAGGTTTTGTATACCCTGTGTAATGAGGGCACCATAGAATCATGCCTGGGATATTTTTTACTCTTAGGAACATAAGAAGAGCCCTGCTGGATCAGGCCAAGGGCCCCTCTAGTCCAGCTTCCTGTATCTCACAGTAGCCCCACCAGATGCCTCTGGGAGCACACGAGACAACTAGATCCCTGTCTTCCGATACCCCTCCCCTGCATCTGGCATTTGGAGGTACCTTCATTCTAAGCCTGAAGATTATACATCCCCACAGCTAGGAATGGACCTCAACAGATGGGAAGCCTTGACATCTTAGTGTTCAGCCTGGAGGCAGGTGGTGCAGCATGGCCTCTCCCAATTTGAAGAGACATTTGCTCAGCAGGCTGAGGCAAAGAGGCAGTTCCGAAACCAGCAAAATAATGGGAGCTGGACAGGGGACAGATTGTATTTGTCTTCAGTGTGGAAGGAATTATCACTCTCAAATTTGCCTTCTCGGGCACACTAGACACTGTTCCAATACCCCTATTCAGAGCATGTTACCATAGTTTCTCGAGACTGAAGGATACCTGTAAGCTATACGTATATCTCCATCATGGCTTGTAACCTGGGATAGACTTTTCCTCCAGGAATCTGTCCAATCCCCTTTTAAAGGCATCTAAGCCAGATGCCATCACCACATCCTGTAGCAAGGAGTTCCACAGACTAACAACATGCTGGGTAAAGAAACATTTTCTTTTGCGTGTTCTCACTCTCCCAACACTCAATTTAAGTGGATGCCCTCTGGTTCTAGTATTGCGTGAGAGGGAAAAGAGCTTCCCTTTATCCACTTTATCGATCCCCTGCATAATTTTATATGTCTCTAATCAGGTCCCCCCTCAGGTTCCTTTTCTCTGGACCAAAGAGCCCCAAACGCTGTAGCCTTTCCACATAAGAGAGGTGCCCCAGCCCTGTTACCATTTTAGTCGCTCTCTTTTGCATCTTTTCCAGTTCCACGATGTCTTTTTTTGAGATGCGATGACCAGAATGGTACGGAATACTCCCGGTGTGGCCTTACCAGAATTTTGTACAATGGCATTATAATTTGTTGGTGGTTCTATTTTCAATCCCCTTTTTAATGATACTTAGCATGGAATTGGCCTTCTTCACTGCTGCTGTACACTGGGTTGACACTTTCATCGAGCTGTCCACAAGCACACCAAGATCTCTTTCCTGATCCATCACGGACAGCTCAGAACCCATTAATGGATAACTAAAATTTTGATATTTTTTTTTTGCCCCAATGTGCATTGCATTACATTTTCTTATATTGAAACACATTTGCCATTTCCCTGCCCATTCTTCCAGTTTGGAGAGATCCTTCTGGGGCTCTTCACAATCCCTTCTGGTCTTCACCACCTGGAAAAGTTTCGTGTCATATGCAAACTTGGCTACCTTGCTGCTTATCCCTACCTCCAGATCATTTGTGAACAGGTTGAAAAGCACGGGTCCCAGGACAGATTCCTTCACCTCTCTCCATTGTGAAAATTTCCCATTGATACCTACTTTCTGTTTTCTGGTTCTCAACCAATTCTCAGTCCATAAAAGGACCTGCCCTCTTACTGTGGAGTTTTTTCAGCAGCCTTTGGTGAGGGACTGAGTCAAATGCCTTCTGAAAATCCAAATAGATAATACCCACTGATTCGCCCACATCCATATGCCTGTTGACCTTTTCAAAGAATTCTAAAAGGTTTGTGAGGCAAGACATACCCTTACAGAAGCCATGCTGATTTTCCCCAGCAAGCTTTGTTCTTCTATGTGTTTTAAGATTTTATCTTGGCTGAGGCTTTCCACCATCTTCCCTGGAACAGACGTTTGGCTTACCGGCCTGTAATTTCCTGGGTCCTCCCTCCTTCCCTTTTTAAAGATTGGAGAATCTGGAGACTGGAACTTGTGCATGAATTCTGATAACTGTTAGGGAGTCCTGTTAATATATGAGTTTAGAGGTCCTTTCCTCATCTCCAGAGTATCAATTGCAAATGAGAAATCTTCTTTGTTCCATTAAAGTGTCTTGGGCGTCTTAAAGATTCTCAGATCTCTTGCAGTTTAAGCACCTACAACAAGAAAGGCAAAAAGAAGGATGATCTCCAGCTGGCATATATTACATACACATATACGTATTGGTTGTTGTTATGTTCCAC
Organism: Pogona vitticeps; assembly: GCF_051106095.1. Lineage (NCBI taxonomy): Eukaryota > Metazoa > Chordata > Lepidosauria > Squamata > Agamidae > Pogona > Pogona vitticeps. The sequence goes on from NC_135784.1 coordinate 289,188,945, forward strand.
ACAACTGCTTCCAACTTCCAACAATCATAGCAGGGTTTTAGAGATATGTAAAATGTTCAAGGTGTGGCTTTATCATTGCCAGTTACTGAAACTACAGATAGTGGATTTCCTGCCTGAGTGAAGATATGAAGCCAAGTCTCCTGAGCCCTAGTTCATGCTAGTTCTGGTCCTCCTGTCCCATTGTGCCCATTGTTTTCCTCAACCTATTTGTGTATATGTAATTGTGTAAAAAAACACATGCCAACTGAGGTTAACAGTCAATAAAAGTTTCTGCCAGAATAAATCTGTCTTTCAGGTGCCGGCAGACACCTTTATAGATTTATTTTCCCCATAAACTATAAGTGAGAATGATAGCCTTGCATAAGTTGCTTCATTACATGTTGCATTAAAGCTCTGCTTTGCTTATCCATCAATTGCAAAATACGTGACTTCAGCTTTGCATCATATTGAACTGAAATCATTTCATCAGTGCCTTTCCTGTTTCAAAATGAATTGGGAAAGCATTTTAACAGGCTGCAGATTAAAAAGTAAGCCAGTTTGACCTCTTTTATGGATCAATGCTCATTAGGACTCATTGGGACTATATGGCTATTATTGGAAAATATTTATCCTTATCTTTTGCCAGGTTTTATTGTAAATATGATGATCCTTCTGAGCATGCTTTGTTGGAATTTTATTTATTATTTTCCATGCTATCTGTATTTTCAATAACTGGGATGGATTTTTCAGTATTGGTTAGCATTAGTCTTATCTACCCAGTACTAATTGATTGATCTCTTCAGCTTTTGAAATTCAAACAGAGAGCCTTGCCTCTCTGCTGGGTGTTCTGTTCCTCTCTAACATCTGTTGATGCTAGTTGTTTGTTGTTGATGATGATCTGTTCCGTTGAGTGCTAGTACAGTATATAAAAAGTCAATAATTTCAAGTAATTATAAGTAAATAAACTTAAAATTCTTTCTTCTACAAATGTCTCAGAGTGAGCTACTGAGACTTTAAATGCTAATTAATTAGTAATGAGTGGAATCAGGAGAACTTATGCCTATTCTCCTTTGTGAATCTGTGTACTTGTATTGTGTGCCAAAAGAGAATCTTACCAGAAACTCAGAACTCTGCAACATGCTTTGGAGAACAGTACAGTTCCCAAGTGGCAAGCAACAACAAACAGATTGCTAGGACAACACAGAATTTAAAAGACCCAAGGTGTGATCCCGTCTAAGTTAGCAACACTTCAGACTTCTGAGTCCTAGTCCCACAATCTTCCAGTCTCCATACTGGTTCCATGATCAATCAATTTATCTTAAATGGTTAAAACTTAGGAAAAAAATTGGATCAAAAACATAGAGAGGGAATAGCCTTTTATTAGTGGTGAGAAAAGCTAATAAAACTCTTTAGGGTTTGTTTGACCTAGATAAAAGATGATGATGCTGTTAATGATAGAAGTTCATAAAAATATACTTCTGATGGGGAAAATTGATGGAAAGCTTTTTACTTTACAATGCAGGATTGTCTAATGAAACTGAGTGATAGCAGATTTCGGATCAGAATATTTCTTTATCCTGGAATTAATCAGGCTTTCAGCAAATTTACTTTTTTGGACTGTATCGTAACGTAGCCAGTAGCCAGCAGGTAACTTTTTCAAGTTCTGCAAGTCACTCATTTATAGAACACAATCAGGAAATGCAACCTGCACCACATTCACTTCCACAAATGTGGGAGGAGACACTGCTAGATAAGCTTTGAGATGCTCCTCTTTAAAGTTCTCATGAGCCCTCCCCACTTTCAAGTCAGAGACACAATTTCATTTCCCTTCCTGCTCCACTTGGCTTTGCCCTTTTGTCTCCATCCAGCAGTCAGTCCACAGTTCTTGCCCACTGGACTTTGGTAGTCTTTGCTGGACTCCTTTTGGTGTTAGGTTTTTAGATTATTATTTATGCACCCATAAGGCATGGATGGGACTGTTTTGGCTACACACTTGGAGACTGGAATTTTTATCTATACTACATAATTATAGCAGTTTGATTCCACTTTAACTGCAATGGCTTCTTCCTGTGCAATGCTGGAATTTAGACTTTGAAAGAAGTACTGTACTTAGAATTCTCTGCCAAAAAGCTCTAGTGCAGTGGTTCCCATCCTTGGGTCCCCAGATGTTCTTAGACTAAAACTCCCAGAAGCATTCACCGCTAGCTGTGCTAGTTAGGATTTGTGGGAGTGGCACTTTTTGGGGACCCAGGGTTGAGAAACACCGTTCTAGTGCCCCTCTCTGAAGTAGAATTCTATGTGCTCACCAAATTATCGATACCGTTATTCCATAGAATGAAGCCATAGTAGTTAAAGTGAAATCAGCTACAACTGTGCAGTATGGATACCCCCAGAGTTTGCTATTCATACATTAGTTATTAATATATTGGTTACAAACAGGAAACGAAATCCTGGAGAAAAAATATCATATTAGCTATAGTACTTTAGACACTGGTTTGTACATACACATCATTATTTAGAGCTTCTGCATCCAAAGTCATGATGATGTCCAACCTCGGACAAGATGTAGATTAGTGTATCATTCTGGCAGTGACTATTAATCATAATGGGTACATGGAAATTCTCGATTCAGAGGCCATACATGTCTGAATATTAGCTGCCAGGCAACAACAGTAGAGAAAGCTATTTCCTCCCTGTCTTTGTGGCGAGCTCCTCAGAGACATCTGCTTAGAAACAGTGGAAATTCAAATGTTTGCCCTGATTAACCTTTGATCTGTATTCAAGATAATGAGGGGAAAGTAAAAGGATTCCTTAATTCGTGGAAAGACTATGTATCAAAGTGTGAAAGCAGAACACCTGTTTAACATTCAGGAAGCTCCAGGATCAATCCCTGGCATTTTGGCTGAAACCCTGGAGCCAGTCATGAGAGAACAAGAGTGAAGAACCTCTTTCAGCCTGAGGGCTGAATTAAATTTGAAAAGGTTCACAAGGGCTTAAATTTTGGTGGTGAGCAAAGCCAAAGACAAAACTGCAATAAAAAAAATGCCAGCTCAAAGTCAGTAATGCCTCGGGATAGGGTGTTTTTGCCTTTAGAATGGGAAGAAACTCCTATAAAAGCTGGGAAACGATGAAACGATGTTGTCTAGCAGGACAGCGGGCAGGGGCTTTGCTTAAGGACACCAACACTGAGAGGGGGCCAAAATCTTGAAATGAATCTACAGGTGAATGTTTGGAAAATCATGGGCAATGCGTCCTCACCCTATTTGTATTTTTTGAAAGCAGAAGCTTTTCTTTTGGGCAGCACCACATTCTACTCTTGTTTTCTTGGTGGGAACTCAGACCCAGGTATTAGGGCTGAGTATGTAGCAAATGGTGTTGTTTGCCCTCCCCCCCCCCCGTTGCCTACATTTCTAGTTGTGCCTCTGCAATCTGGAGAACCCTAAAATGCAGATTGAGCTTCTGAGAGAACTGGGTTCATTTATGTAGCCTGTGGTTTTCTATCTGCCCAGAGTAGACTATCTATCTAGATAGGTGGGGTATAAATCTAATAAAATAAAATAAATAAATAGTGCCCTTGGTTATAGATAGGTAAAGGTTCCCCTTGACATTTAATCCAGTTGTGTCTGACGCTAAGGCACGGTGCTCATCCCCGTTTCCAAGCCATAGAGCCAGCGTTTTTGTCTGAAGACAGTTTCCGTGGTCACATGGCCAGTGTGACTAGACACAGAACGCTGTGACCTTCCCACCGAGGTGGTCCCTATTTATCTACTCACATTTTTACATGCTTTCGAACTGCTAGGTTGGCAGGAGCCGGAACAAGCAACAGGAGCTCATTCCGTCGTGTGGATTCGATTTTACAACGGCTGGTCTTCTGACCTTGCAGCACAGAGGCTTCTGCAGTATAACCCACAGTGCCACTATGTCCCTCGGTTATAGATAGTACTCTGCTAAAAGGGATTCAAGAGAAAAGTGGACAAATATCTGTCAGATCGGCTCTGATTTGGATTCCTGCATTGAGCTGGGGATTGGTCTTGATGGCCTCATAGGCCCTTTCCAACTCATTTATTCTATGATTCTATGAAAGTCCAATGATCTTTCAGGCAAAAGCTGAAAAGAAGGTCAAGTAATGCTCTTTATTGGGTCACTAAAGTGTCATAAATGGGTGAGCTTTTAAGTCCTGCAGAATGCATGCATCTGGCTGGGTATTACAAAGCTGGGCTGGAGAGCACAGGGAGAAACCGAGAAGTCTAGAAGACATTTTGGATAGACATAGAAGCTTCAGGATATGACGACTTTCTATGTCACTGTGTTGCATAATCCAAAAAGGTGGGGGGGGGGACAGCCCTAATTACTCTCAGTTTTAAGGAAACAATTCCTGCAAGGACTCTTAAAAACATTAACTGAAGGGGAAGTAATTATAAATAAATAATATGAAGGCCTCCCTCCCCCACAAGTAATATGAATGCTAAATTTGGCCTGAGGCAGACAAATTCCGGTTGAAAACCTCAAAAGAGCTCTGTTTTTCAGAGTCACAGTGGCCAATCAGATGCCTGCAGGAATGTACAAAGAGGATAGAAGTACAATTGCAACTTCCTCCTCATGTTGACCAGCAACTTGTGTTCAGAGGCTTTTCTGACAAGGATCGTATTTAACCATCTTACACGCTTTCCGTTTTATTTTGGTTTCGGAGGCAGGTTCTTTGTTTTAGAACAAAACACTCTTGTTTTCATTCCTTTTTAAAATGGAGGCCTTTTTTAAAAATGGATGAAATAAGATCCAAGGTGCACTGGTTGCGTTTTGCCTCCAGTGACTTCAGCAGCTTTAGCAATGGCCAAGATAAGCTGGAGAAAATCATCTAACCTAGCTATCGAAGGGTTTTTGCCTTAAGCTTTAATCCGTAAACCAGTGAAGTAATTTTGTTGAAGGCATTATAATTCCCTTACTCCCAATGAGAGAGAGACACCCTTGCCTTCAAGGCATTACAGGAAAAGAAAACCAAACTGAGATTCATTTTCCTACATAATGCATTTGGCGTGTAGAATGTGTGAAGGAAGCCAGTTCAAAAACAGGAACGACCCACTGTACGTCCTGATCTCCGGCATTTTTTTATTATTTGCGGCATCCAACTTTCCATAATGTGTGGTTTCTGCTTCACTCTGGAGCTCTTTGGAGAATCAGAGGAGAGGCAGTAGTGATAGTGAGTAGGTATTAAAGAAAGCAGTGAAACCTGTACCAATATAGCAGGTATATAAGCACATAAGAACTAGAATCTCACACCTATTGTGGCGAACTTTAGACCCCTAGAAACATGATAAGGCCTACATGACCTTCAAACACATTGGAATGCAGAGCAGGATGTTACAGGGAGGTGTGAAGAGGCCCCTTTTTACAACACAACAGATACTCAGTCCTCAGGAAGAATAACATCAACACACACACACATATATAAGGAATACACACCTGGGGTGCCAGGATGTCTCTGGAAATCAGAAGGATAACAAGAGGGGGGCAACCTTCACTTCATTCCCTGTTAAGAACCAATAGAACATCCGATCACAACCTAAACACCAGTTAGGGCAAGGATCCAAATTTCTTTCAGAATAGGCCCAATCACAGTTTTGGGGTTTATGACTGTCTGTAAACAGTATATATGTATCTTATCTATGTATTTTCGGGGCTTCTCTCCCTCTTTAGAAGAGTAGCTCCAGCTTTCTGTTTGGGGCATATTCTCTTCTTTTAATAAAACTCATTGTATCACAGCTGGTTTGTCCATGTCTGATCCTCTGCCAGAGATTAGCTCGAAAATATAGGCCTTCTCCTCTGTGTTGAGAAAGGGGCATGGGAGTAATTGATGGGAATATTCCCAGAAGCTGGTTGAATCTTAGACTGAGAATAGAGTCTTCAGGTTGCCATTTTCCCATTTCCTTAATCTTGGGACTCAACAATTTGAGACTGGAGACAGGCCCTTGTAAAGTCACAGGGGGACCTTCTGATTTCATGGACCGGGGGGGGGGGGCTTGTGTAACCATTGTAAAACAGTGTGAATGTGCATATGTGTGCATGAGAGAAAGTGAGTCACACTACATATGAACATTTCCTCCTAAATTAATGTTATATATACAACCACCTCTGCACTGAACGAGTCGGATGTGTGTGGGAGGAGATGGATGACCAGGCATTAAAGTCAGCATGTGCAATGAAATAAGATTCCAAAGAAGTAGCTGTGTTAATCTCTATCAGCAGGTTGACAAAAGAAAAGAAAAGGAAAGCCAAAATATTGTAGCATTTTAAAAGACTAGCAATTTTATTTCTGTGTGAGCTTGTGCAGACTAGTTCCTCAAACACTGGAGTCAAAATACATAACTGGTATAATTTTTTTAAATGTACATAACCCCTTGACCAGGTAAGGATACAGCTAAGGGCCAAACTGACAGTGGTTTGTTAACCCAAGAATGAAACTATCAAGTGTAAATTACTTCAGTTCTGTCCGGGCAATAGTTGTAGACCAGGTGAACTTAACATAAAACTCAAGCTTTTAAGTGTGCAAGATATGAGCAGGGCTACAAATGAGAGGACCTTCTGCAGTTCATTGATTCATAGGCTCACCCAAGTCAGAAGAAGTTTGGCAGCACAGAGTAACAAGAATGATTGGTCTTGCTTATTTTATAGATAAAGTGTTAACCATGTTATAGAGTTAGTATTTATAGAGGGTTCCTCTTATTGTAATGATAAGAGAACCACTGCCAAATGAGGGCTTAGAGAAGCATGGGCTCAAATATGCACCCAACTATGAAATTCACTAGGTAGCCTTGGATTAGACATGCTCTATCTGACTGATCTACCCTACCAGTGAAATAGGGAGGGTAAGGTGGGCAGAAAGAGTGCCATGTGCATTGTTTTGAACTCACTGGAAAAAAAGACTAGAAGTTTAACTAGTAAATAACTACAAGCATTGATAATGGATTGTGGCAGAGTTGCATTGGCGTGTGTTGTTTTCAAAGCAGCTATCATCGTACTGATAGCTGTTCCGAGTACACTGCATGGAAAAATGGCATGGAAATGAGTGCAGAAGTAATGATATTGGCAGTGCTGATGTAAAAAGCAGTCCAAAACACTTGCAGAATGACTGGAATTTCTTCCCTCCCTCCTTTAGTATGCAGACTTAATCTTACTGATTTATATTAAAGTCCTACAATTAAAGGCTTTTATGTCATGAATGACTAACATTGTGTCTACAATGAGGAGTAGGGGGAAAGAAGATGCTGTATGTGACAGATCTGGACTGAGGCTCAATTTCCAACTGCACATTATGTATCTAACTGCATGCAGGGGAACAACACTCAATGATGTGACTTGCTGCACATCATAGTAGGTAAACTGTAGTATTAGTCCTACTTAGATTAGTCCTATTGAAATCATGGGGCTTTGACTCACTAATTCCATCTGTGTCATTGGTCCATTTGAGGAAGGACTAGAATTGGATTGAGTCCTATTTTGCCATGTTGGAGGGGGGACTGAGGGAGTGTTCATTTTCTTCTTCTCTGAAATGGACTCCTTTTTCGCTCCATGTCCTCTAAGTCTTAATAAGAACCACTGAGAATCAAACCGACATTTGTCTACACAACTTTCATAACCACATCCTGTGTCTCATTTTGTGAAATCCGATGACAAAGAGATGAAATGCAGGAAATGACATGTGTATGATGCACTGAGATTTTAGGAAACATAAAGGGTAAAATATTGTTAACAATAAGTGCCTGTAGAAAGCAGAATTTTTACAGCTTTTTCAGTAAAGACTTAAGATTTTAAAACACTTCCAAGTTAAAGCGTCTAAAAATCCTAAGGTTTATGTCTAACAGTAAATCATTGTTCTCTGTAACACTGTTACAGAGCTTTTGAAGCTCTGTAAGCTTCAAAAGTTATTTTTTAAAAAAGTAACACATTCAAATAATTGTAAAGCCCCAATCAGAAATTAATAGCTTTATGACTGGCAACCCCTCTTCTACAGAGATGAGGAAGGACAATTGATTTGCACTGTCTGAAGCTGAAGCAACAATCCTGCAGTTTCAATTTCAGGATCGTACTTTGACTCAGATCCTAGAATTGTAATATCTGGTTGGGATGATTTTTCAACTCTTCTGCTTCTTTTCCCATTCATTCATGATCTGCAGTTGCCAGCATAATGAAGAGGCTCGCTGGACTGTAAAGCTGACCTTTTTTAAAAAAAATATAGGAGGAGTACTAGAATATATTATATTATCCATCCTTTTTTTCTGGATTTTGTTCAATGGCTTTTTCATTTAAGCTGTTTCATTTTAAGAAAACTATCTGTTTGTCAGACATAACTAAATACATATTAGTTATTTTTTTAAAAAAAATCTGAATGCTCCAGATTGATGCAACACATCATCCACCCATCTTGTCATAGCCTCAATATTCACAATAGCATGCAGCACAAATCAGAGTCTTATCCACTTAGTAAGGCATTATGTGCTGTCAAGTCAGAATTGACTTATAGTGACCCTAATAGGGTTTTCAAGGTAAGTGTGGTATTTAAGGAATGGTTTTACCAGTTCCACCCCCCCACATCCCCCCAGTGAGTCTCCATAGCAGAGCCGATTGAACCCAGGTCTTTTGAGTCCTAGTCCATTACACTATTCTCCACAGCACACTGGGTGTCCCTCTTAGTAAGGCTACATCCCCGTAATTATAAAATGTCACTAAAACTTCAGTTAACTGCAGAAGGGGTGATATTATCCCTTATTAATCTACAGTTGTAATCTAATTTAGTTCTATCTAGGTTATTGCAAAGAGGAATAGACTACCAGAAAGCTAGCAATCAGTCCTTAGTTTGTAAGACATGAGTAGGGTAGTTAGAGACACACACTTTTGGTAGTCATTTATTCTAGGTCATCCTAGGCAAAAAAGTGGGGCTATTGTACTTTGGGCACGTCATGAGAAAACATGACACACAACTAAATGCAATAATGCCAGGAAAAGTTGAAGGTGGCAGGAAGACCAACTTTGAGAGGGATTGACAATGCCCTTTAGTCTGCAAGACTTCAGCATGGCTGTTAACAATAGGATGTTTTGGATTCCCAATGTGGTGTAGTGGATAACATGATGCACTGGAGAACTGGGTTTGAATCCCCACTTGGCCATGGAAACTCAGTGGGGGATCGGGACTTTAAAACCACTACTTCAATACCAATACAGTACTTGAAAAGCCCTGTTAGGGTCACTATAAGTTAGTTCCAACTTGACAGCACAAAACAGACAATTCACAGGGTCATCAAAAGTTGGAAATGGCTTGAAAGCACAATGCATATTGAAGAGCTCTGTGTTCTCCTAATCCAAAGAGCTCTTAGGAAAAAAAAATACATGCATTATCTTCTAATGCTCCTTGACACCTCCACTAGGAGCACCGGCTTATCATTGTCTTGCAGAACCAGCTTCTGCTATGAACCTGGAAAACCATTGTTTTTAGAGGAAATAAACCCTGAAAACAAATAATCTGTTTCAATTCAGTGCTGTGATGCCTTTGTGTAAAAGTTTGGCTGCTTTATATATAGTGTTTGCCTTTATACTGAGAGACAAACACTACAAAAGCCAACTGCCTTGAGTTTGTGCTTCACACCAATTCACAGTGTGTACCTTGGCCAAGCTAGTGGTGGGTGATGGAATTGAACTCCCAACACATTTGATAGGCACCATTTTGAAAAAGGATGTGTGTGCACCTAACCACTCGCTGTTCTTTCTCTTAGCTGCATTGCCCTGTCACAGAAGAAGCCAGGACATGCTGGACACCTTAAAATGATTTCGGTTTCTAGGCCCTTAATGAGAGAGACTTGCTCTCATGTGTTTTTGACTCAGCCCTGTTGTCCCTGAATGAAGGTGTCACAGGCTTTTCTTCTTTCACATTCTTTTGGTTGTGATTTTATACTCCCAGTTGTCCTCCTTTTCCAAATCAGTGGCTGATTCATTTCAATGATTTGCTTGTGCCTGAAACTGAGTATTATTATCAGAGGAAGCCATCAGGGAAAAGAGTTACATTTCAGGCAACCTTCTAGAGCTAGGAACAGGGGTGGGGTGGGGTGTTGTTGTTGTTGTTGTTTGGGCCACAAGCCCTAGACTTTCTCAACCAGCATGCTTTTGTAACTGTTCTAAGCTCTGCAGTCTCTATAGCCCAAAGATAAATTTCTATGACTTTCTGAATTTTGTTCTCCAGGAGTGAGAATTTCCTCACTTTTTAACATGTCTTCTAATGAAAATTTGCACAATTTTGTTGTGGTCTGGGTGACCTTATTTCAGGTCCAGCAGCTTAACAGCGTATGAAGTTCCTTAATTTGTGATTTTTGTATTATTTTAAAATAGAGATTCAGAGGTTGTTCAGTCCTAGAGGCTGTAACAGGGCAATTTTGTCACTTGCTGCCCACCCAACCCCCCCCTTCTCTCCCTCACTATCCCTTTTCCTTGTGTCCTGTCATTCATAAGCCTGTGGATAAGAGCTGCCTGATTTTTTTATGCTTTTGTGCCATGTTGGGAACCTTTGGGAGGTGAAGAGCAGGTTAAAACTGTGACAAATAAAGAGTCTCAATGTTTTAGAAGCAAGCAACATACATGAATTGGCACAGAGGAGAGCAGGAGGCGGACTTAATTTCCTAGCCAGTCATTGACAAAGGTATCATTGACAATCAGGCTCTCAGATAAGACATCCTGTCTTCTTTCTGCTTTGGGGACCTGACCAAGATTATCTCATCAGTCAGGTGCCAGCAAAAAAAGTCCTTTGTGGGTTGTGAAGACACAAACATAGCAGAAAGGACTCCAGCCTTAGACAGAAAAGAGCCTCTCACTGACAAAGGTGAATTATTTCATCTGCTGTGTGACTCTACAGCACAAAGCAGACATCTAAAACCTTTTACCCTTGCAGAACGTTGTATGAATCATTCAACAGCTGTTCAGAAAGAGGGAACCCAAGGAAATGTACATTGGGTAGAGTATTTTGACCTCCTTTGAAAAGACAGGCACCTGCTTGACCCCAGATCTTGTCTCATGTAGAAAAACAGCCTCCAGCAGCATGGCCAAAACAGAGTGGAGGAAGTGGAGGAGTGCTCAGCCTGAAGGAAAAGATGCAGAGCTCATAATTAGAGTGTGGCAGTTGATTTTGTTTGTTTGTTTGTTTTGGGACTCCAAATAGCGGTATTCTCCAAAAAATTCTCCAGGCAGAAATCTTGGCATTCCAGCCCACAAACAGATTTGCAGACACTTTCATTTTATTCACTTGGACAAGATTAAGGCCTCCTATGCCTTCATTTCTTGCTGCTGTGCTTTCTTGGGAGGAAACTGCTGTAATGCTTCGTTGTGGTTGTAGTTCTTCAGGAAGCGCCTGCTATAGAAGTGGTCCCTAACCTTGGGCCTCCAGGTGTTCTTGGACTACAACTCCCAGAAGCCCTCACCACCACCTCTGCTGGCCAGGATTTCTGAGAGTTGAAGTCCAAGGACATCTGGAGGCCCAAGGTAGGGGACCACTGCTCTAAGGTATCTTGCTGTCCTCAGGTATTGTGGTAGATGATGCCCTGTTTCCATTACTAGAAGAAGATTCAGCTGTAACTCAGGGTGGGCATCTGTGGGCAGAATGGTGAGGAGCTGCTATTTGATTCTTCACCTAAAGGAGTACGGTCTCTTCTTTCAGTCCTACATTTTTAGACAGAGCCTGGTCACCTCATATTACTTGAGTCTGAGAGGAAGGGAACAGCAAGAATTCCCTGTGTTCACACAGCCTGCCCTGCCCCCTGTAAACTAGCCTGCTTCGTTCAAATGCTGTGGAAGAAGCCGCTCTGTCCCCTATGTCAGTGGTCCCCGACCTTAGGCCTCCAGATGTTCTTGGACTTCCACTCCCAGAAATCCTGGCCAGCAGAGGTGGTGGTGAAGGCTTCTGGGAGTTGTAGTCCAATAACATCTGGAGGACCAAGGTTGGGGACCACTGCCCTATGTGAATTTCAGTCCAACCAATTCTGTACATAGAGGGAATCCCCTTCATCCTTTACCATGGGCAGAAAAAATGTCTTAGGCTGACAATAACCTCAGTGACAATCACAGCCCTTTTCCAAAGCAAACATCATGCTGCCAAAGTAAAACTTCACTGATGTTTGTACCCTGTTGGGTCCTGTTGTCAGCCTACAGAGTCCCCTGTCACACAAAGGCACCAACTTGAATGTGATCTGAGTGGTCTTCATGCATAGTCAGTCACTATTTAAAAATAAAAATAAATAGAAGGTGAATATGTTGTCATCTCTGTTGCTTTCCCCACATGAAGAGTAGGATATAATGATCTCCAAGAGAATATATATAGTTATAAGTAATATTTGGCTGCCTTGAGCGGTAGAGTCCTCCCATTGTGAAATGCATTGCACTAGGGAGAGAGAGAAAAAGATTTCCAGAAAATTATAAAGAAACATTCTGATTATGGTTGTCATATTTAATTTTGGCAAATCTTAGTAACATCATTATATAATATGGTGTCAGGTAGCTTTTGTTCACATAATATGCCAATGTTATATTATGCAAAGTAATCTTAGAATAGTCGACTTGGAAGGGACCTATAAGGCCATCAAAGTCCAACCCCCCATTTAATGCAAGAGTCCAGATCAAAGCAGATCAGGTAGATGGTTGTCCGTATTCTCTTGAATGCCTCCAGCATGATCCCACCATGATCCCACCACCCAGCCCAAAAACCACACTGCAAAACCCACCCAGAACAGTTTTCAAAAAGCAGAAAGCAGCACCTTACCAGGTAGTCCGAAGCCTCTTCTGATCACACAATCTCTAACTGCTGGGGCTAAAGAGCTACAGTACAAAGAAGCTGTCTCTTTGCCTACCAACGGTTAGCAATTTGAATTCCCTGCCTTTTTTCCTTGCCTTTGTTTCTGTTCGTAACTGGAAGCTCTGGCCCCAAGTAAAAGCAAAATTTTGCGGCTGGAGCTGGTCGTAACTCAAAATGGCCATATGTCGGGACAATTGTACTGTAAGTTGAGGCATCACTGTACTGTGTTACAGTTTTCAAGGGGAAATGTAGAGGGAAGTAAAGGCAAGCTTCAAATATAAGGGAAGAAGAAGTTATATAATTTTGTGCAGAGATATACTCTGAATACTTTATTATAACCAGACAATACGTTTGGTTAACTTTCTTTGCTGTATTTGAGTTTTCATCATCAGACACACACACCAAAGCAAGTGCCAAACCTCTGTGGCAGGTCCTATACAGTGGGGTCTTGACTTAAGAACGGCTCGAGTTAAGAACATTTTGACTTAAGAACCACTCTCATAGGAAAATATTGACTTGACTTACATACTTAGATTTGAGTTAAGAACTGAAAAAAACCACGTGGGAGGCCAGGAAAGTGCAAAATTTGAACTTTCAGTTAACTGTTGGTCAGTGAAAAGGGTGCCTGTCTGCTTCCTCACTCCTCCCAGCGTTTAGAGAGTGGATTGGGAGTCTTCAGACTGCCTGGTACTGCACTGCCTGGACTGTATTTTCCCTGCCTTCCCTGAACCTTTCTTGACCTAAGAAAAAAAAGAAACAAAATATCCCCCTCTAGTGGTCGAAGGCAGAATAGCAGCTTCCCATTAGTTTCTATGGACGGAAAAGAGCAGATACGGATCAAATGGTTCTCAATGCATTCCTATGGGAAATGCAGATTTGACCTGAGAACTTTTTGACTTGAGAACCGCCTTCCAATACGGATTAAGTTCTCAAGTCAAGACCCCACTGTATTTTGCTTCCATTTCTCAGTAGAAATCTTTTCTAAACCTGCTATCTCTCCCTCTGCTGCTATTTTGTTGTGCTACTGTTGCCCCTGTTACAGTTACAGAATAAGATTTGCAGCACAGTTTTGGAAATGTACTTTTTGGCATATACAGTACAAGCCAAAAACTCTCAACTTGAATAATTACTGGCCACGTTGATTCTGGGATACTGTAGCCCAAGGGGGAAAAAGACTTTGTAAAACTTTAATAAGCACAGATATAGGAATCTTTTCTACGTCTTTACTAAGGTGCAAGACCCCATTTAATTAAGTATGACTTATATCTTAGCAATTTAAAGAGCCATATATAGAAAATGCACGTAGAACTGATTTTTGAAAAAGGACATTACAATTGTCTTCTCATTGTTTGAAATCCCCCCTAGAAATTTAGAATTTACAGCAACCACCTCAGTGATCATATTAACATCTAAAATGTTATTACTAAAACGTTATTATTTAATAATAATGTAATTATTAATAATGCTATTATTAAAAATAGTCACAAGTTCTGGATAATTTATTCTCGTCCTTCACCTTCTCATCTCATTTTATGCACCTTTCCTTTTCCTCATGGAGCATCTAGCTTGTTGCTTGGCAACTAGAAGAACCAAAAGCCCCTGGAATGATAGAATTCTAGAGCTGAAAGGGCCCCCCAAAGGGCATCAAGAAAGATAAATATCAGAGCTTGAAAATGTTTTCTTTTTCCCCCCAAACTAAACTCCTATAATCTTCTAGTGAGCATGCATTCCTATGGCTTCATTGCTTTCTATGCTCTGTTTGTAGGGAGCGCTTCAGATTTCAGCCATCTGCAGACCTTCTGAAGACAGGAGGGCCTGGCATGCTGTGGTCCATGGGTCACAAAGAGTTGGACACAGACTTAACACTAAACAAGCAGGCCTTCTAGCACTAGGCATATCTAGGACTGGAATAGTCACCCATTAGTCTTTGCTTTGCATACCTTTGGGCGGCTGTTAAACTGTGGATGTTTTCTCTCATGGTTAATCACATAGAAAGGCCCCTTTCTTACAAAACAATTGTCCAAAACAATGGCTTGTGTTTTTTTTTTAACTTCCTATCTGATTCTATCAGGGGCAGAGGCTTATCTTTAAATAAAGCAGAGGGATGAAAGAATGAATGAAGACCACCCAATGAGCTAAATGAGCACTGATGTTACAGTATGTCTAAATTCTAGGCAAAAAGTGGCCAAACTGGTAATATGGAAACTCTGGTCCTGATAAAGGCTGAACAGAAGCTTATTTCAGAGCTGGGAGGGTCACCAGCAAAGCGGCTTATACACTTGTCAACATAATGCTGCTACTGACAAGCAAGTGACAAGAATCTCTCCTTCTGAACTCAGCCTGCATACAGGCTGCTATTTATGAAATCAATCATTTAATAACATGCCCCCCAAGTTTCAAGACTTTTAAAGGTTAAAAAGGATTTACAGCTGGTTCTAGTTTTGTTGAGTTTGGTAGGGAAAGGGTAACTCAAAATATTTATTCCATATGGCCTTTCGTTTTTAATATTTTAAAAAGATTGGCCTTTTAAAATTATTTTAAATCTTTTTAAATATATCTATATTTGTCAATTTTACATAATTTTGGAAGCAGTTATGGGCTGAAAAGGAATCAATAAGTACGGTAGTTTTCAATAATAATAGTGGCAACAGTTCTGACACTTGTGGTAGGCTAGGAAATAACTTGCACAGAGGGTGCAGTGCTGGCATTCTCAATGCCTCTATGTTGCTGAAGCATTGGTTTTATTATTTGCTTTATAAATTGGTTCAGACTTTTAAATGTTGTTTTAATCTGGGATGAAAATCCTGATTTTCCTTGTTTTCAAATGCAAGGATGAGGAATAATATTGATTTTTATTTAAGTACGCTGCCTTGAATCCTTTTTCAGGAGAAAACTGGGGTAAAAATATTTAAAATAAATAAAATAAATAATAATAATCTCATCCCATGAGAGGAAAGCCATTTTGTGTTGTTTCCAACAAGAAGAAAAGAACAAGGATGAGAACGATTGTTCTTTTTTTTTGCAGCGTAAGCATAGTGGCATAAATAACATTTTAAATGTAAATAATATTTTAATGCAAATAAAGAAAATAACAATGACCGACTGTATATTTTTTAAAAAATCCCTGCCTTTCTCCTAAGAAAGGATCCAAAGCAGCTTACATCATTAAAACACAATATTAAGGTTAAAATAATTTTTAAAACCCCCCAAAAACCAACAGTGATTTATTCAAATATTAGAAGAATTAATAAAATTGTATTAAGATTACCAGACAAAGCAGAACAGATTTAGAAGCAACAAAATGCAAATGGTCTCCTTTTAAAACCTCTCCCAGATAGCCTGTCACTAAGGAAAAAGCCTGCCTGAAGAGAAAGGTCTTTGTTGGTTTGCAGAAGGACAGCAGAGATGGGGCCAGCCTGGCCTCTTGTGGGAGGGAGTTCCAGAGTCTGGGAGCAGCAACAGAGAATCCCCCTCTTATGTCCCCACCAAAGTCACCTGTGGGGATGGTATGTCAGAGAGATACCTCCCCTGATGATTTTAACACTAGGTAGGCCCATAGATTTGACACAACTCCGAGAGGCAGTGGAAGAAATTTGTAATTTTATGATTTTATATATTTTTATAGTTCTGTTTTATTTTGTAAGCCGCCCCGAGTAGACATGGTCTAGAGAGGTGGGGTAAAAATCAAATCAAATAAATAAATAAATAAATAAATAAGAGAGGAGGGCCTGGCGTGCTCTGCTCCATGGGGTCACAAAGAGTCGGACACAACTAAATGACTAAACGACAATGACAAGGCCCATAGAGGAAATATATGGTCTTTGAGAGAGCAGCATGGCCCCAAGCCATTTCATGCTTTGTAGTTTATAACCATCATTTTAAATTGTGCCCCAAAACGGATCAGCAGCCAGTGAAGTTGCTGTAACATAGGGGGTTGTGTGATCCCTGTAACCAGCCCCAGTTAGCAATCTCCCTGCAGCGTTTTGGACTCAATGAAGTTTCCAAGCACTTCCCAGAGGAAGCCCCACATGGAACATAGCTTTGCAAGGATTTAGAGGCATCGAAGTGCTTCCCTCGTTTTTTAAAAATGAGAGCCCTTTATTTTCTGCTTGCTTGTATGTGTATACTTTGCTTCTCAGAGAGAAGAGACACTAGTTTTGCCCAGAGACAGACTCTACCCACTGCAGAAACCATAATAACAAAAAACAGAGACGTTCTTCTCTTGCTACCACTTGAAGACAAGGAGTTTTTCAGGATTTGAAAAATCCTTCTCATGGTGCCGGCTCGAGACACAAGAAAGGGCTGGTTAAATATGCTTTTCATCTCCATTGTTAACCTACTTGGATCACAGAAAGAGTGTGAAGCTGCATAATGAATGCTTCAGCTGCGTTCTGGGTTAGGATGTCATAAACCTGCCATGATGCATTTAATTATCTAAAGTCCCTGGAATGAAGATGTTGTTTATCTTCCCCCTAGGACTCAAACAGATGCGTAGATGAGCTTCATATTTTGAGGCTGTCCTAATTTCAGCACATGAGAAGGCAGGATTCTCTGGAAAAGAGAATAATGCTGGGAAAGGTAGAACGCAGCAGGAAAAGAGGAAGACCAAATCTGAGATGGGCTGACTCCCTAAAGGAAGTCACAGCTTTGAGATTGCAAAAGCTGAGCATAGGGCATTTTGGAGATCAGTCATTCATGGGATCATGATAAATTGGAAGCAACTGACACATAACAACAACAAAGTATTAAAATGATTAGGGGGAGGAGGATATATATATCCTCCTCCCCCTAATCATTTTAATACTTTGTTGATGTATATATATCTGTAGCCCTAGAAATATGTTTTGCATTCAGCAGTGAGGTTTGGATAGCAATACACTTAATGCCTGTTACAGGCTTCCACAGGGCAAGCAGCTAGTTTCAACAGGCTAGCAATATACATGTAAAAGGATATGGTTCTTCAGGAGAATCAGAATGTACTTTTTCCCCATAGAAAAAAAGGATATGGTCTTTTACCAGAGTAAAACCATTAGAATAGTACTACCCTGTTTCCCTGAAAATAAGACCTAACTTAGTATGATTTTTCATGGTTTTTCCTGTTGTGATGTATGGAAGTGAGAGCTGGACCATAAAGAAAGCAGACCGCCGACGAATTGATGCCTTTGAATTGTGGTGCTGGAGGAGGCTCTTGATAGTCCCCTGGACTGCAAGGAGAACAAACCTATCAATTCTAAAGGAAATCAACCCTGAGTGCTCACTGGAAGGACAGATCCTGAAGCTGAGGCTCCAGTACTTTGGCCATCTAATGAGAAGAGAAGACTCCCTGGAAAAGACCCTGATGTTGGGAAAGTGTGATGGCAAGAGGAGAAGGGGACGACAGAGGATGAGATGGCTGGACAGTGTCATCGAAGCAACCAAAATGAATTTGACACAACTCCGGGAGGCAGTAAAAGATAGGAGGGCCTGGCGTGCTGTGGTCCATGGGGTCACGAAGAGTCGGACACGACTAAATGACTAAACAACGATGATTTTTCAGGATGCTCGTAATATAAGCCCTACCCCAAAAATAAGCCCCAGTTAAGTGAAACCCTGCCCTCCACTATTGTGCAGCAACCAAAAGAAGATGGCATGACTGTAAAATAAAATATCCCCTGAAAATAAACCCTAATGCGTTTTTGGAGCAAAAAATAATATAAAATCCTGTCTTATTTTCGGGGAAACAGTATATCCCCACTTTGATGGAAAAACTACTTTTGTTGCTTGCAAAAGATAAATAAATTGGAATTTCTGTTTTAACCACGATCAAGACTTTCAGCCACGTGTATGGATATGTACATGGTTATCTCAATGAACCCAATGTTCAGATGGTTTAAAAATACACAAGAATGTGAGTCAGTACACATCAATTGACTTCATTACCAGAAGTAGGTAACACACAAGCAAGACTGAGAGGCATCTGACATGGGTTTTCCTGCATAGATGCATATTGGCAGATTCCTGGTCAGGGACACAGTTGGGCTAGGTGCGGGCAATTAGAGAACTTAATTCAGTTCTTAAAAAAGAAAAAAAACCCTCCAGTTTATGAATGTGGAATGCTATGCTTCTGTATACATGATTTCAAAATGCCAGGAAATGGCCCACTATGTTCCTGCATTGCCAGCAAGAAAAAGGATGCCAGCCTTTGCACAGCAAAGAGTTGTCTGAATAGTTGTTGTAGGTTTTTCGGGCTGTCTCGCCGTGTTCTTGAGGTGTTTCTTCCTAACGTTTCGCCAGTCTCTGTGGCTGTAGGATCCCACAGCTATAAATACCCAACTATCCCATAAACTGCACCAGAGCACAGACAGAGATCTGACGTCCTCTGAAGATGCTGGCCACAGAGACTTCCAAAACGTTAGGAAGAACAACCTCAAGAACACGGCCAGACAGCCTGAAAAACCTACAACCACCATCAGATCCTGGCTGCGAAAGCCTTTGAGAATACGTAGTAGCCTGAATGTTGAACAACACCCACGTCAGCTGTCAGGATGGTCCACAGCAGTCGTTCCCAACTTTCGCAAACCCAGGTGTTCTTGGCCTTCAATTCCCAGAAACTACAGCTGGTGGTGAAGACTTCTGGGAATTGCAGTCCAAGAACACCTGAGTTATCCAAGGTTGGGAACCACAGGTCTACAAAAGACCCTCCTGTCTTTGCTGCCGTCCACAAATAGACACCAAGCAAGGGAAAATGGCTGCATATGACTTCTCTTTTCATCAGTTTACTGTTTTTCACCCAAAAACAAATCAATCATCAGGGCTGTTTTTCACTTTTGAAAGGCCTTTTTTGAGGATCAATATTTTAGTCCCTGGATTTCCTAATTTAAAATAGCAGTGGGTTCAACAGGTGTCTTTCAAGATAAACAGGATTGGTCTTTTAAAAATATGTAATCTGTTTTAAATCTGAGGCTTTTAGAATACACATTCTGAGAGGTGTAGTAAAACAGTTGTACTTAAGAAAAATCGTAAGTCAAAAACTCTTTGTCCAGAACTCCCTCAAATTTGGTAGAGAGTGAGAACAGACTGCCTGCTACAACTGTGCCAGATTTGATGCTGATCTGAAGCCCAGTTTAAAAGTTGTAAACTTTTTGAATGGGGCTGCCCCCATTTTTAGAATTGCCTTATCAAATGTTGATTTGCTCTGCCAGCACAAGTTCAATAACATTTTTCATGTGTGTAATATCCAAAGGTTATAAATAATCATAATGAATTTTGCTTTTCAAAGTAATGGTGCATTTGAGAGGTGTTCTTTCTACTTTTTCAGTGTGCCTTTTTAAGGCTAAAAGTTCCTGTATTTTTTTACTTGAAGTGTGATTTAAGTTCTGGCTTATAACTCTGCCATCTACAAGCTTATAATTGAAATATATAATTCTGATTTAAGGACTTGCCTGCAACTGAAGTTTAATCTTCATATATTCATAAGCATTTGTTTCTTACCTGCAAAAATAGATTTATATCAAAGAATTTACACCTGCACAAGTTTCATGATTGGATTTTCTGTATACAGTACCTGAAGTTAGAGTGCCTGTAACTTCCAAGTTACATGTTTTAAATAATTTTGGATTTTATTCTTTCGCATATGTTTGTACAATAAGCCAGCTGATGTTATTAGATGTGGCTGACTACAGAAAGATTTACGTCACCTTAAGTAAACAATGATTATTCTTATCCTGTGAAGAGAAACAAAGCATTTAAACTATCAAACAATTAATATCTTGATACCCAGATTAACTGTGATGTGATTGATAAGATTATCTGACCTCTCACTGGAATTAAAGTCTACCTAGGGAGAAATGCCAGTTATTATGGACCATCACAGACACAAACTACCAGAGAGTATTATAAATCATGTACAGTGGACCCTTGACTTACAGACGGCTTGACTTACAGACTTTTTGAGTTACAGACTTCTCTGGCTGCAAAATTTAGGTTTGACTTGCAGCCTGAGAATTGACTTACAGACCAGAAAAAAACCAAAATGGAACAAAAACAGCCTGTTACAGGATTAATCGGTTTTCAATGTACTGTAGGTCAATGGAGACTTGACCTACAGACTTTTTGACTTGAGAACCGCCTTCCAATACGGATTAAGTTCTCAAGTCAAGACCCCACTGTAGTGCCCTGAGGATTTTGTTCAAGTGTCATACATTTGACTTTGACACAATAACTGGATTCCTATTTTCTGCATCTAACATCCAAATCAGTTCACTGCAGGCTCAAGTGGTACCCATTGTATATAACTTTTCATCAGAGAGTTTGGAGATTTGGTTACCATTCTGTTCACAGGATTCCTCGAAATTTTACAATTTGAAAGAATAATAAATAAAAATAATTATGTACCATCAAGTCGATTCTGACTTATCAAGAGGGTTTCCTAGGTAGAGAATACACAGAAGTGTTCTTCTAGTGACACCTTGGGACTGGGCAGTTTACCCATAGGCCTGGCTCTTCTCCTAGGTAGAACAGTGGAGAATAAGATTTAGTTCTGAAACCTAACTGAGCTATCCGGCCAAGTTAGGAATAATATTCACACTTAGGTTATTTATATTGTTGGAACTAAAATACTCTTACTCTCTGCTTTTAAAAACAGCAATGGGAACACAAAATACCCAAGACATTTCAGTCACTGATGCAGATTCACCTACAGAACCACACACCTCAGGTAAGAATTAAAATTCCTTTTTTTTTCTCTTCATGTACAGGTTGTGAGCTTCTGATAGGTATCTAGTTTGATACTGTACGAAGTGATTGATGAACTAGAAAGGCTTTTGTTCTATTTGAGCATAGCTATTCTTATTGTGAATCCAGCAACAAGAACTGGAAGACTTACAGGTTTCCCACCCCTGTCAAGGTAATTTAATTCTGAGAAGAGAAAGATAAACTTAAGGAATGCTGAATTGTGAGCTTTGTTTGAAAGACCATTGCCATTCATGCGGTGAGAAGCACAGACCTTATGTGTTGATGGGCACGCATTTATCACTTCAGGTGACTTCTTCTGTGATTAATATTTTGTTTGGAAAACAACAAGGGTTGCAGCGCTTCGTGAATTAAAAACTGCACGTAGCAAAATTCTTAAGGGTGCAGTTCATCCCCCATTTCTATGAAGGACAGGCACATAACCACCACGCCCTCCTTCCCTCCATTTATGAAAATGTAGAGAAACTACTTTCATATGTGCTGGGAATGTGAAAAAATTGAAGATTTTGGAAACAAATGTTTAAAGAATTAATATATGTGGAAAAGACATAGAATTGAATCCTGAGATTGCTTTGTTATCAATATTTGAGAATGTGGAATATGATAAGATGATTAAAGAATTGATAACTAATTTATTAACAGCAGTGAGATTCATAATAGCTATGCAATGGAAATCAAAATCTGAATTTCAAATGGATGAATGGTATAATGAAATATGGAATATAGCCATAATTGATAAATTAACTTTTAAGCTAAAGCGGTGGTTCTTAACCTTTGTTACTCGGATGCTTTTGAACTGCAACTCCCAGAAACCCCAGTCAGGACAGTTGGTGGTGAAGGCTTCTGGGAGTTGCAGTCCAAAACTCCTGAGTAACTCAAGGTTAAGAACCAGTGAGCTAAAGGATAAGAAAGGAGAGCTGAAAAAGAATATTTTTTATGAATTGTGGGGCAGATTCATGAAATATGTACTAATAAGAGAAAAGGGGAAAGCTCCAAATCAAGAATCAATGCAATTCTGGAGAAGAGAACAATAAAAGGAGAGGAAGAATATAGATGGAGGAGGAAGAGGATTATTGCAAGAGGTCCCATCTATGGTGGTGGGGAAGTTAAATACAGTTAAATTGTATTTTGGTTTGTGTATTTTATTGTGTATTTTTGTTTGTGTATTTTGGTTTGTGTATTTTATGTTTTAGTTAATTTAAAAAAATTTAAAAAAAGAAAATGGAGAAAAGCAAGATGTATGACTTGGAAACTCATTGGCTTGGAGGCCTCTAGGCCACCACATGCCCTCAAGGAATGAACCAGACTGCTTTGCTTCTCTCTGTCTTCCTTGTGCCCAAAAAAATAATAATTGAGAGGGTATGGAGGGTTCCTTAGATGGTTTGGAGAACACAGTAAGCGGAAGATGTGTGAGTCTTACATAGCTGCTTTATATGCTCTAGATACACAAGAACAAAAATGTATCCTACTTTTTAGAGGAGTATCCTCAGTTTGGAAGCAGCCTCTATTCCAGTGGTTTTCAAGCAGCAGTATGTGTACCACTGGCAAGACTCAGGATTTTCATTAACACAGAACTATAATAATAATCTTAGAACTGCAGAGGTGGAAGGGACTCTATGGATCTTTGAGTCCAGGCCCTGTCAAGCAGGCACAGTGGGGAATTTAACTGCCAGCCTTCAGTTCCACAGCCAGATATATAAACCACTATGAATTATTATTGTTGTTGTTTGTTTTAATTAAATGATATTGCCAATAACAGTAGCATAATGGTTTGTTATTACTATCTTTTACAGTTACACAATTTAGGAGTAACTATATACTCAACAGTATTATCACAGTTTTCAAGTATTGATGGGCTTACTAATTTTTAGGCTATATATTTTTTGGTCATCCTCTTCTTCACTTTGGAGAGATGCATTATACTTCTATTTGAATTACAGCTTTGGTTTCTTAATTTGCATACGTATACATAAATATACGCTAGCACCACGGTTCCTCGCCTTCGGTTCCTGATTCAGAAGTTCTTGGATTGCAACTGCCAGGAATCCCAGAAATCCTGGCCAGTGCAGCTAGTGGTGAAGGCTTCTGGGAATTTTAGCCCAAGAACATCTGGGGAATCAAGTTTGGGATCCACTGCTGAAGCAAATGAAAATGTTCCACAATTCTGAGCTCTCTCCTGGGATGAAACACATCCTTTTCAATTGCCAATGTGTTAGTCCACAGGCTTTGTCCTTTGGTCCCATTTTGAGTCTTCAGCAATTTCACAGAAGTGATCAAGTGCAAGGAGAGCTGAATGGTTTTTGCCTGTCGTGTAACCGAGCCCTGCGTGACACTTAGGAAACGTTTCAGATGTTTCCTTCTCAGCATAGAAAGGCTTCTCAGCATAGAAAGGCTTCCTGAACCAGTTTCCTGCCATGAAACGGAACTGTTTCTTTCACAGCTGTTTGTGAAAGTTTTGGAAGGGTCTCATTGGCTGTGGTGAAGAAACAGGAAATGGCTGCTTTGCTGTGGAGCAGGCAGGGTGCCTCTGAAGTTCAGAAGCTCTTTTCTTCAACCCATTGGGCACCTTTGAAGCTCAATTGGGTTCCTCTTCCCCTTGTGAAACCATCGGCCAAGGTTTCCAACAAACAATGGCCTTTAAACCCTTGCCTAAAAGAATTTGTCCTCTATGCTGTCCGGCATTTAAATTTCACCTACAGGAAAGGAGGAGCTTTTAAAGACAACAATCCACACAGTATTCAAAAATCAATCTTAAAAGAAGCAGTTTCCCCTGCAAGATCACTGCACACAAAAGACCAGCTAATGACACCATCAATCACAGTGCACAGACAGAGTTCTGACTCCTGTCCTCTGAAGATGCCGGCCACAGAAACTGGCAAAACATTGGGAAGAATAACCTTTGGAACATGGTCAAATAGCCCAAACAGTCCACAACAACTAAATAATGTTTTCATTTTACGTAGGCAGGCTTTTGGCAACTGAATAGGCTGTTGAGGTAATAGGGAATACTGCAGTTTTTATTGCTTTCTGATGCATTTTAAAGCAAATTAAATCAACCATCCTTTAATGTTTTAGGGGTATAACTTGTCCAAAATTCCATTCGTTATACATGTCACTGTAAAGTTCAGCAGCATAAACTGCAGTGGTGAACTGCCATTTTTTAAGGAGACCATGCTCGTATTTTCTGTTGTGTTCCAGTTGTGTGACAGTGGTGTTTAGTGCGAAAGGTAAACAGTGTCTGCTTTGTTGATGGCAATTTACAACTGGAAATTTACACCATTGCACTTATGCTGGCAGATGTAATCGTCCATTATGTGTTACGAACCACCTTGGGTCAGTGCACTGAGAGAGAGAGGATACAAATGAAACGAAATATATAAATGAATTAATTAAATAAATTGTCACAGGAACAAAATCTTCTTTGCAATGCCTTCTAACTATGATAATGTGCATACAACGCCAAATAAAACATGTGGGTAAGTGAGTATTGCATATAGCATGTGCAGCCTTTTTCACATAAGGAGCCAGTTTGGGAGAAGGAAACACAAGCAGGCAGGAAGCGGGAAAGAGCCCACCATGCTTCTGTGTAATATGTTTGCCCCCACTGCTTGTATTTTCCTCATAACAATTATGTGAGGTGGTTTCTACTAGGAGTATGTCTACTGTACACACAGAGAGCAGTTTGATACCACTCATGGCACCATTTTATAGAATTCTGGTCTTTGCAATACTGGTAAAGTACTTTGAATTTTGTGCTGGAGCACAGAGTTCTCAATACCTCACCAAACTACAAATTGTGAATATTCCACAGAATGGAGTTATGGCCATTAAAGCAATTTGAAACCATTGTGATTATGTAGTGGAGTTGCATTCCAAGAGCAGTGAGGATGACAGCTGGATGTGGATTTGAGCTTGGGTATCATCATTTGCCACACAGAAATGGATCGCTTCAGATATGACTGGTTCCTCCATACATTCGTTGAACATGTGGATAATGACAAGTGGCATCTGGCCTCAATTGCTGCCGTCTGGGCATTCGTCCCCCACATTTTACAGTTAGGGGTTCTTCTCAAGAGGAAAAATATATATACAGATGTATGTGTTAAAGGCAAAATGTAGATGTGCTAGCAGTATATCCATGATGGGAAACAGCATAACAGCCACTGATTGAACACCAGGAAGTCACCAGACCTAATGGAAAAGGAAGGTGACTCTTAAGGTCAACTTCATGATTTTAGTCTGAACTTCTCAAGAGCAATCCTCCTATTAGGTTTAGCACCTTGTAGGTCTTGTAACATTTAAACAAACCCCCAGGGGGGTTGTTGTGTTCCTCCCATTTTTATTTTCCTGGGCTGGCTTGAAATCTATGTTGTGAGGGTGGAAGCAAACATGAGATGTATTTTCAATTACAACTTCATCTTAGTAAAGTGTTTTTATTTATGTGGAATATTTACATCCTGCCCTGTGTTGCAGGATCTCAAGTGAGATACAACTAGAGCAAACAGGTGAAATAATTTAAGTACCATGTTTTTCCTTTTATAACATTCCCCTGTTTATAAGTCTCATCCCCCCCCTTTTCTAACCCAAAATTAAGAAAACGTAGCTTTGAGTATTCAGCCTCTGGGCTCAGAACATCAGATATTACGAGTCCCTGTTAAATCTGAGCCTACATGCTCCACCTCCAATGAGGTGTGTTCCAATTGGTTTGTTCAGCATCAGCTGACGTCAGTTCCATATAGAGTGGTCGTATAGACCAGATGGGCGGGATAGAAATCAAATAAATAAATAAATAAAACACTCGTGATTGGAGGAAGCTAAGCCTCGTGATTGGAGGAGGCCTGTTTACAGAGGCAAGATATGTGCTGTTTTGTTCTCTCCTCAGCTATCTCCTCAGCTATTGCCCCTCAATTTTAGTGATGATTTTAGGAAAAAAGTGTCTTATACATACATATTACCACCCCATCTCCATAAAGGAGGTGGCTGCCTGATTCACTAGCCACCTATGACAAGAAGGGAAGTATGTAGAGATGGACATGAAATGGTGGTTCATGCTGCTTTGATCATTGGCCCAACAGGTGTTCTGCAGTTCTGAGCCCCACCTCTTCCAGTGGGCACCTACTCAGAGGCAGCACTCCAGCTTTCTTGCCCCGCCTCCTATGGATGCTGCATCTGAGTGGGCGCCTGCCAGAGGAGGTGGGGCTCGGAACTACAGAACACCTGTTAGGCTGATGGCCGAACCAGCATTTTGTGCCCATCTCTAGTATGTACGTTTTTATATGCATGCTATATCAAATTGTTGTGGAAATTAATCTAGTCTCAATTTTTCTGTTTAACAGTACCACCTACCAGTATGCAAGGTGTCAACTCAGCTGTGACTTCATTTCCCTACATGAGGGAGAATATTACCATAAATGGTATGTGTTTCTTCTTCATTATGAACATTAGTTTAATGAATTGTTTAAAAAAAACAGCAAATGTCTAGCTGTTATCGGTTAGGTGTCAAGGCATAAAGCAATTACAGAGGTAAATTTCAAAGTATATTAAAGGTCAAATAGCTAAGGGAGGTTTTTGTTCATTTCAGTCTTGATACTGATATTTAATCTTTGGTCATAGGAGAATATTTTATGTCAGATGGGTATGCAAATTATCTTTTACCATTTATTTAAGACTACCTCCCGGTTAGAAAGTACTGCCTACAGGTAGCTGTGCCATGGAAAAGCTCAGGAGCATTCTGCTTTCTGCAGAGAAAACGTTGATTTGATATTAGCTCCCAGACCTCTGGTTTTTCTCTTCCCCTGTCTGGGTCACGGCCAGAGAATATCTTTTCTAAACCGGTTTGTCTAGTTTCCTCTTTTGGTCTAATCAGGTAGCTCTATTCCTCTTTTGTGTCATGTTGAGAAGTTGCAGGAGTTTTCTTTTTGTCAGACAGAAACCACAAATCTTACGGGGAAGAAGACCTGTGTCACTTAACACAGCCGAGCTCTGATTTCATCATTTTCTGAGTAACCTCTGTATTATTGAAAGATTTATAATGGCACCTTGTTGTCAAATCGAGACACATTAAAGTTGTTGATCAAATACGTAGGGTTTGGTAATCACTTTAGGCAGGAAAATCCCACAGTTATATTCACAGAACGCAGCTAGAGGTATAGCAAATGATGGAATAACTGAATCAGTAACCCTAGGCTAAGGAATGAGACAAGGGATCAGTTATTTACACTGATAATAGAATTGTTAGCACAGGTAAATAGAAATTATAAACAAATAAAGGCACAGAAATAAAATAAAGATAAATTTGATGACACACTATTAATAATTAAGAACGTAACAGAGCTAATCAGAGCACATTTGAGAGTAGTTGAGGAAATAATAGGATTGAAAGTAAACTGGGATAAGTTAGAGTGTTTGCTGTTGAATTATTCTGAAGATGAGAAGGTGAAAATGAAACCTATTTGAAGCAAGATTGCAAAGTGTAATTAAATATTTAGGGATAAACATCACGTGGAATTTACAAGATATAGTTAAAAGAGATTTGGATAGGTTGAAAAGGGAGATACGTGAACAGATAAGACTATCAGAAGTTAAAAGATTTCTTCATTTGGCAGGGTAGCATTATATGAAATGGAAATTATTCCTAAATTCAATTTCTTATTTTGGATGCTTCCGATAAAGATCACTGAAATAGATCTGAAAAAAATGATAGAGTATGATAAAGACATTTTAATGGCAATAAGCAAGCAAGGATTGATAGGAGGCACTGGTATATACCACAAAAAGAAGGAGGTCTCATTATACTCAAATTAAAAGATGTTATATAGTACATCAACTTGGACATATTCTGGACATTATAATAAATAGTACAAATTTAATATGGAAAGATATAGAAATGTATGGAAAGGAGAATTTAGAGTGTATTCCATTTAAAGAAAAGATTTGAGAAGAGATTAAGAAGATTGCCAACCCTTTCTTTAAAAATACATTAGAAAGTTGGAAAAACTATAGAGGAGGACTGAGTCCACCAATTTGCATCTTTACCCAGGTGGTGGAGCTAACAAACTTTCCAGAAAATCTTTAAAAGATATTTTTAAATGTACTAAAGGATAAGGAGTTAAATAAGATAAAGGATTGATTGGAGAGTTAGTATAAAAAAGGAGGGGTGAAGGGGATTTCTTGATTAAATATATTTCAAATAGAAAGATGGACAACGGTATGGAAAAGCAAGAAAGGAGAAGGTAGACAAATGACAACATTTGAAATGATTATTGAAAAAAGATTAAAATCAGAAGCAGTCTAAAAAAGAAATGATGTGAAATATGTAAATTATATATAAATACAATAGGGTTAAAAGATTAATGGCAAGAAGATCTGGCAAATGAAATCATAGGAGATTATTGGAGTATAATATGGAACAAAAGAATCATGAAGAATATGTCTGTAAGGGTTAAAGAAAATTGTTATAAGGTAGTGTGGAGATGGTATTTAACACCGCTAAAGATTAATGTATTAAACAAGAACCTATCATCTCTGTGTTGGAGGTGCAAAAAAAAAAAAAAAGGGACATGCTTACGCATGTGGTTATTTGAAATAAGGAGGAAAGAATGAAGGCAAGTTTTTAAAGAAATTAGGGAACTGGATTAGATATTCAAATGTCTCAGTTGACTGCCTTATTGAATATGGTTAATCAATTGAAGAGAGGAGAAAAGGACCTCATTATTATAAGGGCTATAGTTACAAGGTTATTATTTGCAAAGAATTGGAAATGTGATAGCCAAATTAATATTGAGGAATAGTGCAGAGAAATGTGGGATATGGCAATTAATGAGAAATTAGGATGTGAAATTAATTTAGGAAGAGGATTATAAAAAAGTAATGATTTCTTTAATATATAGAATTTATTTCTGGAATATGTATTTTGAAAAGCGAAGGGAGAGAAGTGGGATGAAATGAAATGTAAGAACATCAAAAGGTGAAGGTGGTATGGGTGGAGTATAATGTCTAAGAGAAATGTATTTCAGTGCTTACTTGAAATAAGGTGATGCAATGCAAAAATGTTTTTAGGTTTATGTTCTTTTTTTTGAGATTGATCAAGTCAGTTTCATCAGTACTAGCTTCTTTTGAAAGGAGAAGCCATAGAATGTTTGAGTTTTCACATTGAGAGTTACATTAATTTAATCAATTTTCTTTTAACTATTTCCAACAGAAGCTTCAGTAACAAAAAATGTCATACTTGAAAAGCCAACGAGACTTGAATTTATGTGTAGTTTGGTTATTAATTCTGCTATGAAAATGGAAAAAATGGAGGTGGTTTGGAAGATAGATGACAAAGAAATAAAAAATGAGAGCATCAGCAGAAATCCAACAGATACAAAATGGTGTAGTCAACACGAGTGAGTGGCTTTTATGTGTTTTCTCCTGCATAATTTGAAGTGTATGTGTATGAACTATGCAGTGAAGGGGATGTGAAAGAGGGAGATGCATCAGCATGACTTGCTTTCTTATCCATCAGTTATGCAGCACACGAGTTTCAGAAAAATTATACTCAAAAGTGACATTCCTAAATGGAGTTTTTCCCCTTTTCATTCATAATATGTAGCGTTATGTAAAGCAAATTCATAGAATCATGAAGTTGGAAGGGGCCTATAAGGCCATTGAGCCCAACCCCCTGTTTAATGCAGGAATCCAAATCAAAGCAGATCTGACAGGTGGTTGTCCAATTTTCTCTTGTGTGCCTTCAGCATTGGAGCACTCACTACCTCCCATAGTAATTGGTTCCATCATCATACTGCTCTAACAGTTAAGAGATTTTCCCAGATGTTCAGCCTAAATCTGGTTTCTGTGGCTTGAGCCCATTATTAGATGTCCTGCACTCTGTCTGGAATGAATGAGAACAGATCCTGCCTCTCCTTCGTATGACTGACTACCTTTCAAGTATTTAAAAAGTGCTATCATACCTCCCCTCAATCTTCTTTTCTCAAGGCTAAACATGTCCATTTCTTTCAGTTTTTCCTCATAGGGCTTGGTCTCCAGGCTCCTGATTATCTTTGTTGCCCTCCTCTGAACTTGTACCAATTTGTCAATGTCCTTCTTGAAGTGTGGTGTCCAGACACAATACTCATGATGAGGCCTAACCAGTGCTGAATAGAGAGGAACTAGTACCTCATGCGATTTGGAGATTATACTTCTATTAATGCACTCTAAACTAGTATTTGCCTTTTGTTCTTTTTTGTAGCCACATCACACTGTTGGATCATATCCAGCTTGTGATTTACAACAACTCCAAGATCCTTTTTGCTTGTAGTATTACTGAGCCAGGTATCCCCCCATCCTGTAACTGTGTGTTTGGTTTCTTTTTCCTTAGTGCAGTACTTTGCACTTACCCCTGCTAAGTTTCATTCTGTTGTTTTCAGCTCACTGCTCAAGCCTATCCAGATCATTTTGAATTTTGTTTCTGTCTTCCAGAGTATTGGTTCTTCCATCCAATTTTGTGTCATCTGCAAATTTGATTAGCATTCTTAGCACTCACTGATCCAGGTCATTAATAAAAATATTTAAGAGCACAGAGCCCAGGACTGAGTCCTGAGGTTACCCCACTTGTTACCCCCTCCCACTTTGAGAAGTAGCCATTAATCGTCACCCCCTGAGTATGATTCTATAACCAACTGTGTATCCAACTGACAGTTGTTCTATCCAGCCCCCACCTAGTTACCTTGCTAATCAGAATACCATGGGGCACTTTGTCAAAAGCTTTGCTGAAATCATGATATACTACATCTAAGGTGACCTGTTCAAAAAAATGAAATCAAATTAGTTTGGCAGGATTTGTTCTTGACAAATTCACGTTGGCTTCTAGTTATTACTGCATTGTCTTTTAGGTGCTTGCATAGTGACTGCTTTATAATGTGGGATTAATGTCAGACTGACTGGTCTGTAGTTCTCAGGTTCCTCCCTTTTGCCCTTTTTGGAAATACGGACAACATTATCCCTCCTCCCATCCTCTGACACCTCACCCATTTCCCATGATTTCAAAAAAAAAATAATAAGACAATGATTCTGAGAGTTCTTCAGCTTTCAATATTCTTGCATGCTGTTCATCGGGCCATGGAGATTTGAACTTCTTCAAGGTAATAAGGTATTCCTTGACTATTTGTTTATCCATCTCCAGATTCACTTGCACTTCACATTTGTCTGGAAGGTCATAATCTGTCCTTTGGGGAAAGAAAGAGCTAAAATAGGAATTGAGCACTTCTGTCTTTTCTTTGTCATCTGTTATCATTTTTCCATCTCCATTGAGTAGCTGAGCCACTGTTTCTTTTCTTTGTCTTTTGCTACACACATACCTGAAGAATGTCTGTGAAGATTCTCAGTCTATGCTACTTGTCTGACAGTGAGTGGAGAAGGACTGCAGAAGTGGGATTGTCACTCACTCCTAGTTCTTTGTCCTTCTAAGGAGCCTATTCAGACCAGAAGAAGTGAAACCAAGGTGGAGGAATTATCAGGGATCTCCTGTCAACTCTCCTCACACTGAAGAAGCTACCTGGATGAGTAGTGAAACGTTTCAGCCTAACAAGAAAGAAGTCCAATTGCCATGACTCAACTTCCAGATACCTGAAGAATGTTTTTTTGTTTTTGTTTTAAGAATCTCTAGCTAAGCTATGCTCATTCTCCGCTTTTACCTTGCTAATGTCATATCTTCAATTTTATGCTACTTGTCTGAACTTTTCCTTTGTGGCCTGGACTTCTTTCCACTTCCTATACGTATCCTTTTTTTGTTTTCAGGTCCTCTCCGAGCTTTTTATGAAGCCACACTGGCCTTTTTGCTGTCTCCCATCTTTTTTTTCCTTGTTGGAATTGTTAGTTGTGCCTTTAAAATGTCCTTTTTAAGAAACTCCCACTCTTCTTGGACTCTTTTTCTTGTTAGGATCTCCTGCCATGGGACCTTACTTATCGTTCTCCTAAGTTTATTAAAACAGGATTTTTTAAAAAATGTAGCATATATGTGTGGCTACACCCTGCTTTGGTTTCCTTTGAAATCAAGAATTCTAGTAGAACATGGCCACTCTCGCCCAAAGTTCTCCTTACTGCCACTTACTTACTTACTTACTTACTTACTTACTTACTTACTTACTTACTTACTTACTTACTTACTTACTTACTTACTTACTTACTTACTAACTAACTAACTTACTAACTTACTAACTTACTAACTTACTAACTTACTTATTTATTTATTTGATTTATATCCCACCCATCTGGTCTGGTCGACCACCAGTTCATCCACCAAGTCGTCTCTGTTGGTTAGAATCAAGTCAAGGATAACTAGTCCTCTAGTTTCTTAATCCACTTTTTGTAGGAGAAAATTATCCACCACACAAGCCAAGAATTTATTGGAAGGGCCATACTTGGCAGAATTTGCCTCCCAAGAGATATCAGGATAATTGAAATCTCCCATCACTGCTACATTGTGTCTTTTTGAAATGCTTGCAGCTTGTTTTTCAAAAGTTTCATCTGCATCCTCTCCTTGATCAGTCGGTTGGTAGCACACTCCAGCTACCGTGCTCCTTTTGTTTTTCACCCCAAATACATTGATCCAAATTGTCTTAATAGGACAGCCAATCACTTCTTCCTATATTTCTGCATAGGAACATACAGTGCAACTCCACCTCCATTTCTGTTCTTTCTGAACAATCCCTATCCTTCAATTTCTGTATTCCAGTTATGGGAGTCATCCCAAAAGAAACTGGGTTAGGAAAAACAAGAAAAGTATGCTTAGTAGAGGAATTCTATCTAAGATACTAGGGAGCAGGAAGAGGACTGGCTGTAGATGGAAGAAAAGTCATCCTCAAGAGCATTAGTCTGCGCACAGCTTGGAGGTAGTTAGTTGTAGGTAACGTAGTTACCTCTAACTAGTTATTTTCTGGATAGCAAGTAATGTAAGTAGAAATTACAGAATTACCTTTAGCTTAATAAGTGACACCCATGTTTGTTTATTTATTTATTTATTTAATTTATATGCTGCCCACACTACCCAAAGTTATAACCAGCAACACCTGGCCCAAAATCCAATGGGAAAAGCACATGCAAGGCAATCAGACACTGATTGCTCATTTCCTGGGCATCCAGTGACTTGAGCAAGTCTGTGATTGACTGAGCTACCTGAGAAAGACCAGCCAAATGATGAGACAGTCCATAAGCATCTACAGCAAGAGGATCCTGTCCCTTTTTACTTTAGTATGTTACATTTAATGACACCTTAAGGCATTTGATTGATATTTGATTCAAGACATGTTGGCAGTGTTTTTTCAAGTTTTATACCATTCTCTTATCGATTCTAAGTGACATCAGCAGCACTTTTCAGTTATGTCTTTTGTACTTTGGTAATACTAACCTGGTGCAATACCTAATAGTTACTAGAAGGAACTGGGGAGCATTTCTTTGTATTTGCTACCTGGTTGGTAAGGACCACACAGTGTTTTATAATAGTGCATAGTGCAACTAATCTCTTCCATGATCAGAGCACCAATAATTTAAAAAAAATTAAAAGAAAAGCAAAAAAAACAAGAAAAAGATACCTAAAAATACAAATCTGATAAAGAATCAATAAGTACAAAAACAAGCTATACATTTACACATGCTTTAATTATAACATTGACCAGGTTCCCAAGATCTAATGAGTCACTTAGTGAGTTCCTTAAAAAATTGTAACATTTAGAGCTCTCGGTCCACATGACATAATATCAAAAGAGAGACATTAAACAGATAGACAGGAGCCCAAATACCGAGGCAGACTTTCCTATCTTATTCTACCAGTACTGGTGCTGAAGGCTGTCTTGGTGCCAAATGTCATTGCAATTTTCTTTATTTGAACAATAATGATATTTAACACTATTGATAGCCAGTGCTGTGGCAACCATCATGACACCATCATGTATCCACATTGTTTGCTGTATCGGTTTGGTCGTGGTGGACTTCAACATTTTAATGGAAGATGTATGTCTCGATACAATGAAAATTCTACCTGTAATATCTGATTTTTGATTACCCATTTCATAAAATATTTCAGCCCTCAACTAATTAAACTGTCAATTTGAATTAGCCTCACAATGTACCCCTTTTAGAGGATGTTGTGCCTCCATGAATTTGGAATATCACTATTGTAGCAATTTTGCTTTCATATTGCTATGCAATTATTTTCCATTTTTACTTAGTAAAATAGTTCAATTTTGCATATGATCATCTGATCAACCCACAATTGTATAGTATTAATTATTGAAGTATTCTTTTCAGGATAAATGTCATAAACAAAGACGACATAAAGAATTACGCTTGTGTTTTTAAAACTGAGCCAGAAATCAGTGCTATATTTCATTTACAAGGTAAGAGTTCAAGAGTTTTCTTTCTTTATGGATTTTCTAAATACTAAAATGCTATA
Organism: Pogona vitticeps; assembly: GCF_051106095.1. NCBI lineage: Eukaryota > Metazoa > Chordata > Lepidosauria > Squamata > Agamidae > Pogona > Pogona vitticeps. Next base: position 289,223,906 of record NC_135784.1, read on the forward strand.
ATTAAATTTTGTTAGTTATCTGGGTGAAATTGCTTATAGATGTATATGTTCCTTTTTGCGCAGAACAATGTTGTTTAGTCGTTAAGTCGTGTCCGACTCTTTGTGACCCCATGGACTAGAGCACACCAGGCCCTCCTGTCTTCCACTGCCTCCCGGAGTTTGGACAAATTCATGTTGGTCGCTTCGATGACACTGTCCAACCATCTCATCCTCTATCATCCCCCTTCTCCTCTTGCCTTCACGCTTTCCCAACATCAGGGTCTTTTCCAGGGAGTCTTCTCTTCTCATGAGATGGCAAAAGTATTGGAGCCTCAGCTTCAGGATATGTCCTTCCAATGAGCACTCAGGGTTGATTTCCTTCAAAATGGATAGGTTTGTTCTCCTTGCAGTCCAGGGGACTCTCAAGAGTCTCCTCCAGCACCACAATTCAAAAGCATCAATTCTTCCGCAGTCAGCCTTCTTTATGGTCCAGCTCTCGCTTCCATACATCACTACAGGGAAAACCATAGCTTTGTGCAGTACAATATAGTTTTATAAATAGAAGCAAGGCAGAGCTGGAACATGGATGCAGTTGTGGGACTCTGGAAAGGAAGGAAAAAAGCACAGCTTTTCTGCTTTTTTAAAATAGAAAACATTGATAAACATGAGAAATGTAGTGCTGCCACTCTGTTTCAGCCTGCAATTTGTGACTTGGGGACCTTTCAAATGTTTTTTTTAATCATTTAGAGCAGGAAAGCCTGAGAATGCTGAAGGCAACCCCAATTTTTTTTCAACATTTCATGCACTAATCCCCAGTAATTTTTTGCTTCCCTACATGTCCGCCAAACATGTATTGTATTTTACATTTCTGTCTTGTATTTTACATTTCCAACACTTGTTAGAAACGTTTCCCATGCATTTTAGAAAGTTTCGTTGGAGTCATATGCCATCTATAAAACTTTTTATATACATTTTCTTTGCAATTTACAGATTGTGCAGACTTAATATTTGCCAAATTTGTGTCCAATGATCTAGATCAATATCATGACCAATATTTTGCACCCATTTTAACCACTTCATCTTCCATTTTCATATTTAAGAGATTCTTATTTTATCATTTGCAGTAATTTATTAAATGTTTGTTCTTCATAAAAGCCCATTGGTTTAGCTCTTATGTATCTCGAGTCTAATTGTAATCTTATCCACCAATGTTAAAAGACCTTTTGTTCCTCTAACTCCTCTCTAGTCTTTAACACCCTGTCTTTCTTTAGCAGTTCTTGATACCTGTGAAGTTTTGTTGAGCCCATTAAGGCTGGCTGTATAAATGATTCTAATGGTGACACCCCACCCCAGAATTTTGTGATACATTTGCTTTTGTATTTTATTCCAAAACCATAATAAAGATTTTCTTATCTTTTGATTATTGAAGAATTTTTGGTCTTTAGCTTTTTTTAATACTAAAAAAAGCATGCCATCCCCTTCATTTAACCTGATTTTGATCCCACTCACCCCCAATTGCTTCCTGAGTCATTTGTTTCACAGCAAATGCTGCAATGGGAAGTGGAAGATTGTCAGAAGCCCACTCTATTTCAACAGCATATAGGCAATCCCAGATTTAAATGGGCATTGGCCATGCTATGTGTGGGATTCTGGGAGTGGCAAGGAAAAAACAAACTTCACTTCCTAAGCTGTGGAACTTGACTATCTGTGTGAATGTTCAGTTTGTTGGAGATCCAGCTTGCAGGATTATCCCTACTTCCTTTCTTTCTGCAGGAGGGACGTAACACAACTGTGATGGATTGTTTATGCAGACAGTCTGGCTCATGTTTGTTTGTATGGTTGATGGATTTATATACCACCTCATTAGTATATGCACTACTCTTGGCGACTTACAAGCTACGAAGTTACAAGTTACAATATCAGTTTATAAGTATTACAGTGTGCTTCACATTACAATGTTAATTCGTTCCAGAGAAATCGCTGTAGAACAAAAATGTTGTAATGCGAAAATAAAAAGCCCATTGAAATACATTGAAACCCCTTCAATGCATTCCAATGGGCTGGAAACTCACCATCCAGCGAAGATCCTCCATAGGGTGGCCATTTTCGGTGGCTGTCTTGCGAGGAATCCATCCCAGAAAACAGCAGGGAGCCATTTTATTTTCCTGGTGGCCATTTTGAAACCACCAATCAGCTGTAGGAGAATCGTCGTTTTACAAAGAATTGGTTCCCGAAGCAGGGAACCGATCATCGCAAAGCGAAAAAACCCTATTCAGACAATTGTTTTGCGATTGCAAAAACGTCATTGTAATGCGGGGCAATCGTAAAGCAAGGCACCACTGGAATTTCCGTTTTTCTATAATCAGTTGAAGACAATATTCATGGCTCATGTTGATCACAACAACAGTTCTTTGAGATATGTAAGTCAGGCTGAGAAAAAGAGTTTAGATGAATGTCACCTATTGAATAGCATGGTTTAACTCCCAAGCTGTAGGCCAAGACTCTAACCACTACGCCATGATGGCTTTTGCACTCACTGAGGATGGTTGTTCCTTTTATGTCGAGCAAGGTCTTCTGACTCTCATTTTGATAAGGAATGCAGTGTCGTTCCTGGCCAAATTTATCAGTATATAATTCTGGAGCCCATTCACTTGCCCAAAGCTTGCTGAAGAGAAAACAATTAACCTGCTGGAAGGGACAGTAGATTAAGGGGGTCTATTGTTTAAAAAATTCTATTGATTGTTAAAAAATAATCATTTTTATATTTTATTTATGTAGATTGATATTTTTAATTTGATTTCCCATATTGTTACTATACAGTATATAGTCTTTTTCTTTAAAGTATTATTTGTTGTTTTACTATATTGTGAATCCCCCGGAGTGGCCTCAGTTGCCAGATGGATAGTATAAAATTTATTTAAATGTATAAAATTAAATAAAATCTACCATCCTGTGGAAAGGAGTTCCATTGTCTGACAGCAGCTACAGAAATGGCCCTTTTTTAAGTCTTCCCTTGGGCAATTGGGGGACAGTGGAACTGAGAGAAGGGTCTTCCTTGGAGAGGTGGAAGCCTACAGAGATGCATAAGGGAAATGCAAACTTTCTGATAGCTGGAGCTTTTTAGGACTTTTAAGGTCTTAACCATCATGTAGAAGTATTTTGGAAGTGCTGATTATGACTTTAATACTGGTGTTTAATCACAAAGTGGGGGGGGGAATAGCAGCACTCAGCAAGGGAGAGAAATGGCATAAGGAGAAGGAAAAAAGTGAAGAGGTTGTGGTATAAAATAGGTGAGAGCAGTTCCCACTTCCTTAAAAAATAAACGTTCATAGAAATCTTTCCTTAAACTGTTCTGACCTTTACAGTGTCTATAGAGACAGTAGAAATCTGTAGAGACGGAGCTTCTAAGGTGTTAAATGGACAGACCAGTGGCAATTGTCAGATACACTGTAGCCCTGGATCAGTTTGGTGATGAACCAGGGTACTGTAATATGGCGTACAGAATATTGGATTAGGACTCGGGTTCAAGCAGCTATGGAAACGTTTTGTAAAAATTGTTGTCCAGTTTCTCTGGCAGGTCCAACCAACACATGCAATTCCACCAAAACATGTGATATTATATAATATAGAGTTTGGTTTCCTGGGATAGCCCAAATCATTCGCCTCAATAGGATAAAACAATAAGCAGATCTTTATAGGGATCTGAAGATTGAATGTCTGAACTTCTTGAACAGTTTGTGCACAAATTGTTCTGGCACAACCTTGTACTGATATGTTTACAGCCTTGTGATGAGTTGTGACAAATTTATACAAACATCAGAAATATACTGATTATCTGATTACATGAATACAAAAATAGATACAATAGATGTTTAGTATTTCTGGAACAAAAGTTAAGTTTTCTGTAAGCTCTTCCAGTCTTTATCTCTCATGTTAAAATGTCAATTTGTTTAATACAACCTATGTTTTCTGTCTTTGGGGACTTTCTGCATATCTCTTTCTTCCTCCCTGTCTCCTTGGCTTCCAGCTGGGAGAGGGGGAGTGACATCCATGTGGTGTGTTTCAACAAATTTGTGAGGAAGAGTTGGGGCACTTATCTTATAAGAAAGGAATGTGTTTAAGGAGAATTTCTAGTGAATATACTTCTTTATACTATCTTGTTTACAGTGAAAGTAACATAATGTTTTGGGTACATTTTGAAAGAAAAAAAATTATATCAGACTTATTGGGTTCCTTTTTTATTGTGTTAGAAAGATTATTCCAAGTTATGGATGGGGAGAATTATTAGATGATGATGCTTCTAAAGTGATGCTATTTATACACTTGGCAGGTTAACTAGTAATGGATTTCCTCCACTCAGATGCAAACATAGGCTTGGTTGCAAGTACAAGCAAGAATTAAGAAAACGGGCCTACAAATTATTCATGTCAAATAAATAGCTCTATGTATGGCAAATACAGTGTGTGTTCATTATAGACAGATATGTCATTTCATGAGTGGTACCTGATTCTTTTCCTCAGTGCCTGAAATACATATAAAATCCAAGCAAATCGTAAGTTACGTTGGTGATTACGTTGTCTTGTCATGTACCGTTGGTGAAGAAAAAAAGCACTATCAACCATCATCTTGGGCTTGGCATACAGCCAATGGAAGTGAACAGGCAAGTTTTGCTCATTAGCAAGAGAAAAATATTATTTCATCCTAATATAGATACGTTCCAAATGTTTGATATAGAACTGGTCCTAGTCAACCCCTACATCTGCTTTATTGCATTTTAGCCTCTCCTAATGGTAGGGTAGGAAATTTTAAGGCTTGCCAACTCTTTATTTTTTTTAACTAAAACCCCAGAATCTAGTGATCAGAGTTAGGTACCAAAAAACAAAACAAACAAAAACCATAAGGAATGAAAAACAGGATGTCTCTGAGTGTATTTTTAGATGTGGATTATTTTATTTTATTTTATTATTGGTCTTAGAATTGAATTTGGCAGACCCTTTACCCCCACAAGTTCATTTTTGAGTATCCCAAACTTTCTCCACTTCAGCTGCCTAATTTAGCTGAGAAAAGCATTACTCTTGTTAGTGTTGGACAACTGGGAGTCCTTAGGATGGCCAAGCAGCCAACTTGAGAAGTTTTTGTAGACAAGTCCACTTTCTCAGACCATGGAAACTCACATTAAAATATAGCAGTGAGTTTTTAATGTGCCAAAATGTTTTTGTTATTTTCATTTTTTATATCCTTTTGGCCTGATATTCCATTGTGATATTCTGTTAAAAAGAGGCAATTCCAAAAAATGATTTCTCCACTTTGAACTTTGTCTCACACCGTCATCAGGTTTTAATTTGAATTCACCTGTGCCTAATCCATTGCAAATTGTGGATTTTCTTTCTGCAGTTTCATTCCATATTCAGTTTCATTCCCATGCTGTGGAGGCAAGTGACTCCAGTAGTGTGGCTGCTCTGAATCCACTTCAAGGTTTAGTTAAAAATTTAAAGGAGCTATCCAAGGTGCTGAGCCTCTTTGGAGATACCCTGTTTCCCTGAAAATAAGCCCTAGTAGGATTTTTCAGGATGCTCGTAATACCCCGCAAAATAAGCCCCAGTTAAGTGAAACCCTGCCCTCCACCATTGTGCAGCAACCAGAAGATGACATGACTGTCTTTGAATAAATGTAGATTGTTATACATGAAAAAAAAATCCCTGGTAAATAAGCTCAAATGTGTTCTTTGGAGCAAAAAATCACCCTGAACTCACCAGCTTTCATTGTTCCCAGGTCTAAAAGATTCTCCATTTTCTAATGATGTAAGAGTTCGTCTTTCACTCTACTAAATTAGATCTTCTTTTTTTTTTGGCCAGGTTGCTCTTAATGCTACTTTAATGCCAGAAAAATACCTCATTATTGAGGGACCTGCCAACATAACCAAACTGAAGATCTTGAGTCTGTCTGAGAAAGACAGTGGACTTTACTGGTGTGAAGCTATATTTCCAGTTGGTGAAAGCAAAGGGAATGTGTCGCTCACTGTTCTCACCTACATGACTCCACTTAAACCATTTCTTGGCATAGCTGCTGAAGTCGTTATTTTAGTAGCTGCTATTTTTATCTATGAAATGATCTCAAGAAAGAAAGAAGTTCAAGTTGGTAAGATATAAAGCACCACATTTTAATTTCTCTCCTTTTATTTTTTTAAAAAATGCACATTAATATTTTATTAATAAATTCATAATAGATTAATTTATTATTAATTTATTAATAAATTTATATTAATGTGGATTATTATATATTATACTAATTATTATATATATCCACATTAATAGTAACTTTCATCTTGTGGATATATGAAGCTGCCTTATAAAGTCATGTCAATAAATCTTCTATTCAAGTACCATCTACTCCAGCCTTCCCCAAATTTGCATCCTCAAGGCATGTGGTTTGCAAACTTTGTCATCCCCAGTATGCATGGCCCAAGTAGTAATCCTATAAAGTGTACTTATGAGAGTACAATTCTACTCCCTGTGTGACTTGAACGTAATGATCAATGCATTTATCAACGCTGGTGGCTTTGACTTCAGTGGTATGGAAGAGAACTTAAGGGTGGAACTCGAAAAAGAATTGGGCTAATAATGTTTCCCATCTCAATGGAACTTCTCTCCACATTAGACTTGATTAGAATTGAGCTTCAAGATGATCATTCAGAATGTCTTTAGAGATTTTAGGCTGCAGTGTGCTTGTTGCAAAAGATCATAAGCTGCATGATCAGGTCCTAAGTCCCTTTGAAAAGACTTGATCCACAAATATAGGAAGCTGCCTTATATTAGTCTCATTATTGATTCCTCTCACCCAGTATAGTATACTCTGAATGGCAGTGAGTCTCCAGAGTTCAAGGCACAATTGTTTCCTAACTATAGCCAGACTTCTCTGGTGTATCTCTGATGGTTCCCAACTCATATATTAATCAAACATGATCCTACTTAACTGCTCAAATAAGAAAAGTTAAGGTGTGTTCAGAGCGATAGAGTAGCAGCGCTTGATTGTCTTCAGTATTGGAATCAGTGAGACCTTCAAGTCATGATGAACCTTTTGTTGATTTCAGTGGATCAGAGATGCAACCATGTGTGAGACTCTCTCTCTCTCTCTCTCTCTGTGTGTGTGTGTGTGTGTGTGTGTGTGTGTGTGTGTGTGTGTGAGAGAGAGAGAGAGAGAGAGAGAGTTAGGTGGTCTGCCATTTCCAGAGCTCAGACAGCCCAAGTCATCTAAAGGAGGAAGTTGTTGGGGTGGGGGTGGGATTTCTCCCCAGAAAGTTCTCTGGAAGTTTCCCACCCCACCCCAGATTCCTCTTTGGTTGGCTTTAGTGGGAAAGAAGACGCCTCTACATTGAGTTAGGCAATAGGGCTGATCCTGAGATACTTTGGGGCAATGGGGATTAGACCCACAAGAGTGAGGGTCACCTCCCAACCTCCTCCTAGTACTCACTATTTCAGGTAACACTAGTGATGGTGGATGTATGCCTATGGATATTTCTTTGAATGTACCAGAGACCGTTGAAATGGACATGTATTTTCTCCCAGTTCTGATGGAGAGGCACTTCCCTAACACCTTAATACCCTCTAGCCAGCAGTTCGTGGGGCTAAACATTTCTCTTCTTCTGGATCCAACCTCTAATGTTCATATTGGCATATCCGGAAATAAATGTCCCATTTAAATGTGTTGATTTTGGATAATACAAACATTTCCATTTAAGCTGTCAGTGAAATAGATTGTTTTATTAATCAGTGCTTTACTTTTTTAAAAAAAATGCTGATGTGTTTATTTATTTATTGGCTCACAGAGGTTGAGAAGGAATTCGAACAAGCAGAAACACTGTAAGTAATTAAGTTACCCTGTATTTTTCTATGTTTATGTGAAGTATTTATAACATTTATACTAGGGTGAGGAAAATTCAGATCTTCAGATTTTTTTTTTTAACAACGTGTCACCAAATCCCTCACAATGATGAGTGGAGCTAAGCGAATTGTAGTTAAAAAAAATCCCAGGAGGGTAAAAGGTTACTCACTTGTGGTTTAAGCAATAGGAGATGAATAACAGTTCCATTAAAACTGAAGTACATTTTCTCATGTTGTTTAGTAGATGTTGGATGACAATGCAGTGTGGTTGTTCATTTCCACAGAGAAGAGAATGCTCTGTTTTTGTTAAGTACCAATGTGTAAGCACATGTAGGAATTCAAAATTAACAGTGACAGGTTGTTTTAAAGCAGTAAATACAGAACAGAATGCATTCCTCAAATCAGGCTTATTTGTTCATCTGGACTACAGAGACCTCATTACCTTGTTCTATAGACATATCTGCACTACACAATTATATCAGTTTGGTGGAAATTTATTAACTCTGTGGCCAGTTCTTCTCTTCAGACAACCTTTCCCTGGCTGCCCGAGTGGGGTTTTACTGCTTTGAATGTGCTTTGATGGAGCTTTTATTTAACATTTTTTCAGTGTGGTATTTGATCCTCCTTAGTATTTGTATATTCACAGTTGTTAGCTTTAAGTACTGTCTTTTAATGATGTAAGCTGCCTGGATTCCTTTTTAAGGAGAAAGGCAGGGTAAATATTTTAAATAAAATAAATCCTTGGACTTGTTGTTTGGTGAGATACGTAGGATCTTTTGCTAAAGAGGTCTGCCGTTGCCATTCAATGGAGTGCATGAGGACTCACTAGCAGAGAAATCTCAGTGTCATGCCAAATGTGGGATGGAGCCTTAACAGTTAAAGTGCTATCAGATTGGTGTAACTGTGTATTATAGTTATTGTATTTCTGAGAACAAGAAAGCCACAGTGTGTTTCCTGTAGTGAAAATGGCAAGTCATGGTTTAAAATTACATCTAAAAATATCTTCAACAGGACCAGCTTCTTCCAGAAAGCAGGAGTCACCTCCACTGATGACTTTTTTAAAGCCTATTCTTCTCTGGTTGCTCAGGAAGTTTATGAACAGTAGTTAAAAATGAGATGGCAATCCTAAAAATAAGTAAAATCATTATTTGCTTTATGTAAAAAAATCGAACATAAGTCCTAAGGACTCACTGGTCTTTCTCCTCTGCAGGAAATCGGAAGACAGCAATGGTGTGGAAAATAGTTCTACCAGACAAAGAAAAACTTAAGTTACATATCATCAGGCGGTAAGTTCAAAATACATTAGATAGATTCCAAAACTAATAATAATAAATTGGAGGGAAAGTGCCACATACTGTAAAAGGCACAGGGGACCTTTTTTCATTCCAAAAAGAAATAAACGCACGAAAAGTCTTCAAGCCACACATATGGTGCCTTTTACCCATCCATGTTTTAAGAATTCTCCAAAATCTGTGTTTTATTGATTGCTGTTATGATGTACAGGCTTCTGGAAAGATAAATTGTCAGGGATGGGAAAGTTGGTTTTGTGGACTCCAGCATAGCCAGGGGAATTTTCACAGGCCAGTTTCAACTAATAGGTCAGAGGTCTCCTCCCAATGTTACTGTATCCTGATTCTTACTCCTCCCCTAAACTCTTCTGAACAAATGGGTCAAACCTGACCTATCCCAGGAGGCAAAAAATATTGAAACTGAGGTTGTTCTAATTTGGGCACATCGTGAGAAGGCAGGATTCTCTGGAAAAGAAAATAATTCTGGGAAAGGTGGAAGGCAGTAGGAAAAGAGGAAGGAAGACCAAATACAATATGGATCAACTCCCTAAAGGAAGCCACAGGCTTGAGTCTGCAAGAGCTGGGCAGGGCAGTTGAGGACAGGACATTTTGGAGGGTGGTCATTCATGGCATTGCCATAAGTTGAGAGTGACTTGTCGGCACATAACAACAGCAAACACTCTCCTACCCTGTGTCTGGGCAGACATACTCTGAGTAACTGATCCTGGAGATTTAAGATACCCTGTTTCCCCGAAAATAAGAACTGACCTGAAAATAAGCCCTAGTATGATTTTTCAGGATGCTTGTAATATAAGCCCTACCCCAAAAATAAACCCCAGTTAAGTGAAACCCTGCCCTCCACCATTGTGCAACAACCAGAAGGCATAGGCTGATATTCATGGAGTCATCCGACCTAGCACTCAACCCTAAATATCTACACTCACTTCTTCACTTGTGGAAATTTGCTTCCAAGACTTAATGATGATTGAGTTATACCGGCAGTTTTTAATCAGTAGGAATCTGGCCAATGTGAATGAATCCATAATCAGAAGTGACACTATTTTGAATTAGCCAGTACTACCTAAATATATATTTTAATATTTATTATATATTATTTATTATCTTCTTTTTAGGCAAACCAAAGGAAACATATCTGTCTGGCACACCAGAAAACCTCGCACAGTTGAGAACAGCAGGAGTCAACTCCTGACCATGGCCTTTTATGCATCTTAAGAGAAAAAACCTCTTGCTTAATGCCTTTTTAGTAATAATTGTATTGAATGATGCTACTATCATGCGCATCATCATTCAAGTACTTCCTGTACCCATGTTGTTGTAGGCTTTTATATGGTTATACTGTGTTATACCCACTGGAACATTTGGCCTCAGTTAGCAATAACCTGGCCTTAATTTTCAGCCATTCCTCTGAATGTGTATATGTATGACATGCTTTTTACTTACGTGTGGGCCCAGTGCTAAGCAACCTATCCCAGTCTCGTATTAATTATCTCATTTAAAGAAAGTAGTGCAGCATCAGAATAACCTTGTAGCAGCCATGATTCTCAAGCAAAATATGAAGGGAACTTCGTGTTTTTCATTGTTTTGAGAATTTTAATGTACTGTATTAACTCATTTCAGCCACTGACATTTTTTGTTTGTGTCTGTGTGGACAATGGGCCCCTCCTAGGATCTCTCTATCTTATTTTTTAGATGTATTCTTTTTTAGATTTTTTTTTAAAGATATAAGTTGCTATTGATGTAGAGATGACTGGAATGTTAGGATATTAACTAACAAACTTGGTCACTAGCAAATAAAAAAATTCCTCGTCTTTGGTATTTGAAGTTGTCATGTTTAAACTAATTAAATGTGTTTTAAATATTTGTACATAGGAAGACAACAGCATTCAGCTGTTCTTTTAGTCTGGAACTATTTTCTGCCGAGAGTAGACCCAGAACTGCGCTGTAGCTACATAGTTTATTTATGGTTTTTATGAAGATGTAAAATCCTCAGTGTAACAAAAACCTAGGAGGCACAAAACACTTCGAATGTATTTATTAATTAATCATTATTTATTTATTCAATTTCTATACCACTCATCTAGTCAAAGGCTACTCTGGGCAGTTTACAACATAGAAAACAAGGCAATTAAAATCAAATTATTTCATAAATCATAAAATGACACATCCACAACTTACACAAAAGAAATAACAAACCATTACAACACATACTACAACACAGTGAATAAAAACTAAACATTTAAATGGCCAGTGATTTTATAGTATTTTGGCTGTAGCAACATGTTGGTAAGTTCCATAGATGAAATGTTTTGAAAAGCCTTAACTACCCTGTTTCCCTGAAAATAAGACCTAACCTAAAAATAAGCCCTAGTATGATTTTTCAGGATGCTCGTAATATAAGCCCTACCCCCCCCAAATAAGCCCCAGTTAAGTGAAACCCTTCCCTCTACCATTGTGCAGCAACCAGAAAAAGATGACATGACTGTAAAATAAAAACATCCCCTGAAAATAAGCCCTAATATGTTTTTGGAGCAAAAATTAATATAAAACCCTGTCTTATTTTCGGGGGGGGGGAGGATAGTAGATCATAAGCTGTTTCTTGAAGATACCCAGTGAAAAGCCATTCCACGGCTGAGGAGTGACTCCTGAGAAAGCTCAGTTGCTTGTTTTTGCTTTGTGGGTCTCTCTCGGGGTCAACATCCTCAGCCATCCTGCCTGGAAGGACCACTTAGGGTGGGTGGTCCTACTTGGGAGTAGGCGTTCTGCCAGTGTATTTTTAAATTTTAAAGTATCTCTCATTCTCCTGGTCATAGCTGCATATTTCTGCATCTTAATTAATTTTAAATAATGTGCTGGGGAGATACCCACACTGAATATAGAATGCATTATTGATCAGCAGTGCATACAGCTTGTCTTTAAATATTCGCAGGCTTTTTATTAAGTGTGTGTATATATACAGATACAGGAACGATATTTGTTCTCAAGATTGCTCACATTTTCAGGGTGTTCTCTTTAATTAAGCCTTTTTTTGGTATGATCTGGCCACAGTTAAGCTATTTAAAGGGATGTTAGCTCCCTTTGAAGCAGAAATTGGCTGAATTGGGAGCATGACACTGCTGCCTCCAGACCTCCGTGCACTCTCTTGGATGGTTTCCATTGAGGAAGCCTACACATTTAGCACCCCCTGGTGCATGAATCTTCTCAAGATGCCTAGCTCTTGTCATAGCAGAACATCTGGGGCAGGAGCACCAGCAGCACTCTGTACCTCATAATCCCATGAAGCCCACCCCTTTATCCAATTCAGATACAAAGGGGCACATGTGCTTTGTTTTCCTCAATTAAATCCATCAAACACAGGCAGGGCTTCTTTCTGTGGCAACAGGAAACAGGCAAGGGGTGGGGTGAGAGCCCTCCCCCAGTTCATGCTTCCAAATTAACCCCTTTCGAAACACCTGAATAGAGCTTAAGTTGACCCAAACAAGCTAGGATTGCCTCACCTGTATATACACAGGTGTAGCCTTTCACATGTGTAGGATGAGATGAGAAGATCCATATAGGTAAAACAGATTGTGTACATACCTTTTATATCACACTCCAGCTACATGTGACTGCGGTAGGATATTAGCAAGACCACTGCATACACTGGCTGTGGGTTCTGGAATTTTTAGTCCACAAAAGGAAGATTCACAAGTTTGCAGGGTTGGGGAATGTTATTGGATGGCAGCTCCCATGAAGGTTGCTGTTATAGTCAGTAGAGAAGGCTCATGGGACCTGCAATTGATCAGGATCCGAAGGCCAAGTGCTCCCCATCTTTATTTGGGGTTACATTTTATTTCCTAAGATAATGTCTAAACACCTTCAGTTCTCCCCTGACAATCATGTCCAAGCAAACAAGTTCAGCAGTTGCCACCTCATTGGTGGCCCTTTGCTGTCTACTCAATACTTTACATGTGCAACTGAGGGGAGGGAATCTAAAACATGGACCTTGCTGTTCATGCAGGAGAGTTCTAACTGGATGGGGATATCTTGTCTAGTCCAGTATTGCTAAAAGCCTATGAGGAACTAAAGCAGGCAACGTGATGCAGCATCTGGGAGAGCTTCATGTAAGTATCTTCCTGTCACCGCTTCACCAAGACTGCATCTCCTACTCCTTCAAAGTTCAGGTCTTTGGCCTGGAGCATGGCAGCTCTTCGTCTCTAGAAACTAATCCTGGGCAAACTTATTGTGAGTGCCCAGGTTCCAGGATTGAGGTGTTCATGAAGCAGCGTGTAATTTCTCCATCCTTGTCATGGGCCTTTGGTGTTGGACTGGGACATGGATAGCAGCAGTGGAAGTCTTAAAGGCTCTCTGGGGTCTCTGGCCATTCTGACTCACAAATCCAATGGTATTTTGATCTGATTTCCCCTCTTAACTGCACCACCAGTTTCTCAGCCCTTTAAGCCTGTGTCCATGACATTGCTGGACTCCTCAGTCATGACACTGGAAGAGGCAGACGGAGCAGATAATGAAGGACAAGGTCCAGGGACCACAGCCACCATCTTCCACCATTATAATTACACAAGAGGAGAATGGCTGAAGACAGGCACTTCTAAATGCATTTCCTTCTCCCATCTTTACCAGAATAATGCTGATAATAGATTGGTATAGTAATACTAATATTTGTTTAGTCGTTTAGTCGTGTCTGATTCTTCGTGACCCCATGGATCAGAGCACGCCAGGCCCTCCTGTCTTCTACTGCCTCCCGGAGCTGGGCCAAATTCATGTTGGTCGCTTCGATGACACTGTCCAACCATCTCATCCTCTGTCGTCCCCTTCTCCTCTTCCCCTCACACTTTCCCAACATCAGGGTCTTTTCCAGGGAGTCTTCTCATGAGATGGCCAAAGTATTGGAGCCTCAGTTTCAGGATCTGTCCTTCCAGTGAGCACTCAGGGTTGATTTCCTTTAGAACTGATAGGTTTGTTCTCCTTGCAGTCCAGGGGATTCTCAAGAGCCTCCTCCAGCACCACAATTCAAAGGCATCAATTCTTCGGCGGTCTGCTTTCTTTATGGTCCAGCTCTCACTTCCATACATCACAACAGGAAAAACCATAGCTTTGACTATTCGGAATTTTGTTGGCAATGTGATGTCTCTGCTTTTTAAGATACTGTCGAGGTTTGTCATCGCTTTCCTCCCAAGAAGAAGGTGTCTTTTAATTTCATGGCTGCTGTCACCATCCGCAGTTATCATGGAGCCCAAAAAACTAAAATCTGTCACTACTGTACCTCCATATCTTCCCCTTCTATTTGCCAGGAGGTGATGGGACCAGTGACCATGATCTTAGTTTTTTTGATGTTGAACTTCAGACCGTTTTTTGCACTCTCCTCTTTCACCCTCATTACAAGCTTCCTTAATTCCTCCTCACTTTCTGCCATCAGAGTGGTATCATCTGCATATCTGAGGTTGTTGATATTTCTTCCGGCAATCTTAATTCCGTCTTGGGATTCCTCCAGTCCGGCCTTTCGCATGATGTATTCTGCATATAAGTTAAATAAGCGAGGGGACAATATACAGCCTTGTCGTACTCCTTTCCCAATTTTGAACCAATCAGTGTTTCCATATCCAGTTCTAACTGTTGCTTCCTGTCCCATGTATAGGTTTCTCAGGAGATAGATAAGGTGGTCAATACTAATATAGTTAAATATAATTAGCTACTCATCCTGAGGCAAGTAGCTATGGGTGAAACAACAGTTTTAAAAATCTGTCTGCATGATGGATGCTGAAAACAGGAAGAGGAATCCTGTGTGTGTGTTGAAGCCAGACAGAACACACTGTGAAGTAGAAAAGATCATTAAGGCCTTCAAAAGAAAAATGTATAACAAAAGCAGCAACAGAAAATCGGAATAATACTTTCATTTACAACCCATGTTTGCTGGACAAGGCAAGGCAACATGTTGATTATGCTGTAGGCATGGGGGGGGAATCGATAATAAAGCAAAAGGAAATGAATTTAACGATTGTAGCACCAGGGATTTAATTAGCACCAGCTTACAACTTAAGCGAAACAGCAATAAAGAGAAAAGGGGAATTCAATACTGGATAAAGCCTCAAACATTGATTTGATTTTGATACATGACCTTTGTCAAAATAATGGTATTTACTATATCCAGCATATCTCTGGACTACATAAATAACTTGTAATGATTACTTATTTCTAATTAAATAAAGGTCTAGCCATGTGGCATTCCAGTTGTAACATAATGAGGGGCATCTTCACTTCACCGCCATGTAACTTGTAATTGTTACTTTTATAGTTACTTGGTGTGTGGCCTGATTAAATGGTGGGAGGGATGTTTCATTCTACCAGCTTCTAGCACCGAGCTCTTTATTACTGTATCCTCTTTAATTAGTTCTGGGGTTCAGTAAAATAAGATCTTGTGGCATCTTAAAGCCCACCATGTTTTCTTCTGCATAAGCTTTTGTGCACTACAGCACACTTTAATATGTCAAGAAAACATTGCTAGTTCTGAAGGTGCCATAAGACTCATTATTTCTGCTTCAACATACTAATATGGCTGGTTCCTTCCAATTTTAAAAAAATCACTGTATCGCTAACAAATTACTTATGTGTTGAAGATTACATCTTTGGACCTTAGAAGTAATCAGTTGCTTTTCAAGGCAACTTTCTAAGCTCTGTCCCAAAAATGACACAACCTCAAAAGTTCCATTTCTTGTACTTATGGCAAAGTAAGAATCCTGGCTTTTGTTGATGAGAGTGTACAGGTGGATGAATGCTAGGCTAAATAATTGAAACAACAAAGATGTTTGTGTGTCATCTTTTGAGAGGATTTTTTTTTCCAAAAGAACCTTCCAAGGCTATGCTTACTAACTTGGGCTCATGCACCTTTCTCTGCTCGCTTGCAGAACTGGGGAGGATAGACGAAGCTTGCCCTTCCAGATTAGAATAATGCTAGCTTCCCTCTAAACCAGGCTTGTCCAACCCGCGGCCTGAGGGCCGCATGCGGCCCAGGTCAGCTCATAATGCGGCCCCATGCAATTTTTTACTTTTAAAGAAATTCCAAAGTTTCAAGTAACACTGTCGGCGCTTGCGGCCAGAATGCGGCTGGGGCATGTCACAACAGTAGAGGGGGAGAGAGGGAAGTAAGGAAGGAGGGGGAGGGGAGGGGATGGGGGGCTATGTGACTGCATTGCGCCATCCCCATCAATAGGTGGACCCCCTCCCAGCTCCATAAAGCCGCCGGAGTCGAAGCTGGCAGCCTCTGCTGTCTGAGATCGCAGCTGCCGGCAAGCGTGCTTGGAGCGGGGCTGTGGAGGACAGATAGGGCTGCCCCCCCATGCGGCCCAAACCAAATGTATATGTGGCCCAAACCAAATTTTCATCTTCTAATGTGGCCCAGGGAAGGTGAAAGGTTGGACACCCCTGCTCTAAACAATGACTCAACTGTGATTAATCTAAACTGTACTTTGCTGAAACAGGTCAGCTGCCATGAAATTGGCTGGTTTCCCTATTATTATCTACAATTGGTTGGAACCGGGCAATATGGCATGCTGTGAATAATCTGAAGCAGAATAAAAATTTCTGGATTCAGAGCAACGACAGAGAAGAAGTGGAAAGAGATGATTACATGAACCTTACTGTAAACTCATTCTGATAATGTGAAACAAGCTCAGTGAGATGGCAGCAGTGTCTACCCACAGAAAGCTCTGCTTGGTCATATGCAGTCAACTTTTTAAAATTGTAGCTGTGGGTTCATGTGATCTCCCACCCATGAGACAGCTGGTCATCCTTGAGCATCAACTGTCAGAGGTTATTCATATGAGTCCTGGCTTTGACAACCTTCCATAGGATGTCCCTGCTTTCTTGAGGAAGACCTATGGCAGCTGGCCCCAGTAACCCAAGCTGGGTCATGTAAACCAGTGAGAAGCAACTGGTTCATCATCTGGTGTTTCTGGACTACAACTTTTACAATGCTATATTGCCTTGGGCATATGGGAGTTGCCATATGGGAGTTGCACTCCAGTATATCTGGAAGGTCACAACTACCCACTGTTGACTGATACCTAGCCACACAAGAGTTACTCTTGAAGAGCTGACATCTATCTAACTGGAAGAACAATGAGATGGCATGCTAGTAAACACACTACTAAAGAAATGACATAGGCCGGAGATGATAAACAGCTAGAGTTCTTCAAATTGTTTGAAACATACACTTGGTTCAATGAATTGTCACTCTTTCCATCAAGATATACCAAGAGGTCTCCTGTTTTCAGTATATTCATGATTCTCATCTAGTGACATTTGTCATTAAACTCACTCAAAAGTATGAGTAGAAATAGGATGAAAGCTTTCTTTATTCATCTCAGAGCACTGCACAATTTAAAATTAGGAATGTATATGAAATCTAGATAAAATTAAAAAGAAATTAAAGTGTTAAGATAATTAGATTATTTTGACCACAAGTAGGCTACTTCAATAGTGCTGTCACACCCATTTAGTAGATCTCCTTTTGTACACATAATTGGGCATAAATTGCATGTGCATAAGTGCTGCATTGGTTGAATTTCACCATAGTCACAGAAAATATGTCCTGTATTCAAGCAGCCCCATTATACCAAATTATTTTTGAGTTTCCTCATTTGCTTTGAACAACTTTCAAATGGTCTAGCCAGAATCTTGTCTTAGTGAGAGACACTCTTCAGCACTCATCCATTCAGCAGAGTGTGCTATTTTTGGTCTCCACAGGTTTAGTCTAGCCTCTTCTAATTTAATATTTAGAGCTTGATATGTGTCCAGAAAATTTCCTCTATTTCATTTGTCATATAGGGCAGTGGTCCACATCCTTGGGCCTCCAGATGTTCTTGGACTTCAACTCCCAGAAATCCTGGCCAGCAGAGGTGGTGGTGAAGGTTTCTGGGAGTTGTAGTCCAAGAACCTATGGAGGCCCAAGGTTGGGGACCACTGATATAGGGGGTTAAACCAAAAGGAAGTGCTAAAGCCAATGTCACTTTTGCCACTGGTGTTAGATTGCATCCATATTTAGCAGTGGCATTGGCACCAGATACATGTCATTGCTGCCTTGAAGAGCCCTTAGGCCATCCATTATCACTATGTCTTGGAACCCTAGAAACCGCTCAATAAGCCAGATGTGTCCAATGCAGGTAACCAGTGTCATTCAGGAAAAGGCATGTTGGGACAGAAATAAGGAAAATAACAAGGAAGTGGACAGAAAGAACAAAAAGAGGTGACGGTTCCTATTTTATAGTTTCTCAAGAGTAAGACAGAACAGCAATACACTGTTAAACTGCTCATCTAATTGGCCTTCAAGAGGTTTGGGACCTTGAGAACTGTCAGAGCTCCTCTTAAGATCTACCATCAATACCACCCACATTTCCCAGACTTGGTACTGTGGGTGGCCTTCCCTGAGGAAGGTTAGGAAGTCTTCAACCAGGAGCAGGGCCTTCTTGGTGGTGGCCACCTTGTAGAACACCCTGCCTGTGGAGGTGTACCAGGCCCCTAGCCTCCTGACATTCAGAAAACATGGGAAAAACTTGTTGTTCAGGGAAGCATTTCAGGACATCCTTCCTTTATGATTGTTATTTTATGATTTACTTATTGTTTTACATTGGGTTTGTCTGTGGCACTCATCCAGTGCTTTCTGCGAGTCACTTTTTATATTATTGTAATACGGCCATTCTTTTGATAGAAACCACCCAGATGGTGTGGTAGAGAAATGAAATGAAACCAAACAAACAAACCAACAACAAACCAACGAATGACAGCTGTCAATGGAACCACCTGTCGGGAATGTTGCCATTTCATTCTGCATTAGATCTTCTGCTCAAATCGCCACAGCCACAACTTCCCTTGGCACTAGAATAGGTATCTGGGGTGAGGGGTTGATTTCTAATTTGGGCATCATAGAAAAATAGAATTGTAGAAAAAGTAGAGCTAGAAAGGACCCCAGGAGGCTATTGAATCCAATAGCATCTCTGAAGAGTGCTCTCCTAATCTCTTTAAAAATGAAGCAAAGTCCATTACCTTCTGAAGCAGTCCAGTCTAAGGCCAAACAGCTCTTGCTGTCAGGACGTTTCTTTTAATGTTTAAGAGAAACTTCTTGTCTCATGATCTTCATCCATTACTTTGCATTCTACCCTCTGGAGTTACAGAAAACAAGCTTGCTTTATCTTCCACATAACAGCTCTTCTCTTGTTCAGGCTAAACATAGCCAGGGCTTGTGTTCCAGAAATGGATGGGGCAAAGGTAATGTTTGAGGGCAAAGAAAATCAGGTAGAAGGAATATGCAACGTTTACTGGTTTGGTGGTTGTGGGTTTTTTGAGCTGTTTGGCCATGTTCCTAAGGTTTTTCTTCCTAACATTTCGCCAGTCTGTGTGGCCGGCATCTTCAGAGGACAGGAGTCTGTCTATGCTCTGCATTCTGACTCCTGTCCTCTGAAGATGCCAGCCAAAAAGCCTGGAAAACCCACAACAACCATTGGATCCCGGCCATGAAAGCCTTCGAGAATACATTTTACTAGTTTGTACATTTCCTTGTCAACAATGTGAAGCACGGCTCACTTCTGTATATCAGCTTTCCAACTTTTAAATTGCCACCTTTTGTTTACTGATCACAGGTAGCAGCCAAAGAAACGTGAACCTAATGATAGAACCTCTCTGGGCCAGAGAGTCTGCAGTAATAATAATGCATCATCAAATCAACTCCAACTTAATTCTCCGTTTCCTAGGTAAAAAGCATTCCAAAGCAGTTCTCAGCCCTTCTTTCTGGTAACTCTCTGAGACAATGCAGCATGCCGTAGGCTACACAAGTGTCAGAGGGCATGTAACCCCATCAAACTCCAAACTATAGATGATTTCGGCTGGCTCCTCTCTCAGAAGATAGCTTGGAGATTCACATTTTTGATGTGCACCAACCCACTGAGCCACACTAGCTCATCTGGATGAACAGCCCTAGAATCACCACCTCAGGATCTCAGGTCATAGAAAGAGATGCTACATGAGCCTCCGAACCAAATCTACTGACATTTGTTTTCTAGATCAGTGGTTCTTAACCTTGGGTTATTCAGGTGTTTTTGGACTGCAACTCCCAGAAGCCTTCACCACCAGCTGTGCTGGCTGGGGTTTCTGGGAGTTGCAGTTCAAAAACACCTGAGTAACCCAAGGTTAAGAACCACTGTTCTAGATGCTATCAGTGACCTTTGTAAACCAAGACAGTCATTAAGGGAAAGCTTTCCTGGGAGAAAGTTCCTCACCTGCTTGCAGAAGGATATCAAAGATGGGGCCAGCCTGGCCTTCTGTGGGGAGGAGTTCCAACATCCCAAGTCTGGGAGCAACAACAGAGAAGGCCCTCTCCCATGTCCCCACCAAATGTACTTGTGAGGTGTAGGATTGGAAAGATTTCCCACCCACCCCTTCCCTGGAATGAAGCCAGGAGGAACCAGGTTTGGCTTGACATCTTTACCTATGTTCATGGAGTTACTTTCCACTGGTGTGTAAGTTGTCTCTATTGTGTCAGCCAATCTGGATGGGGAAAGCAGGTTTATATTACAGCATCATATACTGATGGAGCCATTAGGGCAGGATCACTTTCTGGTCTCTTTGGATTTGGATTTTCTTGGCTTTTGTACAGCCAGTCTCCAGGGCACCCTAAATTGTGTGTGAGACCTAATCCACAAGTGACAAAGTTCATCTATTATAAACCATTAAATACAAGAGGCTCTGTAAATTAAACCAGTGAAGCTTGAGGAAATTAATCCTCAAATGGAATTTTTGGGTCCTTTTTTAATCTTTTACCTGGCACCTTAAGCCCCCACAAACATATAATTACCACTGGGCATTCTTCCAGAATAGCATCTTTGGGGTTACATCACTCTCCTCTCCCCACCCACCACCCACCCTTCCCTGGCACAGCAAAGGAAAAGGAGAAATCAACAGAGAAGGTGGGGGCTGGAGGAAAAAAAAGGAATGAGGCAGCTGCATCGTCAAGCTGAAGGTAAGGAATGCCACGAAGTGGTGCCTAGGTTTTTCAGTTTGAAGACAGGCTTTTACAACATTCCAGGGGTATCCCAGTACAAATCCCTCATAAATCATGGAAAATAGGGATGCTGTTCAGGGAGCTTTCTGCACAGATCAGTGCATGGCACTGAATCGGGATTAATACATTTTGTGCTGGAACAGCCAATACCTCCCAAGTCAAGGTGAGCTGTACCCTGAGCTCTTCAAATGATTTTAGTAGAAAAATCTGAAGAGAACTGGACATTGTTAGTCTCTCCTTGTAAGACTAAAAATACAATAAAAAAGCAGGCCCAAGGTACAGTGGTTAAACCGCAGTACTGGAGTCAAGCCTTTGCTCGCCACCCGAGTTCAATAGCTGGCTCAAGGTTGACTCAGCCTTCCATCCTTTCGAAATCGATAAAACAAGGACTCGGCTTGCTATGAGGCAAAATGCTGTTTGCCCAAATGTGTTGTAGAAGGCCCTGGGAGTGCACTAGCACTATATAAGTTGAAACAACAACAATCGTAACAAATTAAACAGTTATCATTTTGTTGCCTTTCATGATAAACAAGGGTCAATTGCTCCTACCTGAGCTTCATGGCTGGGTCATTATCCTTCATGGTACATCCAGCTCTGATGGGAAAAGTCGCAAGCAATCTGAGTCAAGAAAATGTTTGCTGCCCACAGTTTTAAGCTTTTTGGTAATAAATGTTTGGAGGGAAGAATGACACCTGTCAGGTCGTGAGATTTTGGTGAGCATTTCAAATCCCTGCTCAGCCATTGACACTCACTAAGGTTGAAACCCTACTAGGGTTACCAGAAGTCAGAATCCACTTGACTGTACATCTCACACATACAGACTGAAATCCAGTAGTAAGTCACAACTAGAGTAGGCCCATTGAATCAGTGGTGATTTGGTAGTCAAGAACTGTGTAAGTTCCATTGACTCAATTAGCCTTCTTTAGTTACCACTTGCTGCTGGATTTCAACTATTATCAGTTCTGCAAGGACCATGAAAAATGATGTAATGGGGAGATAGGAAGGTGTGAATTCAGTGTTAGCCAAAACTTGGAAAAATAATGTTTTTTTAAGTCTACAGCTCCTTGAATCCTATGTTGCCATGCTGGCTAGAAAACATTTTGCACACAAGCCCCATAACAACTTCAATGGAGCATTTTATTGTTTCCGCTTCTCATTATAAAGCTTTAGCTCAGTTTTCAGCCCTCCAAAGTATTTTTGAGCAAAATACTATTGTGTAGTTTTAGGATGCCAGAAATAATTTAAATAAATTTAAAGCTTCCCAGCCCCCAAGTTTCAGCTCCCTAGGTTGGCTAGGACTCTTTTTTGCCTTGGGAAAGCCTTTGGGAGCTTCAACCAGGGTGAGAGAGAGATTTTAAAAGTCAAAAAGCATCACCAGATCACTGCCAGTAGTCCTAAACCCATGAAAAGTTACATAATAGGATCCTGCCCAAAATAATGATATGAATTTCTTTTAATGGTAAAAAAATACTTTTGTGCAGCTCTGCTGGCCCAATGAGAATGATGTCACTGGCTGTGCTAATGACAAGGGCCCTTGCTTTTTGAAGGGTGTGCAACTCACACGCAATGAGACAAAACGTATGCATGGCCTGAAATCAAAGCAGGAGCTCTTGTATTTGTAGCAGTTTACCATTGTCAGTGGCTTTGCTCCCATTATACCAATGGGGCTCTGCAACAGGATGCAGGCCAGTGTTTTCAAAGTTATTCACACAGCATTGCACCCTGGCTTGGTTTAAAAGAAGAATGGAGAATATGCACCGTTTTAGACAACGTTGGTCGGCATAGGGTCTCTAAAGACTGTGCCAGCTAAAGCTGATGGGAGCTGCAGTCCAATAATATCTGGAGCACCAACTGTTCCCCCTCTCTTGGTGACATCCTTTGATTATGCTACAGCTACAGAGATTTTGGAGAGGCAGTGGGGTGGAGAAAGTGCTAGGCTTAGACCCAGGAAGCTCATTTCCTATCTCTGGATGGCCATGAAAACTCAACCAGAGGTGGCAATGGTTGCCACTCCTTGAACATCTCACATACTTGACAAATTTATCAGGATTGGTGTAAGTGGGAGACAACTTAGAAGCTCATGATACAGACATTTCAGGATGCCATGCAGTTTCTTTATTAACCAGAAGATGTCACCGTTTTACTATGATTTAGAATGAATGAATTCTATCCCTCCCTCCCTCTCCCTCTCCCTCTCTCTCTCTCTCTCTCTCTCTCACACACACACACACACACACACACACACACAGAGAGAGAGAGAGAGAGAGAGAGAGAGAAAGCCTTGAAAACATTATTTAAAAAAATAATAAATGTGGTGTAGTAATCAAAAGAAAGACACTGCAACCAAATCTCTATAAATATTTTAAGATGGCATTCTGGTGAAGTTTTCCAGAGCTGGCTTCTTTCATGATGAGGCCAGGTGCTCCTTCTGGGTGCAAGTAAGGCAATCCGATTTTTGCCTTTGTGTGGCGTACCATGACCAGAACCTGGGCAGCATCTCATCCCTGCTGAGGCTGATGTGAGAAGGTAGAAATGCCTTTGTTTGGGGGAGAAAAAAGTGGTAGTGAAATGATAACCCAAACAATGATAGCTTCAATTGTCAATATAGCCACTAATTAGAGATAAAACCTGCAACTATATTGACTTCCTACATGGAAAAGAGAAACAGCTAACAAAGTTGATAGGACATGGGCTCTCCCCAATGATGACATGTGGAGATGGAGGCCCTATGATTGGGCAAGAATGGGGGTTGCAGGGCCATTTGGCCCAGGCCTCACCTCATGGGAAGAGGGAAGCCTCAACTCAGCCAGCATGATTGTGTGGCATTATTTATATGCACTACAATATATTTATTATTTGTTTGCTTCATTTATAGACCACCTTTCTCCCAATAAGGGGACCCAAGCCAGCTCACGATATTAAAAAGAATAGAATTAAAAACATAATGCATTATAGATTGAAAACAATTGAACTATAGAACTGATTAAAATGCAATCGAATAATTAAATACAAATAACTTAGGAACCTGGCCCTCCTGTTTAAGTCAGGAAAAATATTAAATTGTTTTGTCTATGATTTGTCCTTTATATAAATAATTTCTTATAATAGTAAAAAAAAGAGCTATCTTAACTTAAAAATGGCATTCAAGAACTCAATCGAGATTGTTAAAAGCTTGCCTGGAAGTGTGGGTCTTCAGCTGTCAGAAGAAGAATAAAAAGGAGCGGCCAATCTGACTTCCCACGGGAGAGCATTTCATAACCTGGGAGCTGCCACAGAGAAAGCCCTCTCTCATGCCCCCATCAACCATGCCAGTGCTGGCAATGGGACCGAGAAGATGCCTCCTCTGATTATCTTAACTGCTGAAAAGGCTCATAAGGGGAGATACAGTCCTTCAAGTAGCCTGGACCCAAGCCATATAGGGCCTTATAGGTAACGACCAGTACGGGATTCATGAACTACTGTATTTTTCGCTCCATAAGACACACCTTTCCATAAGACGCACCAATTTTTAAGGAGAAGAAAACAGGAAAATATAATCTGTTTTCTTCGCTCCATAAGATGCACAGACTTTCCACCCCCCTGTTTTGTGGGGGGAAAGTGCGTCTTATGGTGTGAAAAATACGGTATATTGCTCCTCATAGTAGGGAGCTCTTTGAGTAGATGTGGGTATCATTTCTGTCTGTCAATGCTTTGCAGTCCCAGAAGGAGCACACATGAAGTTGTAACATCCAGGATGAGGTGGATGCTAGAAGACAAAGCCAATTATCCTATGGTGTTCCTGACAGAGTTCCTGTGCTCTTGGCAGCTTCACTGTTACAGTGGAAAGTAAACAGGTATGGTATCCCACGTGGGCATTTGCTCATGCAAAGAATAATATCCTTAGCACACCGTCCATCTGTTCCTATGCAAATCTCTGTCGCTGTAATCCCTTTCGTGGAATTCAACAGCAATGAACACTTTACACAAGCATGGAAAGCTTGTGTTAAGTCCCCCACCCCAGCGTTGGGAATTTGGCAGCAGATAATAAAAACCTTAATAAAGCAAACATTTTCTACTTGACTTATATGATTGTTTCCAGTTTATAGGTGAAGTTTGGTGAACTGTGGTTTGTCACAGAATTTCAACAGCCTCTTCTGAGGGCCCTGGAAGCCACAAAAAATCTGCAGGGAGAAGCTCAGAAGCTATGTGTCACCTATCCCTACTGTTTGGTATTTTGGCTTAGAGCCTTGAGTTCTCAGAGTATTACCACTACACTCATGTTCCCATGGCTTTTGTAAAGTGTCCCTTCTCCACTCACACCACCAGCAAAATTAATTCTAGAGACTTTCATACTGAGCCAGTGAGCCCTGGGACCAACAATCAGGATAGGGAGGCCCGGAAGGAAAAAAACAAGAAACCGGGCCTTCTCGGTGGTGGCTCCTCGCCTCTGGAACCATCTGCCTCCGGAGATTCGTGCGGCTCCCTCGCTGGGTATTTTTAAAAACCAGTTAAAAACTTGAATGTTTAGGCAGGCTTTCCCCCCTAGTTAATTCCCAATTTTCTTTCCCCTTCTTCTATTTGTATTATTTTATATGCTTCCATCTTGCCGAATTGTAGAATTGCGTTATAAATTTTATATATGTGTTGCTCCATGTTGTAAGCTGCCTAGAGTGGTCGAAATGGGTATAAACAGAATAAATAAACAAATAATAAATAAATAAATAGGAGCATGTTGACAGGTCCCGGGACACCAACTGAAGTCTCAGGGAATCATTTTGGTTCTAGGGGGTCACCAGACAGATATATCTCAGAGCAAGTGGCACTGGAGGAGAAGAAAGCTTGATTTTATGTATGAGATAGCTTTAATTTCCAGGTCCCCATTGTTGCCCCAGTACATCTGGTCCCAGGGCTCACCGGCTCAGTATGAAAGTCTCTATGTTTAGTGGTACAATGGAAAATCCACACTATATGTCTCATTTTCCCCCCATGCATCTTAGTTTGCAGTTGTTACACGAGACCTGTCTACCGTGCCATCACGAGATATACGCCTGTGGAACACAGACAATACTGCAGCAGAATGCCCCTGGCACTTACAGTACAGCATAGTAACTCAACAATTGCAACCTGGGCTTCCTGCAACTTAGCACTGAGACACATTGCTGGTACCATACCCATCCCAGGAAATGCTGTGATCTTCCATGTCTAAGAGACAATCATCAGAAATGAACATATGTGAGACCATGTGCCATTGGAAAACATGTTAATCCCAGTTGGGACTGTTTCCAGGGGGAAAAAATAGTTTGGAAGAGTAAAAGGAAGGCAAAGATCATAGCTAGGAAAACGAAAATTTAATCCACAGTAGGTAGAACAAGATGGAAACTAAAGCTTTGTGACCATCCTTGCTGAAAAGCTGCTTGCATTTGTCCTCTTTCATCCCTACCTCCCCTGTTTTTCTTCCTTATCCCCTGTTTTTAGATTGTTAAACTATGGAAAGTTACTTGCTTATTATACTGCTGAATAGTTGAGTGGTTTGCATATCTGGCCAGAGGTTTCAAGTTCGATTCCCCACTGTGCCTCCTTGACAGGGGCTGGGCTTGATAATCCATTGGGTCCCTTCCAGTTCTAAGATGATAATGCTTGTATATGAGGAGCTCTCAGAAGCATTTCGGAACAGGAGCAGGATGGAAGTGGTGGTGCTGATGGTGCTGATACAGGGCCTGATTATTATGTGACTGGAAACTAAGGAAGCATATTAGGGAGTGGGAAATAAATACTCTTAGAAAAACATCCACCACTCCTTGGTATTCCTTCTACTCATTCCTGCTCCCAGACAAAAGTGGACAGGACGTTAACATCAATGACCCAAACCACATCAACTTATTATTTTTCAGCCAGACATATTCATGTTTATTTTGCTTTATTTTTTGAATATAATAGTAGAGAAAGTTTGTGACTTTCCTTCATCTTTCTTTTTAAAAAGATGGAGTTTCCCCATTTGAAATCTAATTAAGATTTCTTTCCCAAAGATTTTGCATCAGTTCAGCTTCCTTTGCTTAGAGCGTAAGGCTAAATGAATTCATCCATCAGGGAGCAAATCTTAATTTCTTTGACTCCACCTTTTTGGAGGGTATAAGAATGATTACATAACAGGAAACTGTTATTGTTTTTACTGGTTTTTTAAAAAAATCCCAAAATAACCTGTTTTGCATCAAAAAAACAATTCAGAACTGCTGAGTCTCTGTTATGCGTCTGCCACTAGACTTTACTCAGCTCTTGCGATTACTCTAGCCAGAGGTTAATGGAGTGTATGGTGTACATACAGACTCCTGGTGACCTTGTAGGACTCTCTTTTGTCTGTTAGCAACCTACAACAGTCTTTCAACATTTTAGAGTGATTCATTAATTCTAGCTGATGGACCTGAAGGCAGCCGAGGACAGTGTGCACATCCTGTAATAAGCCACCTTTCTCAGCTGACTTCACCAATGAAATCACTTTAATTTCTGCTGTCTTATTCCATTTTCCCAGAAGCTCTAAACAGTGCACTTGAGTCCCCAAAGATTGCTTTGCAAAATGGCTTGAGATCTGGCAAGTTCACAGTGGTGTGAACCTTCCATACCTGTCCTCCCTGATAAGAGGCACAAACATTTGAGCTCCCCCATTAGCAATTACGGGAGAGTGGAAGGAGACATTGGACTCTTCATAATTTACTGATGTCAAGCTGGAGTCACTTGGATGCTTGTTTGAATCACCTTTGTTAATTTCGTACCATTGTTTTGGTTTCCACAGAACAAGGATGTGACAAGGATTAAAGATGCCTCTGTGGCCCTATTATGGGACAGAACACTTTTAGGGATTACAGTGAGCTCTGATTCCTCATGCTCCCTTCTGCTAAGTATCATGATGTGTCCAAGATGGATAAAGTCCACTAAGGCCTCTTAGTGATGAAAAATAATTAGGAAGAAAAATGTAAAGGTGGAGTAGAAGGGAAATCATGTAAGCAGCCCCTTGCTCTCGAAGCCTCAACATGGTGTGCCTTCTTATGTGACTGATCTCATAGAACACAGCAGGGAGCCTGTGGGAGCTGGGAGGGGGAGCTTATGTAGTTTTCTTTGTGCTCTGCCTTAAGGCAACAGGATACTAGCCTAGTATTTACCATTTGGTATCAGGTACTGTATTTCTGTTGGCATTCCCCATTGATAATAAGGTACAGTGGACCCTCGACTTACAGACGGCTCGACTTACAGACTTTTCGAGTTACAGACTTCTCTGGCTGCAAAATTTAGGTTCGACTTGCAGCTGGAGAATCGGCGTACAGACCAGAAAAAATCCAAAATGGAACAAAAACAGAACAAAAACAGACGGATACAGATTAAACGGTTTTCAATGCATTGCAGGTCAATGGAGACTCGACCTACAGACTTTTCAACCTGTAGCCACCGTTCCAATACGGATTAATTCCGTAAGTAGAGGGTCCACTGTAGTAGATACAGTAGTGCAGTACCAGGGGAAAAACAATCCTTCAAATTCCCACTTATTTTGAAAGCCCTGTTAGACTTGCTTTAAGTCAGTCCTGACTTGATGGCACATAACAGCAATGTAATCACTTAGTATTTGTAGTAGCAAAATAACTGTTTTCCTACATTCTGTGGAGGGAATGAATTCCCAAGAAGCATGTGGAGATTTACTCTTCCTCTGGCATAAGATCAAGGACTTTGTCTTGAATTTGTGCACGGCAAGAAGATAAAATATTGATATGGTGGGAAGGAGAACAGTTAATTGAATTTTAAACCCAGTTTCAAGTGACTTTGGACATCCCACTGAGTTCTCTGACTTACATGTCCCTCCTTCAAAATCTAAATACTATTTCTCTTAGTTCAGTGGTTTAGATAGGCACTGTGCCTCCTTAATAGAGACTGAACTTCATGATCCATAGGGTCCCTTCCAGCTCTACAGTTCTAATATTTATTTATTTATTTATTTATTTATTTATTTATTTATTTATTTATTTATTTATTTATTTATTTATTTATTTATTTATTTATTTATTTATTTGGTTGTTGTGGGTTTTTCGGGCTTCTTGGCCGTGTTCTGAAGGTGGTTCTTCCTAACGTTTCGCCAGTCTCTGTGGCCGGCAACTTCAGAGGACAGCAAACTGTGCTCTGGGTAAGGCTTGAGAGTGGGCTATTTCCAGTGGGATAATGAATTCTACGAACAGACAGATGGAGTGGCCATGGGCAGCCCTCTCAGCCCGGTCATAGCAAATTTCTACATGGAGCATTTTGAGAAACTTGCCCTGGCTTCGGCACCCCTCGCACCCACAGTCTGGTTCCGATATGTGGATGACACCTTTACAATCTGGAGTCACGGAGAAGAAAAACTGGAAGAATTTCTCAACCATCTCAACAGCATCCACCCTAATATACAATTCACCATGGAAAAAGAAACAGAGGGCCAGCTCCCGTTCCTAGATGTCATGGTCCTACGCAAAACTGACCTCCGACTGGGACACAAGGTCTACAGAAAACCCACCCACACAGACAGGTACCTACACAAAAACTCCAACCACCACCCACGGCAAAAAAGAGGCATAATCAAAACACTGGTAGACCGTGCAAATCGGAACTGTGAACCTCAGTTTCTCAACACTGAACTCGACCACCTGAATTGGGCCCTACAGGCAAATGGCTACTCCAAAAATGAAATCACAAGAGCCATCAAACCAAGAAAACAACACCGAACTGAAGAACAAAAACAGCCACCCACAAACAAAGTATTTCTGCCATACATCAAAGGGGTCACGGACCGCATGGGGAAACTTCTGGAAAAACACAACTTACAAACAGTATTCAAGCCCACCACAAAAATACAACAAATGTTACGGTCAGCAAAGGACAGAAGGGACCCCCTCACCACTGCAGGAGTATACCGGATACCTTGCAGTTGTGGCCAGGTATACATTGGAACCACAAAACGAAGCATCCACACCAGAATCAAAGAACATGAGAGACACTGCAGACTAAAACAACCAGAAAAATCTGCAGTAACTGAACATGCCCTAAAACAAACTGGACATGAAATTCTATTTCAAAATACTGAAAGACTGGACAACACCAGCAATCATTACATCAGACTGCACAGGGAAGCCATTGAAATCCACAAGCATCAACAAAACTTCAACCGGAAGGAGGAAAGTCTGAAACTCAACAAAACTTGGCTCCCAGCTCTCAAAAACACAGAGTGCAAAAGATCAACGAACTCCACCCAGCCACAAGGTCAGGGGATTGCTACACACAAAACACCAGCTAATGACACCCATCAACCGCAGGGACAGATAATCTCCCCTCCTTATCAAAACAATACAGCCACAACAAAACATACTAATTAACCATCTCCTGATAGGACAATAGCCTTCTCACAAACAAGCCTTCTCACAGCCATAAATACTCCACTCTCAAGCCTTACCCAGAGCACAGTTTGCTGTCCTCTGAAGATGCCGGCCACAGAGACTGGCGAAACGTTAGGAAGAACCACCTTCAGAACACGGCCAAGAAGCCTGAAAAACCCACAACAACCATTAGATCCCGGCCGTGAAAGCCTTCGCGAATACATATTTATTTATTTATTTATTTACTTACTTACTTATTTATTTATTTATTTATTTATTTATTTATTTGATTTATACCCCACCTATCTGGTCTACTCGACCACTCTAGGCGGCCTCCAGTATAGGATAAAACAATAAAACACAAGAACATTACATAATCATTTGATACAGTTACAATAAAATAGAATGAGAATAAAATAAGAAGGAATAGAAAAGAAATCAGGTATTAACTGGAGGGAAGGCCTGGATGTACAACCATGTTTTTAATTGGGTTTTAAAGATTCCCAGTGTAGGGGCCGCACAAATCTCTGAAGGGAGGTTGTTCCAGAGGCGTGATTAATCATAATTAATATGATGATTAATTTCCCTCTTTATTGTGAAGTCATTCTACCCTGAATGGTGGTATAGCAATAATCAGTGAAAAAATAAAGAGATGAACAGATGTAGAAACAGATAAATATTTCACATTTCCTCCCATGCTTGATAGTTCTTCCCTATCTGCCAACTCCCTGTCATGTTAGCTTGTATACTTTGGGAGCTGTGGTCTAAAAAAGTAACTTTTCTAAGTTCTGGCCATCTCATGGGGAGACTTTAGAAGTGGGACATTTGAAAGGTTAGATTTTCAAAATGTGGCTCCTGTGCTAAATGTGGAAGAGTTTTACTTTCATTTACAATTCCATGCAATCTCACTTCTAGTTTTGTGCACAGAGCCTTCATGTATGGAGCAAAAACTGTACTGCATAAATTGCCACCTAAACCATGGATGGCTGAAGATATATTGCTACCTGAGGCAAAGAACAAACTCATCAGTCCCTCTTCATTTCCATGCCCAGACATGAACTGGGACAGCTGTTGAATTTTACTGCTGTGCTGTAAGGACAGCATCCTTTACAGCAGTGATCCCCAACTTTTTCCAAACTGCAGACTGGTTGGGGTGGGTGGGGTCCGTGCGGGGGAAGGGGTGCATGCTTGCACATGCACAGGTGGGTGGGGTGTGCTCACACGCATGCACATGTGGGCAGGGTGTGCTCATGGGTGGGTGGGGCGTGGATGTGCAGGGCAGCTGTGCACACATGCACAAGTAGGTGGGGCACCCTGTGCATGCGGGTAGCCGAGCTATGCATGGGGGTGGGCGTGCAGGGGAGATGTGCATGCAGGGGGGCAGGAGATCTGTCTCCACTGCCTAGTTCTGCCAAGGCCACATCCCAGTACTGGGCCACAGACTGGGGTTTGGAGACCCCTGTTTTACAGGGCAGGAAGCTGGATGAGAGACTGCAAGGCAGTTCATTTTGCACATATAGTATTTTTAACTGAGGAGAATTGCTAAAGGAGGAGTGATGGGGATGATACAATAAAAATTGCAACAAATGGGTCAACCTCATTCATCATTGTTCTCCCTCCAGAAATTTCATTCACATTATCAAAATGTCGAAATGGGGCTGCAGATGAAATTGATACGGGAATGCAAACCTTCTGTTCTCGCCACATGGGGAATGATGATGACAGTGAAAGGAGTTAGATCACATTGCCAAAACTGAACTTGTGTAGATTCTTCTTTCACACTTGTCCTCAATAGAATATTTAAGTGTGACCGTTTCTCATTTTGTCTCGGCATGCATTGCAACACTCATCTATCCCCCTTCTCTTTGGGATCTAGCAATTCCCAGCTTGTCTTTTTTTCCTAGGAAATTCTTGTGTCTCATAAATTACCGCCATCCTTTCAGACCTTTAACCCACAGGGGCTGAAATTAAAGCATGAATAGTAATTGCTTAAGCAAGAGCTTGCATATGGCCTCAAGCTTTTTGGTGGGTCCTGGAACTCTCCATTGCCCCCTGTTTTTTCTTTTTAAAAAAGGGAGAAAGTACACTACCAAAATGCTCTAAGGGATGTGATTCTCCTCTAAGAAAAGCTATGCTCCATGTAGATTTTTCAGCAAAATCTCCAGTTTGCATGGAAAATAGGACCCAGAAACTTTGCTTTTGCTCTCTCTTGACCTAAACAGTGTCAGAATCATAGACAGGAAAAGTTGACTCATTTTTTATTATTATATATAATAGAAAATTCTTGTAAGCCAAAAAAAATATGTTTTAAATAGTATTTCTTGTCAGGATTTTGTGGGAACATATATTAATTCTACTTAGGGTTTCACTTAATCCTTGATTTCACATTGTAGTATGAAATGAACTGCAGATAATGGGTTAAAATAGTGGTGAGGAAGCTTGACCCTATAGCTGTTGCTGAACTACAACTTCCACAGTTTCTAACTTTTGACCATGCAGGAAGGGCTGAATGGTGGACCTCCAGAACAGCTCAAGGGACATCTATTTCCCTTTAATACCTGGATTATAGGAATCCTTGGGTAGTTTTAAACCATGTCTAATGGTTGAGCTAATGAACTGCTTGGCTATTTGGGGAAGAGGGGATTCCTCTAGGGAGGAATGAGTTACACAGGTGTAGAGAGAGAGAGAGAGAGAGAGAGAGAGAGAGAGAGAGAGAGAGAGAGAGAGAGAGAGATCATCTGGTTTCTTGCTCTGATCTGTGGTGGCATCCCCAGTCCATTATTGATACTCCACTGTAAAGTGCTTGTTTTCAGCAAAAAACCTATACTGTGCCTTAGCTGATTTTCATGCTGAACACACAAATGTCTAGACAAGCGGTTCTCAACGCAGCTGTTCTTGGACTGCAACTCCCAGAGGCTTCACTACTAGTTGTGGTCACTAGGGTTTCCAGGTGTTTCTGCCCAACATCACCTGTTACTCAAGGTTGGGAATCATTGGTCTAGAGGATTTCCACAGTGAGTGACAATATGGGGACAGGGCTTACATGCAACATACTGTGTCTATCACCCTTCATACCTGACAGGCTGAATAGGGGCCTTCTGTTTTTTACAGCAAAGCTTATCTCAACTTGCAAATCTCCTGGTTTTTGTTTTGGGTCCCCAGGAGACAAGCACAGGTTTGTTAGCTCATCTCAGTTCTCAGACATTAGATTTGAATAATTTGCATGCCTGTTGGGACAATAGATTAAAGGAGAGGAAATAAGCATAATGTATGATCTGGCCTTGAATGTGTGACCCCTAAGGGAGGCAAAGCTTATTCCTCCAGGGAATGATTCTGCTATACAATGGCTCACTTGGCGTAGCTGGAAACTCATTCATGCGCATACAGAAGAATAACAGCCCAACACAATGTTCCAAGATTGTATTCCCAAGGACAAAGATTCACAAGGATAAACCCCAATTTGTATATTTCATCAAATGAAATGATTTGATCTTTAAAGTGG
Source organism: Pogona vitticeps (assembly GCF_051106095.1). NCBI lineage: Eukaryota > Metazoa > Chordata > Lepidosauria > Squamata > Agamidae > Pogona > Pogona vitticeps. The sequence goes on from NC_135784.1 coordinate 289,257,988, forward strand.
TACAATAATTTTTACCTTTTCCCCACTCTTTTCTCAATACAGTAATTTATTTCTTAGTTTGCAAGCCAAGGAATTTATGAATGTTTCAAGAACCTATGCAGTGTCTTATAAGTTTCCTCCCTTCTCAATACATTTATTGTGATAGACTGTCTTTTTCTAAGTGATGATCTGCTATGAATGGAAAATGACAACATCTGGCAAGCCTCCAAAAATGTTATCAAATATGGCAAAAATCATCATCTGAACCACTCTGCATCTACACTGGTCTAGAATTTGGTCAAGCCTGGGAAAATGGGGGAACCTACAAGCCCCTCTTTTTTCTCTCCTGCAAATCTAGGGACTATTAGGCCCCCATTACTAATTTTTATTATAGTCTACCTTAAATCAGCTACAGTTCTTTAGTCAGAACAAAGAACATTCCAAAGAAAAATATCCCATGCTCATGAACTTCATTAAGTCTTTCTATGCCACCCATTTTAAATCAAAGTTGAAAGCTTTAGACACTTTCAGTAGAGGCAAATGCTGGCTTGTTTGACAGGGTGAAGAAAAAGGAAAGGTTTTCTAAGGAGGATTTCCCCTCCTTTTCCTGCCTTTAGCAAAGAAAAAGGAAGCTCTCTCTTCTAATCTAATAAATCACCATGTGAACACCTGGGGGCACTCAAACTTCACTCTCTGCAATTCTAATGCCTGCAACCAACTCAAAGCAGAGATGGTCCTTGGACCAGCACAAGGAACATGAAAAGAATTATTTCTTCTTGGCAAGAAAGCACCACAGGCTTTCAAAACACTGCTAAATTAGGCCCAACAGCTCTATTATGTGTCATTCATCTTTGGGGCTTACATAAACGCTTCATGTATATGTAGGGGCTGAGAATCTTCACATGGGAACTGCTTGGAGGGCTAGAGCTCTAGGATGCTATGCAAGCAGAATTTCATCATCACAAAAGATTGTTTTTGTGTCCTCGTCATCCCCCCCCCTCATATTTTGGAACATTTACACATCAGAGGGAACAGCTATCATTGGCAGTCTAGTGGAGCCTGGTAACTCCAATTACAGGACCTTGGATAGTTCCTTGACACTTCTCATAAGACAGGCAGTGTGTTCTGCTCTCTAACCCTGCAAACTGTTCAGACAGCTCCCCTCTCTTGCCTAACGGAAATGTTTTATTCTTTCTACCAGTATATCTATGGTGGGGGAAAGGTGGATTCACTGTGCTGCTACACTTGTTCAACAGTTAGGATTGAACTACAGCTGATCTACTCACCTGAAAATAAAGGGTCAATTCAAATGCCAAGGGAGATGCTTATTACCTGCTCTCATAATTATTATTATTATTTTGCCTCCAGGCACACAGTTTCTTCAAAACTACTGGTCTGAACAATCAGACTTGCAGATGAAGCTTGTGTATATCAATCACAAAACAAAAGCATGCAGAATGAAGACAAGGTTGTGTTGGGACATAGAGATGTCTTTTACCTTATAGGGAGCTATGCTTCTAATGGCATTCTAAGTGTATCATCTCATTGAACAGAGGTAGAACATACTATGGGGTACTTCATAGGTAGGCAATGGAAAAAGTGGGCATCATATGAGGTGACAAGAGGTAGGGGAAAGACACTGTACTGTGAGATCGACATAAAGAAACCTGTGAGGGATGTGGTACACAGACTCTTACAGAAGGAAGAATGTTCTGGGAGAAAGGGAGAAAATGCATTCCATTATCAGAGAGGAGGTTAAAAGAAAATTTAAAAATTAAATTAAACAGGTGGCTTTTCTTGGGTTAGCATATGGCTGTTATATATGAATGTTTCTCAGCCCCTTTTGTGAATTTCCTACCAGCATTCTGTTCCAAGTTGAAAGAATCTATTTCCACCCCCACAGAAATTTCTGTGTATTTGCATCTGCTTTCTCTCCCAAAATGTGCACATTTTGGGCCATATATTCCAATGTATGCACTAGAAACAGGATAGATGTCTGTCCTCCTTTGCATCATGCTCCTCCAGACTAGCAACTAGCCTGCCTATTTCAAAAATTAATCCCTGTCCCTGCCTCCAAAAGTATATGGCATAATATGGGTGGATTGCCCTCTAACCTCCAGCGGAAGACACCTACATGGAAAGTGTCTGAGGGATCATCAAATCAATCTTCTTCCTGCCACATCAAACAGAAACCCGAACAAAAGGTCTTTAATCAGGTGAGGAGGGAAAATGCTGAACACCTTTGATAGCTTCCGTATGAAAATATAAGAACAGGCTAGATGCTGTTGTCAGGAACTGACAAAGCCTGATTTCTCTCTGATGATAAATGCTTCTGCAGACCCCCAGGGCCAGTAGATTTTTGTTATCTGCAGCTGCAAGAGATATTCCTTATTCCTCTGGAAGAAATATATCACCCCTGTAAAAGCAAGGTGGCATTTTGTTATTATCTCTCATTTCTCACCAAGAGCAGAGACCAGCATTTCTGATCAGCAAAATGCGCTGGTGCTAGATTATGATTATAAAATGGAACAGAAATTCTAGATGGAGAAGTTTCGGATATATGTCAGCTTTATCCAATCAGCTGCATTGAGATACAACACCCATCATCCCCAACCTTCATTTGACTTGTGGAAGGCTGATATACATTATCACACAATCAGTAATGCTTATGTTGTCATGCATTTAAGAAGGTAGAAAAGCTCCTTGCTTATAAGCCAAGTAACACTGCAAAGTTCATTAAGGTCTTTCATAGGTAGCTGTGATGTGATGGCTATTATGTCAAACTAACATTAAAGAGACCTGGGTTCAAGACCCTATGAACCTCACTGGGTGATCTTAGACCATTCATTAACTTTCTTTTAGTCTAGCATACCTCTCAGGTTTGTTCTGAAGATAAAAGGATGAATAGAACCATATATATTAGAGAGGTGCACCAAAAGCATGAATAGTTCGGACCCACTTTATCTGCTTCAGAAAGGGCGCTGTTTTGGTTTGGATGGCTTACTGTGGACAATTCAAACTTGGTACTAAAATGGGGAAATCCATGAACAGCAAGCCCTCTTTATGATTTTAAGTGAATTGCAATAAAATTGAAACATAGCAGTTCCCTTCAGATATATGAAGTCTTGAATATTTCAGAGAAAGCATAAGACATCAGTGCAGGGGTGGGTCATATCCAACCTATCGCCTTCATGTAGTTTTCCTCCTGGACCTTTCTGCAAGCCCACCCCTGCTGGGCCTCTACAGGAAGTCTTCTAAAAATGTGATATGACTCATAATGCTCTCCCACGCCAACTTGAAACGATACATGTGAGGACCATGTGCCTCAAAACATAAGCCTCATTTACCCCAGTTTTCACCAGTTTCAGTCACCATGACAAATTGGGAAGTAGCAGTGAAGCAAGACGTTACTCACTCCCAACCCTGCTTTCACGTTAGAGGCGCTCAACAAAACATGAAGTTACCCACTTCTTCTGTAAGCAATCTGCATGAGGATAACATGTCAAATAGCGATGACCTTTACCTCTAACTCTACAGTAACACTGTTATTGTCACTGTTACTGTTACTGTTTTCCATGGTATAAGGCAGTGGTCCCCAATCTTGGGCCTCCAGATGTTTTTGGAATACAACTCCCAGAAGCCCTCACCACCACCTCTGCTGGCCAGGATTTCTGGGAGTTGAAGTCCAAGAACATCTGGAGGCCCAAGGTTGGGGACCACTGGTATAAGGCACTGCTGACATGCATTTAATGAAACAAAAAAGAATGGTATTTCTCCACAAAATTAATTAATTAATTACTCATTTTTAACCCCACCTTTCTGCTTAAGATGGACCCAAGGTGGGTTACATCAATAAAAGACAATATTTAAAGCTAAAAAAGTAAGTATACAAATCCTACAAATGATCAAACAAATACCACACCAAAAATGGTAAACAAAAGCAACACCCAAAACACATTCAAAGCAGTAAGACACAACCATCTATTTGAGAGGGGGGAAAACACTTGGGCAGGCAGCCACTGAGGGAAAGCTTTCCTGAAGAGAAAGGTCTTCGCCTGCTTGTGAAGGTCACACCTCTTCTGGAGCAGTTTTGTTTGTATCTCTTTCCTACTAGCCTTGGTTCTAAGCTCAGCTCTTTCCAAACAATCATCAAAATGCCACTGAGAGATTGCTTTTTAATACTATTGAAAATGTTCCTAAAAAGCAATTTCCCCATCCCTTTTCATCTTGGCCATAGTTTTAACAACAGTGAGAGGAGGGAACAGAGGAGGGAACAGTGTCTTTCTTAACCATTTTACTTACTGGAGCCTACCTTTACCTACAATTCTTCTCCCATTATCTTCCAAAATAATCTGTCTGGTGTTTTGCTCTCTTGAATGTAACCAAAGGGATATTCCTAGGTCAGCACTGAAAGCGTGTGATGGTTATGAGCTGTGAAGGCTTTGAAGTTCTTCATTTTCCAATATAGGTGTCCAACCTGATGTTCTTATTTTCACATTGAAGCATTATATAACAGTGGTCAGACTGTCTCTTACAAATCCCACTACAGTCAAGTGGATTTATGTCTACTCTGTGCTTGCCAGAGGAGGAGGAGGAGGAGGAGAAAGAGGAGGAGGAGGAGGAGAAGGAGAAGGAGAAGGAGAAGGAGAAGGAGAAGGAGAAGAAGGAGAAGGAGAAGGAGAAGAAGAAGAAGAAGAAGAAGAAGAAGAAGAAGAAGAAGAAGAAGAAGAAGAAGAAGAAGAAGAAGAAGAAGAAGAAGAAGAAGAAGAAGAAGAAGAAGAAGAAGAAGAAGAAGAAGAAGAAGAAGAAGAAGAAGAAGAAGAAGAAGAATTGGCCTTTTCCAATGGATTGAGGAGCTTAGCTGGAGCCAAACAAGCTTGAACCTTTGGATGTGCACTTAAGTGCAAAAATTCTTCAACTTTCACTTCATAAGTGCTTTGCCAAAAATTAAGATGCACAGTATTTTAAAATGGAAATGATATCAAGCTATTTATGTCATATTTCAGAAGTTGTTATGGCCCACAACTATTGGAATAAAACATATTTATCTGCTTTTCTGAGAAAACAAATTTCCAGTGTTTTTTTTAAAAAAAGCAAATGGCACCCTGGCAATTAGTTGGCCTGCCTGCCCCTCCTGAAGCTAGCCTGGTGACTTTGCATGTAATACAAGATGCTGTACCACCCCATCTAGGTTGTGTATATGGAATGCGTGAAAGAGGCTTAACCTTGTACAGTATGGGACTTTCCTTGACAGGGATAGATAATGTACATCCCACCAATGTTCCTCACCACTCACTGCACTGTACACATACACAGTCCAGTAAATGCTATGCAAGACTGGGAAGTCTCTATCTATCTGTCTATCTGTCTATCTGTCTATCTGTCTCTCTGTCTATCTGTCTCTCTCTCTCTCTCTCTCTCTCTCTCTCTCTATGTATCTATGTATCTATGTATCTATCTATGTATCTATCTATCTATCTATCTATCTATCTATCTATCTATCTATCTATCTATCTATCTATCTATCTATCTATCTATCTATCTATCTATCTATCTATCTATCTATCTATCTATCTATCTATCTATCTATCTATCTATCTATCACCAGGCGTTCTCCAGAACCTAAGGATATTGCTGAAGTGAGATATTAGGGTTCATGTGTGAAGGAATTAGTAGTACTCTTCCCAACAACTCTCCCATCCACAGGGCTTTCTCTGGGCCTGCTCTATTTGAGACTGGAAATAAATCCCTCAAACCAGTTTGGGATGCGAGATATTTAAGGAGTGGTTTTACCATTATCCTCTGTTATGCTTTAGAGCAGAAAATGAATAGCAACATAACAGTCTTTATGTCAGCAGAACAGGAAACAACATTTAGGCCTCATGATAGATTAAAATGTCAGTTTAAGGCAAACTGATTGTCGTACCAGTAGTGCAACTTCTACTTGTACTATCACTAGAAAAAGTAACTGTTCAAAGATCTGGATAGGTGGGAACTCCAGATGCAGCAGTATTTAAAGAAGGTGGAGCTCTCTCACTTCTCCTCATGGTTCCAGTGTAACTCCATAATAACACCGTGGCCTATTTTATAATTGCATTATACAGCAGAGTCTGGTTTTGAGCAGGTGCTCAGACCAATGGGAAGCTTAGCATGCATTTTAAGCCTAGTCAACTCCCACCTAGGAAACCATTTTTTAAAAGTGAAACAAATTAAATAATCCTGCCATCTGCTGCAGGGAATTGATCAGCCAACAGGTAAAACAAAAGCCGATCAAGAGGCAGTATTAGAAATCAGCCATCTGTTCCCACCGCCCCCTAAAAGGAGTCTGTGGGAATCCAGGCCGTATCAAGAGTGTGAATGTAAAGTGATAAAAAACCTCACATGATACTACTCAGCCAGTAGAATACTGGAGCCAATAAAATGCTTTTAAAAAATTCTTGAGCAAATGGGCTAATACAGCATTTGTACTTTATTCACACTGCATGAACAGCAACTGAGCAGTACAATTGTTGTTGTCAAAAATGTTAATTTAAATTGTGATGGTAATAAAACCCTACATGAATAAACTGCTCTATCCAAGCAGCATTTAGCCAACCCCTGATTATCAAACTGGTAAGCAAACATTGAGGCCAAGCTCATACAGTATGTCTCAGTGTAGAAGCTACATGGCCACCCTTAGAGCACATTGATTTAGTATTGATCAATGTACATGAAAATGATATTTTAAGAGTGTACACAGTGCCAAGAAAGGGAAAGGGGGGAAAGCATCAACAGATTGGAGCAACTTCCACAAAGAGGTGATGGCCAACTTGTCCTTGTCATTATATATGGAAAAGCTGAAAAGGGACAACACCCAGAGAAAGGTAGCAGCAGCTAATGCGGCATAGGCATCAGTCAATCAGTTTCATTCAGGGAGTTTAAAACCAGCAAGAGTTTTCTTAGCATCTCTTGTTTTCTCCTTCTCTCTTTGGCCTGCCATGGAGTGATCCCTTGACAATGGGAGAGAGGTGGAGAGAATTAACTAGATGGCAATGAGTAGAATCAGTGCTGTAACAAGCTAGTTTGCACTAGGGATTATTATGATTCTGTTTGACTATTTAAAAAATTCCTGAATGTGTTTCTTGTACCACTTCTGTATTTTTTTTAAAGTTTTCTGTGCAGAGATGTTGCTTATTCTTGACCTTTAGAAACTAAGATGTTGGTGGGTCTAGAAAGTTATAGGCCAGAATCCTAGAATATGGCACACCAGTCATATGACTTGGCACACAACAGGCAATACAAATGCCAATTTCTTAACTAGCAGCAATTCACTGCTGAGATTTATGCTGTTGAATTTACTTTGGCATACATATTTGGTTGAATTTGAGCCACTGTCACTGAAGCCGACTGAAATACTGGACTTCCCACGGTCTGGAAGGGAGCAGTCTTAGAGAAGAAGGAAATGTGACCTCCACTCCCTGGGCCAAGTTGAAAGGTGATAGTCCCCCAGCCTCCCTTTACTCAAGCATGTTTGGTGCAGAACTCAAATGTGAAAATCAAATGTGAACGAAACTGAGGCCAGAAAAAGATGTTAATGATAGCTGGTGGAAGAGGGAGATACTTAACTAATGCAAGTGTCTGAGCATCACAGAATGGGGATCTTCAAGACTATGCAAATTAGGGTGCAAATGGACAGGAATCACCATATGGATAATTTGTGGCACAGTCTGTTGTGAATTATTTCTCAAAGATCACACAAGCTACAGGCCATAGGGCTCCAGCCCAACCCTGATCAATGCCCAAGCTGGATCTGTTCTTTTGGCCTAGCAAGAGGTCTACTCTTTCTTAGGATTGGACTAGAGCTACTCCCAGATGGATGGAGAACTCACTTTAAAGGAGTTCACTCCCAGCAAAGTGATTCTTTCCAGTTAGTTAGACACAATCCTTTCTTGCTGGCTGATCACACCATAAGCCTGCTTTGCCTGATGGCTGGCTTTCTGGATTCAACCATTGGCTTCCTTCGAAGTCTGATGTCACTTTCTCTCTCTGGGTTTTACCATTGTCAGTTGCTAAGGATGGCTACCATCACAGCATACCTCCAACCATCTCTCGTTGTTGTGCAGATTAGTTGGTCTTTATTGAGACCAGCCTCTGACAATAGCTATCCAAGAAATCTACCTTTTACTACCTTCCAGGTTTACCCTTGATATTCCCTTCAATAATGTATTGCTGCCTCAGTCACTTCTTTGCAACCTTAACATACTTTCACTTTTGACTATAGGCCATCTTTCTGGCCTGGGACTAACAGATTTGTCCATCCAGGCTTCTAAATTTCTTGTTAACTTTTAAATGTCTTGTGTGACTCCTTCTGTATCCAACTACTTTTCTGCTAAGTTAGAACTACCACCTGTTTTTTTCTGATAGACACATCTTCAATCTGTAAGTACAACCATCTGGGAAGAATTGCACCTAATGAATTCAGACAGTGCGAATGATGAATGTTTGCAAATCATTTGGCTACTGCAAATTGTTTGTTTTCAAATAATTTATCATATATTACATATTTTTTTAAAAAACTGTTGCAGACAAAAGTGAAGCTGAAAGAGTTCCCCAACCATAGCTATTTAAAAGGAATCTATCTTTAAAAGAGTAAAACAGGACAATACACTTGACATTGCTTAGCAGAGCTCTTTTAAGTGGTAAAAAAAATATGTTTGTCACAGCACACACTTTTCCTCACCTTCATATCTTGCATTTAGTGGTGGTTCTTCATGGGAATAATCATTACTGCTCATGATGAACCTGCTTTGCAAGTCTGATTAAGGCACAAATCTTTGAGGAAATCCCATAGCTACAAGGAAAGCTTGTTAAATCTTAGAGAGAACACATTTCCATGAACAGTTTGCTTGTCTCTCAGTGACAACTGAATAGGGAGAGGGACAGCACATATCATACCTGTTCCCATGCATGGTTTCTTATCATGTATAAAGAACACTCCAGGATTGGACCAAATGTCTATCTAGTCCAGCTTCATTTTCTGAAGAGGTCAGTCATAGAAAAATCTGGGAGGTCCACAACTGGTATAAAAGCTTTTCCACGGTATTGGTCCACAGTAAATAGTCTTTAAAGCATTACTGTATATAAATTCTGCTCAGGATGTACCATTCAGCCATTAGGACAAACAAACATTTATAAATGCATCCTCTATGGACTGGATTCATCCCCTTTTAAAGGCATCCTTGCCAGTGGCGATCACCGCATCCTGTAACAGTGAATTCCACCTGTGAATTATGCATTATCTAAAGGAATGCTTTCCTTTGACCTAATTCTGCTGCTCCTCAAGTGCTATGGGACAAACATTCCTGCCTCCACTCTTTCTTGACATCATGAATAATTTTATGAACCTCTTAGCATCATTGTCTGGGGGTGCATGAGGCAGCCATTCTGCTGAAGCTGAGCAAAGTGGTGCTGGGTCAGCGCTCGGATGGCAAACCATCTGGAAATGTCCATATTATGCTGCCTTGCATCCTGGACTGTAAGGCGTAACATAATGTAAATGGGTAACATCTATTTTGGTCAAAGAAGGGCTCCTAGAGTGGAAAATAAAAACAAGACAGTTCCTGTCCGCAGGGTGACACCCTAGAAATATATAGGCAAAAGGAAGGAGCAGAAAACAGGAGGTAGAGCAAGCTGCTTTCAGTAGGATTGATGGTATATCCCTGCTTCCCATCTCATCTCCTTTTGTTCTGTTTAATAAAGAAAGAAAGAAATACAGTAGTATTCTCATATAGATGCCTTTCTGAAAAATCTGGATGGATAGCTCAGTGGTTTAGGTATCTCAGAGGTTGGGAATTGTATTGCCTACTGTAAGCCCCAGGAGAAGAACCAGCCTGTGTGGCCTTGGGCAAGCTGCACAGTCCTGGGACTTCCCTACAAGACAGGATTGATAAACCACTTCTGTGTATTCTCTATCTAAGAAACCCTGGAAAGGGTAACCATAAATCTGAATTGACTTGACAGCATGCAATTATTATTATTTTTTTTAAAAAAGGAATGCTTTTCTCTTTGGATGTTCCAGGCCTTTGCTCATCTTCTATACCTCTTAGTCTCTTTGATATCCTTTTGGAGATGCAAAAAGTGACACTTCTGGGACAGATTAAAGACAAATATGTTTTATGTATCATCAGGTTTTGGGGAAATGTTGTCAACTTCATCAGATGCAAGTGAGTTATTGGCCAAGAAAGTTTATATAAAAGCATGTTAGTCTTCAAGGTGCATTTTCCATGCAAGAAAGTAACATAGTTAACTCATGGGAAATCTTTGAGATACATATGTGACCCTGTAGCAGCTCAAGAGTGAACCTCCAAATGTTGCTTTCATTCATCCTAAGCAACCTGACAAGAGGAAAGATAGGGATTGGTTCAGCAACAGATGAAAGACGAAAGGTTTCCTGCTCTACAATAAGTGAATCAGCAACAACAAACACAAACACAAAAATATTTTGCCACATTAAAGATACACTTCATGGATTTTATAGTCCACTTCTTCAGACACACAACTATATCAGAACAATGACCACTTACAGTCAAGCGATTCCCTGGATTTTACCAGGAGGTTCTCTGATGAGAAAAGGAATGAGAATACATAATGTCATAAATATTTATTTATAGCCTTGGAACTGTCACATGCCATTTGGCACTCTCAAGACTACTGGGAATGTCCATTTTCTGGGTCAATTATTTTGAAATGGAGAGATCTGTGAGTACCTGGTGACCACTAAAGTCATTTTGGAGACCTTAGTGAGCCATGTGTAGCCTACTGAGATAAGAAGTCCCATCCTGCTCTAGTACTTGAAAATTCATTCTTAAGAAAAAAAAAACAATCTCTGTATCCTTGAGCTCTGAAAAATGAAGGCAAGAGTACATGATTCAGAAAAGGAAGTCACATGTTAATGTTATTTGCAATTGGAATTAATGCATAACTAAGGCAGTATAGCAAAATTGTTGGGCATACATGACTTAAGTTATATGGACAACACACCCTTTGTCTCTAAAAGGAGAAAACCATTTAGATTTGGTAGGAAATAGTTAAATTATAAAAGAAAGGAGGACCGTTGACCATATTTCTACAGCTGCATGCAAGAGGTTGCTGATATCAGAAAACCTTCCTGCTGTGCAATCCAGGAAGAGCAGCTGTTGAACTCAATCAGCAGTCTTTGCAGCCAGCAAGTGAGTGAAACCTCCCACCTCATTACAGCAAAAAGTGATTTTTCTCAGTACTACAGTGAACCAAAGAAATTTGAGCAGAACCTAGTCAGACTGCACTGGTGAGGAAATTCACCCACAAGGCTACTGAAATAAAGTCTGGCAGAAGAATGAATGAAGAAATAATAACTGAGGTAACTGGAGGAATATCTGAATAGCCCAGATAATAATAATTTTAAAATTATTTATGCTTTAGGTGGCCATTTGCCCTATTTTGCATCATACAGTCCTCTAATTAAAGGGCTGCTCTGGAACAGACCAAATATTTGGGGTTTTCTTCAAAAGTCCAGACATGCATAGCAAAATACATCAAAAATAAAATAAAATAAAATACTTGCACGGTATGAAAGCAATCCTATGCACAGCTATGCCTGGAAAACATACTTTTGAAAAAAGAGATCCCATAATCGTTCAGTCAGCATGGTTCTGCTGGCTGACAAATTATAGGACTTTGTCACCAAGAAAATACACATTTTCCACATTTTAACACATAGTTACTTCAAAGGTTATAGTTCAACACCACCAACGTTGGTGGTACCTACATCTGAATCCACTGGGCAGAATCCTCTGTGCCTGATCTGTATACACAAGACCACCAACTGTGTTTGTAAAACTTGGGTTCACACCCAGCGCAAGAGTCAACATCTAGAAGTATGACTCCAGCTCACAGTTTGGTGTCGGATTAGCTGTCTCCCCTAAATTCATACAACAATAGCCCAATATACAATTTATGGTCCCAAATCCCACTGTGGGTGAGGAAGCTCTACATCCTTGGGCCTTATGCACAGTCCTTCCAAAGGGATAGCAGGCTCTTCTCCCAGTAGACAATGCCAAGTGCACACAGTTAGGTGCTCAGCTCTTAGCATCCTCCAGGTTTATCGCAGAAAACGGCTCCAGCAAATGCACCAAGAAAGATGCAGTGACCATGGTGCACTTCAGAAAAGAATCTCCCACTGGTAGCTCTTTAGCTCTGAGCCAGATGTGGTTTCAGAGCAAAGCAAAGCGTGCTACTTATATACCGCCCCATAGTGCTTCAAGCACTCTCTGGGCGGTTTACAAGTTAATTATGGAGGCTACACATTGCCCCCCCCCGCAAGCTGGGTACTCATTTTACCAACCTCAGAAGGATAGAAGGCTGAGTCAACCTCGAGAGGGCTATCTGGGATTGAACCCCAGGTCGTGAGCACAGTTTTGGCTGCCGTACAGCAGTTTAACCACTACGCCACGAGCCAAGTGATATCAGCAAAATGATTCCAGCTCGTAGCCAGGCAATCCTTTATTTCAGCTCAATATCCTCTATTCCTAACAGCAGTGAAAAGAAAAGGCATCTTCCTCACCTCACTACAGTACTTGTTTTCTCTGTCCAGCTATATGACCCCTATGCTTTAGAGGTCACAACGTTGTGATGGACCCAGTCATGTTTTGACAGGGTAAGCATGGTGACAAATAGATACAAGTGACCTATCTTGCTCCTTAACCTATCCCACAAATTACAAGAAAACATTATAACTCTATGCAATATGTATATGAGAACAGTATGCTGGGTTCAAACCCTAGGTTCTCCTTGTTCTCCCTAGTTCTACTACTTGGTAGGGGATATCATGTTCTCTACAGCTTTATATGTATACAGGCTATCTCACAGAGGCATTCATTTATTACAGAAAGGCAGTGTCTACCTTATGTGAGGAGAAGCTGCAGATCATACAGAGCAGGTCATGTGGAGCACATGCTTATGCTGTAATGAAACCCACTGAGGTTGATCAGAAGGATTATCCTCCAACCACAACAAAGCCTTCTACTTATTGTGGAAGGGCATTTTACCTTTGAATGTCATAGCATCCAAAAATGTGTATGTGTGGAGACTGAAGTTATCTATCTCCTGTCTAATGATATTGCTCATTCTTATGGCTAGTCAAAAACCTTTCTCTGCTAGAGACACGGGAGCAAATAGCTCAACCCAAGTCAATATATAAATGTTGCTGAAAAGAACAAAGTTATTGTAACTTTGCTTCTTTTCAGCACTACATGTATATTTTCAGAAACATACACAAGAGCTTACCTACCTCACAAGTATCTCTCCTCTTCACTGGCAGCAAAAATGCTGTCATTCACAAATGAAATAATTAACAATTAGATACCCTTGTCCTGACTACTGGTAGAGTCCAGCTTCAGCGTCTGGCCCTGGACTTGAAACATACTAGTCCAAATATATATATTTTCAGTTCATCATTGAAATCTGTAGTTGGAGGATTCTGGAAGTTGTAGTCCAAAGAAAGAAAGAAAGAAAGAAAGAAAGAAAGAAAGAAAGAAAGAAAGAAAGAAAGAAAGAGAGAGAGAGAGAGAGAGAGAGAGAAGGTTCCATTTCCTACCTTTTTTTTGTTTTTGGTATAGTGCTTTTGCTAAGGTTTCACTAGTGTCCTGAACAATACCACTAATTTATTTACCCGGTTAGTTTTAAATGGGAATTAGATGTGCCTGTCAGCCAATTCTTGATGAATTCTACATTTGCCACAAATGTCATGCCAACCCTGTTTGTGGGAATATACAATGAACACCCGAATCCATCAAGACACATTGTGTGATGCAAATACAACAGAGAGAATCATCTCTGCTTCTTTGGAGTTTATTTTTAGTTCTGCTTCCTTTGGAAACTGGAATTTGGGGGACAGATTGAATTTTTTTGTTTTTTTAAAAGAGCCTTTCTTCCCCTTTGCATTGAATAAGAGCCATAGATGAATCACTCTGAAGCCTTCTGAAATTATGTATGAGCCCCACTTACATGAAAATGCACTCATTGTAAGTTCTTGCAGACTGACTTTAGTTTTTAGCACAAGTTCCTTGCCTAAAGATTTATTTATTTATTTATTTATTTATTTATTTATTTATTTATTTATTTATTTATTTATTTATTTATTTATTTATTTATTTATTTATTTATTTATTTATTTATTTATTTGCTGGATCCCTTCTCACAGACTTATTGCAATGAATAATTTAGTGGTGAAATGAAACATGAATGAGGATATAATGTTTTCATATTCCATGTACACATACTGTATGTGTAAAATGTGCCATCCTCGCAATATTTTCTGGTAGACTGTGGAAGTGGGTTGCAATTCATGGAAGCTCATACTGAAATGAATCTGCTTGTTTCAAAGGTGTCACAACATTTCTGTTCTTGTTTTTGTTCTATATGCTGAAACAGACTTAACATGGCTACCTCTGTAAAAACTTGCAAGGCAGATCATGTTCTTATTATAGTAAAATGATCAGTCCATGCCACCTGCTTTTAATGGTGACTCGCTAATTGTTTTTAGTTTTTTTAAATCTTATTTTCTGGTTTTGAATTATATTTATTGTAAACTGCCCAGAGAAGTGCACTAATGGAAGAGGTATATTTATTAGACAGGCAGGCAAGACAGGCGGATGGATGGATAATATTAGTTATATGAGAGTTTGGACACAATTTTCTGGGCTACAATACAGTTTTCCAGCCAGTGGCCATGGTGCCTGGGGGGATATGGGGGCTCCAGCCTAAAAGATTATAGGTAAGGTAAAGGTAAAGGTTCCCCTTGGCATTTTAGTCAGTCGTGTTCGACTCTAAGGGGCGGTGCTCATCCCCGTTTCCAAGCCGTAGAACTAGCGTTTGTCCGAAGACAGTTTCCGTTGTCACATGGCCGGCGTGGCTATACACGGAGCGCTGTTTACCTTCCCACCGAGGTGGTACTTATTTATCTACTTGCATTTACATGCTCTCGAACTGCTAGGTTGGCAAGGAGCTGGGACAAAGCGATGGGAGCTCACTCCGTCATGTGGATTCGATCTTACGACTGCTGGTCTTCTGACCCTGCAGCACACAAAGGCTTCTGCGGTTTAGCCTGCAGCGCCACCACGTCCCTCAGATGAAGTCTGAGCAGGACTGTGCAGCAACTGCTTCTTTTTACCTACCTCAGAGACCATGAATGATGTTTAAAACCTAGTCCAACTTTTCCTTTTCCTGTTTAGAATCAGGGATAGGCGCCACCTTTGACTGAATCCCAGATTCTTCCACTTAATCAATTCTGTGGTGGAATAATACTCTCAGAACCGTAGAGCTCAAAGGGACCCTGTGGGTCATGGAGTCCAAGAAGCACAGTGGGGGAATCAAACTCCCAGACTCTTGCTCCACAGCCAGATACCTAAACCAGTGAGCTATACTGTAACTGTTAGTTCTGAGAAAGTATAAAGTGCTATGAATGTTTCATGATATCTGAAGAAGTGTACTCTACAAATGCTGATGCTGTAATTAATTTGTTAATTCTTTACAGTGCCACACAATTGTCCATTGGCTACAACAGAATAACATGGCTACTCCTTTAAAAAAAATCTGTTGGCATCGGTTGTTATTCATTCACTCATAACTTGATCATAACCAGAATATCTAAATGGGACTGAAGAAACTTTGGCTGAGACCCCCAGTAAAGTTCACTGGTAATTTGTGTTTATTATCCTCCAGGTATTTATCTGTTTGCATTTAGGTCAAAACATTTGGTATGGCCTTAGGCATGCCAATGAATTAACAAATTACTTTCAATGACCTCATGCCCCTGGCAGCATCCTAGATTTTTGTTTGTTGAAACTCAGCTAAGGCTGGGATTCCAGTCACAAGAGCTTTTCAACCATGTTCAAACAAATACAGGAACAAAGCTGTTCTTCACATCTGCACACCTGAACTGCAAGGTCTAAGATGCAGCCAAGCATGTTGGATATTTGGGGGCAGGCCCTGTGTGCCTACCTATGTTCCCCCCACTAATTTTGCCCTAAAAATGAGCAGGATGATAATGGAGGGTTTATGTAGCTTGTCTTGAGGTCCTTGGGAATGTCAACAGCCATGGGGTCACTACTGAGAAAACTCTGTCTCTCACATCTACCTGTCCGACTGATTTCCAGGTGTGTCTAGAAAAAAACATGAAATTGCATTACTCTTTCCCCACCCCTGCCCTAAGCCATCCCTTCTCTGGATGTCCAAGATTTCTTAACTGTTGGTTTGAAAACCTCCAATTTATTAAAAAAAATAACTGATTCTCTTTTAATAAGGGGAAAAAATCTAATGGCATACTGAAACACAGTCTTGATTGTTTGAAGGACTCCTGTCTTGCCCTGGGAGATGCAACTCATGTGTTATGAGTTCTGTCTCTGACAGATAAGCACACAAGCCTATGAGCCCGAGAAAAAAGAAACAAAAAAGCAGATTTTTAAAATCAAAATCTGTGCATATACATTAAAGGTTTTCAGTAGACAGCAAGTTCAGAGAATGCCATCTTTTTTTTATTTATGTGAGATTAACTGGAGACAGATTCTTTGATCACTGTTTTGATAGCAGGGAGAAAAGGGGGTAGGAAAACAATCTATAGGATAATTGATGGCTTTGGAAACACAACATGGCTTTGACTCTTCCGTTTTTTAAATTACGAAATATTTCTTATATAATTCCATTGTTATTATAACTCCTTGGAAACCCAAGTTATTTTAATCAAGCTTGTTTAACAGGGGTTATGCTATTATAATAGATTCTGCTAGTCAGGCGGTTGGAAAGAGAGATATACCCAAACATTTATTCATACACTACAAACGGCTAGCAGGGCTAGCTCTGCCATTAGACAGAGTGAAACCCCAGCCTCAGGAGCAGTTTTATTCCAATCATTATGTGTTTTGTTCTTATTGGGTTTTTTTTTTAACTGCCTGGAATGGGGAGAGCTGCTTATTATTATATTATTATTTTGCTTCTTTTATCAAAAGAACAGGCCTGGCTTTCAGTACTATGAATCTTGCAGGGTCATTTATCTGATAGCAAAATGCTATCAGCCAGTCCAGATGGGTAGTAATTATTTTTCAAAGTAATATAGATTGAACTGTAGACTCTCCCAGGTGCTGGTTTTGTATTACTATAATTGATCAAAACTTCATAAGAAGTCACATTGGTCTGCTGTTTGGCAAGGGACGAGCAACAAAATTCCACCCTCAAATCATGATCAGTGATTTTTGGGAGGGCTGTACATAACATCCCAGAAGTTAAATAGGGGAGGAATTAAGTGACACCCAGTTGTATCAGCATGTTTTCATTTTACTAGGGATATTTGTTAGCTGGATTAACCTGAGAGTTATTTCATTGAAGTCAGTATAACTTCCTTCCAAGCAGACTGTTGTGCTGTTAACTGAAGGCAAGATTCTGGAAATATTGGTATTCAGAACGCAGTGATCTGATGGGTGCTACTACAGTAACTATGTACTAGCAAGAGTCAGCTCAGGATAACCAGGAACTCAAGGATGAGACATACTGTATAAATAGCTAATAAAAGTGTGTTGTTTGGGCATAATGAACCATCCCTATAGCCATTTCACCTGCCATCAGGAAGAGAGTCCTTTCATCAGGAATGTCCGCTCCTTACCACGAGTCGTAGGAACAGAAGTGGGGATGTTGGGTTCAGGAGCTCAAAGGAGTTGAGTGGCTTAGAGAATATCAGAGAGATGTTTATTTGTGGAAGGGCAACTGGTACACAGTTTGGACCTGGACTTAGAAAAAAGGAACCAATTTACAGCTTTTTGGGGAAAACTCTTGAATTGCTGGATCAAATTCAGAAACAAGCAAACAGGTAATACTCCACCAGTAGCTGAAGGAGGCCTTCAGTTTCATCCAGTTCTAGAATGGAATTCTGCAGTCTGAGAGATTCTTTACTCTTGCACAGAAATGTAAAATGGATGAATGAGAAAAAATCAGGTAACAGCTATGCCAGTTTAACCATGAAGTAAAATCAATCAAATAAACAGACCTCTGCTCTAAGCAGCTCCCCTGTTGGAAATTCCTCATGTTTTCAGTGCATTTCTCTGGAACTTACTTTTTCAGATCTTCAGTTTCTTGGAAGAGTTGCAGATCTTCAGTTTGCTCCTATCAGGCTTCAATTCTGTATCCATTTTCCTGAGAATAAGTCATGCCAAACTCACTGGAGCTTACATCTGAGTAGATTCAGATACCATGGCCAGAAACAGCACAATCCTATCCTTGCGGCGCAAAAGCAAGTCCATTTTTTCCTTATTTGCAAATAAATGAGTATACAGTTGTGACTAATACTCTGCAGTACATATTTACATGAGACTACAGTGCTGAATTAAGTCTTGAAATAAGGAATGCCTTTTGCAGAACTCTTGAGAAAACAGCAGTTTGTTCATACCATGAACTTCTATTCTACGAGTTGACAAAGGGCGTTCCAGCTACTCTATTTCTTTTTTCTCACCCAGAAACAATAGGGTCAAGGGGCTGATTGCTTGGTCACTACAGTAATACAGACTGGAACAGTTACAAGTGGTTCTGCCCACACTCCATTGGGAGGTGCCCATCCAAATCAAGGAAGACCGTTTCTGAAGTTCTTAGAATAGAAATCCATAGAAAAGAATGTGTTTTCCACTGTAAGAGGCAGAAGAAAAGACAATGGCAGCAACAGTGTATCTTGTATGCATATAGAATAGTAATTATGCAGAATTATAAACAGAATAATTAGGAAAGCAGAAACAGTAATAGCTTCTTAATAACAGTAGTAGTGAAAATATGGAGGGGGTGTTTGTTGCACTAAAACCAACAAAGAGTCTTATGGCACCTGAAAGACTGAACTGAATTTTTATGGACTGCAGGCAATTTCTTATGTATCTTTTAAGACCTTTTAGCAATAAGATGCTATAAGATTGTTAATTTAACTGAAGAACAACAGCTCACCTTATTTGTCAGTATAGTAAGATCTTCACAGTGCAGTCCCATACATGTCAACTCAGAAGTAAATGACACAGAGTTTAAAATAATTTACTTCCAGAGAAGTGTGTAATGCAGTCTAAAAGGTTTTAAAACAGCCAGCAAAGTTTTGTTTCACTTTGTTTTTAAAAGCCCATATAGGGCAACTGTAACAGGCAGATATAACATCACATGTCCGTCACAGCTGGGCAGTGAGTCATCAGCCTATGGTGTGACGGAGGGTGGAACTTAAGGGGAAGAGCTAGTATAAAAAGGGGGGTGAAGAGTGTGTGAGGGAGATTGGAGATGAGAGTCTGAGCTGAGAGTTTAAAGTGATTAGTAGTTAGAGTGAGTGAGGGAGCCTGTCAGTGGTGAAATAGTATGTGTGAGCCAGTGTTTATTAACAGTGATTGATTAATTGATACTTTACCCGTGATTTACCATTTTTATTTTTGTGATCAATAAACCAGTTTTTGTTTTTCCAAAGTTATACTTGTCCTTTTATGATTCTTCAAGGATAAGTTGGTGGCAGCAGAGATTTTACAGTAAAGTAGCAACCACTCTTTGAAGTTTGAGGGTGGCTGTTACAGTAACATTTAGCAATAACCACATTCACTGATTGCAAGCACACTATTGTAATATTGTCCCTATTAAAAATTACTGAGATTTACATATGTGTAGGGAAAGGTTGCCCAGACTCCGGGAGGAAGTAGAAGACAGGAGTGCCTGGTGTGCTTTGGTCCATGGGGTCACGAAGAGTTGGACACGACTAAACGACTAACAACAACCAAGCAAAGGCAGAATTGCAATCTATTTTTTAAGTGCACCTCAGGTTTATTTAGTGTAGTTACATGGGCTGGTGGGTGGAATAATGTTGGCTCAGGATAGATATTGATTTATCTATTTTTATCTCTACAAATGCAGGGTCAGCCAGAGATCCCATTACATAAACTAACTGTATTCAAAAGCATCATTATGTTTGCCCACTTTTCCTAATTTGATTTTTACTTCTTTCTTTAATATTATTAGAAATTACATGTTTTTTTTTAAAGCGGAAGATACACAGGGACAGTTTTTATTATTATTTATAGAAAAAAACACAGTTATTAGATACATGCACAAATTCCAATGGAGGAAACAAATGGAAGAAAGTGAAGGAAAAGAGGTGATGGAAAAGGAGGCAATGGATATAAAGACTGAATTAATATAGCTTTATCTCTAAATAGGCTGCATCAGCAGAAGCAGATCCAGATCTAGAAAAATGACTCTGTTCAAACCTCACTTAGAATATAGTGTTCAGTTCTAGACCCCACTATTTCAGGAGACTGTCAGCCAGCTGGAATATGTCCAGAAAAATGTGACTAAGAGGTTAAAGGAGATCAAACCTTATTAGGAATGGCTGAGGCTGTTTAAGATAGGGGAGATGCCATTGAGAAGTGATGTAACAGCTTGAAATATCTGAGAAGAACCAGTCCTGACAGTAAGAGCTGTTCAACTATGGAATGCAATACTCTGGAAGATGGTGGATTCTTTTTCATAAGTGAAAAAAAGGTTGGATCATTTGAACTTAGGTTGGATCTCCATTTGTCCCAGATGCTTGAGCAGTGGATTCCGTGCATCAGCAAAGGGCTGGACTTGATTAACTGTAGTCAGTTCTGGTTCTATAATTCTATAGAGTGAAAGGGCAAATTTACAACTCCCTTGCACCAGCAGGCTTCATGTCACATTACCAGTTGTGTGATTCATCTTGCAACCAATGTGTGTATAGGAAGACAACAGGAAGCTAGCCAGAACAGGGGTTATGCTTTCTTGATTACCTTTCCACTCCATGTTTAGGCAATATGGCATTGTATAATCCAAGTACTATCCTAGTTATTTTTGTACTCTGAGAGGGCACCAAATCTCCTTCTGTGTCTGCCATTGTGCACACTACAGAACAACCAGTGTCACAAAAGGTCAAAGTGGATGTTAAGAGGCTAATCCTTATCTTGGATATTACACAGGTTTTCTGGTGGGTGAGGTAAGGTAGTACTAAATAAACTCCCTACGTGTCATTCAATTAAGGAAAGATTAGAGAGCATTCACCTTTCACTCAACACACAAAAATATGTTTTCATTAGGCAGTCTGGCAGACAACCATGTTGTCAAGGAATGTAATGAGATAATTCCTAGCTATTAATGAATAATAAGGTTGGGAATGTATTTATAGTCCTAAAGGTGTCCCAGATTCTTTCCTATTTATTTATATTTATTCAATTTGTATCCCACTCCCGTTGTCACAGCACCACTCAGGGCAGGTAACAACTCATAAAATAGAAAACACAAATGAAAATAGAAATATTAAAACTGATAGCAATAACCCTAAAGGGGGGGAGAGAAAACCAGATGGTACTGACTAATCTCATAGGGGATGGTGGAAAAGAGGGAAAGGAAGAGGAGGAGGGGAGAGAGAGAGAGAGAGAGAGAGAGGAGAAGAAGGTGATCAGCTGGGGTTGGTGTGGAAAGCCTCCCTGAAAAGCAATGTCTTTAATTGCTTCCTAAGAGTCCACAGGGAGGGGGCTAGGTGGGGCTCCTCTGGAAGCTGGTTCCATAAAGTTGGAGCCACCACAAAGAAGGCCCTACCTCTTGTAAAGGATTTATGAGCCTCTCTCAGACTGGATACCCAGAGGAGCCTTGGCTGGGAGGATCTTGTGGGTTGGACAGATGACATTAAGGAGAGACACTCTGACAAGTAACATGGGCCCAAACCATGGAGGGCTTTGTATGTGAGTGTCAAAACCTTAAACCTGATCCAAGACGCCATGGGCAACCAGTGGAGGTGAGTCAGAACTGCAGTGATATGGCCAAATTTACTTGCACCAGTCACCAGTCTGGCTGCTGCATTCTGGACCCACTGAAGCCTGTGCATCAGGTTAAGGGAAGCCCCACATAGAGGGCATTGCAGTAGTTCATCCAAGAGATGACCAGGGTCTGCACCAAAGTCTGAGGGAGTCCTCGACTAGGTAGGGGTGAAGTTTGGCAATTAGCCTAAGGTGTGTGAAGGCTAATCCAGACACGGCTGTAATCTGGGACTCCCAAGAGAGAGCTGGATCCAGAAGAATGCCCAAATTATGCACTTAGTTTTTAAACTGGAGGGGATTACCATCCAGTCTAGGGACCATCCCCTCCATACCTATCAGAGGTCCTCCCACAAGGAGCAAAATCTGTTTTGTCCGGGTTCAGTTTGAGCCTCTTAGCCCTGGTCCATTCCAGTACTGCAACAAGGCAATGCTCCAGCATCCAGATGGCATCCACTGCAGAGGTGGTAAGGGAGAGATAGAGTTGCATTTTATCAGCATACTGATGACACCTTACTCCAAAATTTCTGATGGCCTCCCCCAATGGCTTAACATAGATATTAAGCAGAATTGGGGATAGTGCCAATCCCTGAGGAACCCCACACCAAAGTGCTGATGCCTCCTCCTCTAGCTGAACTCTCTGGACATGGTCCTCGGGAAAGGATCGGAGCCAGCTCAATGCTAAGCCCCCAATCCCCTCCTCAGAGAGCCTGTCCAGAAGGATACTGTGGTTGACAGTATCAAAAGCCACCGAGAGATCTAGTACCAACAGGGTGCATCTGCCTCATCATCTTCCCTTAAAAGGTGAGATGTGATCATAATCCTTATTCCCAATACTAACCTAGCCACCATGTTTTGTACCTGTAGACGTTTCTATGTCAGTAGAGAGCATTGCCACAATTGATCCTAGAGATTACCAATGCATGGACCAGTGTGATTCCCCCATTGCACCTCCTAAATGGGTACTGGACTTGATGATCCATAGGATCTCTTCCAGATCTGCAGCTCTAAGATTATTTATTATAACCAGGAAGCTAAAGCAAGCCATGATTGTCATGATTCAAGAGAGAACAGAAAATAGTACTTGAACTGCTGTCTACTCATTTCAAAAAAATTCAATTTATTCACAGTTTACTCAAGATTTATAACAGGCAAGGAGAGCCACTGTTTTCTGCAGATACAATAATATATTGACACTCAAAGGCACACTCCACATAGGACTTCCTCGTATTAGAGAATTGGTAACCCTGCAGGCTCTTAAACTATAGTTTGCTAAAGCTGCTTGATGTGTTCTCAGATGGAGAATTACAGGAGAAATGCCTTTTTAAAGAGTGAGCAGTAGCAAGAGCTAAAGTTAAGCTCAATAGAACTAGGGACATATATGATCGTCACATATTTATCATCAACAATATTACCAAAAACTGCTGGATAACTCAGTGGTTTATGTCACTGGCTGCAAAGCCAGAGGTGGGAGTTCAATTCCTCACTGTGGCTCCCTGGCAAGGGCTAAACTGGATGATTCATAGGATCCTTTCCAGGTCTGCAGCTCTAAGAGGATGATAACCAAAAATGGAAGTCTACCACCAACAGAACAGAACAAAAGAGGACACTGTTTCGCATAAAATATGCATATGGCAATTTATTGGCACTATGGAACTATTGCAGATTCAGACTGCTGGATAGCTCAGTTGTTTAAGTATCTGGCAGTTGAGAATTCAATTCTCCACTGTACATCTCAAAAGAGCCAGCCTGTGTGGCCACGGGCAAGCTGCACAGTCTCAGAGTGCCCCACTTCTGAGTGCTCTCTAACTTGAAACCCCTGGAAAGGGTCCTCATAAGTCTTCACAGCTCAATTGCAAATTTAGAAATAACATGTTGTTTGCGTAGGAATAAAGTTCACAACACTGTTACTGCCACATTTTCTCGGCCAGTTGCCCAGTGGCTAATGGCTGATGAGCAACTTCAAAGCAAGTGTCTTAGGGGTCTTCAACTAGACTTGGAAAGACCAACTTTTCAAAATAGGGAATGCCTGCTATCGGCGGTTTCCCCATGTAAGGCATGACACGCAGGTGCACTAGAAAGGGAAGAATGTGGAATAATGGAACAAGGAATCGAGTGGCAGATTAAAGCAAACTTTTTCTATCAATTTTGCTGGAATTCAGCAACCTGTATATTATGCCTTTAGAGGTTTGGAAGTGAGGGACTTTGGGGTGAATGTCAGTCACATAGGAGCAACCAATTGTATCCTCTCTGCCTCAGATTCCTTTTCCCGCCTTTTTACTCTGTCAGGGTTCTGTGTCACTTAGAGTCAATTAGATTTTGGGATTTTGTATATCTGTAATTTATGGTTTTTCATGTAAACCACTAGACTTTCTGTGGTCTTGTCTGTCTTTCTGCTTGTTTTATTTTATATCTATACTGCCTTTCTCCCTGTGATTTATCATAATCAAGCACTACACCACACATAGTCATTAAAAGCAAGAAATTTTCAGTTTTCTGGAGCACTAAAGATGGCGATGGGGCACCAGAGCAAATGGGGTGACTAGAGGATAATGCACTAGGACAGAATGTACCACAAGGGCCTTGATAGCTATGCCCCAAAGTGAGACAGGGATGACCTACCGAGGCAGAGGCTGCAGGCTAAGGAGGAATACAAACATTCAGTCTGCCCAGAGAAGTACCAATCTGCCAACACAATTTCCCCTGTTTTGTTCATTTGGCCTTGAAGGTATCCCACCTGTCTATGTAAACTGTAGGTACAACTGTCAGAAAAGAAGAAGGTAGCAGGAACCTAGAATTTAGAAGCCCAGAGAGTTGAGAGAAGAGAAATAGCCTTGCTGGAGAGCTCTCTTTTCTCTGAACTCAAATATACTTGTTATATAACTGACCTACCTATAAAGTCAGTGCATGGCTTCTGGGGCTACATCCTTCTTGTTAGAGACTGTACTTTTTAACAGTCTTCATTTCAGGAAAGAGTGAGCATGCAAGTATGGGAGAAATACTAGCTGAAAGACAATTACCATTGTTATTTTACAGATTGTTTCAAATCAAATCTTTGTAAGTTCAGCAGGAATCAATAAGAGCAGATACACCTAGCTTCTTAAACCATCTGCAGTTAAATGAACTGTGTGTGGGCAAGGTATCTGCTAAGATGGTTGACAATAACCTTATTGCAATCAGTGAATCTGAAAAATGTTTTCTGAGAAAACTTTTGATTTACAACTTTTTTTTTTGGTAGAACAACAGAAAGTGCCAGAAGGTCTTGTTTGTGAGCCTTCTTCCCTCAGCTATTAGCCGAACGTCTTTGATGCAAGGCAGTCTCCTCCAATCCTCCAAGTGTTACAGCTTCCACCATGCCCAGACAACATGGAGAAAGATAGGTAACCTAACTATCTCGTGGGCACCAGGTTGGGGAAGATTGGTGTGATCTATGGAATGCTTATGTACTTTCAAACTCAGAATATACAGGCAGATTATATGGGACATCCAAAATCAACAAACAGTCCAGCTTCTGCATGTGAAATGGAATGATCCATTTTGATTCAGAGAAAGGACTCCAGGGGTAGGCAATAAGGCATGCTTATTTGCTGCTTTGCAGAGCTTGAAAAAGTCTCATTTTTGGACTACAGATAGCCTTCAGATAGCATGGCTAGTTGGCTGCTTCTGCAGTTTTAAAATACTGGTGAGGGAGGAATTAAAAGAATGAAACCTAGGGGGAAGGGGAAAAACAGAAGGAACAAAATGAAAATCCAAAAGGTATATGTAGGCTTGTTTCTCACAAAAGGACGAGACACAATAGCATTTGAACATCTTGGTTTTGTCTCTTGAGGTCTACAAAGGTTTAAGGTTGCCTTTGAGAGATGAGAGCCTAAGGAGACTAAAGGTGATCAAACAGGCACAAAATGGCATGACAAGAATCTGAGAAAAACCTAGTCAAATGACCAATAAAATAATCCCATGGGACTAGAGTAGTAGTTCTCAATCTTGGGTAAGTAACCCAGGTGCTTCTTGGACTGCAGTTCCCAGAAGCCTTCACTACCAGCTGTGCCAGCTGTCATTTTTGGGAGCTGCAGTCCAAGAACACCTGGATTACCCAATGTTGGGACCCACTAGAGCAGTGGTCCTCAACCTTGGGCCTCCAGATGTTCTTGGACTACAACTCCCAGAAGCCTTCACCACCATCTCTGCTGGCTAAGATTTCTGGGAGTTGAAGTCCAAGAACATCTGGAGGCCCAAGGTTGGGGAACACTGCACTAGAGCACCAATATATGAGGTCTGGAGGAGGACAAAAGGCAGCTTGTAAGCATGACTTCCATCATTCTTGAGCTTGCCCATTCTTTCTTGGAGATATCTTCCTCCAGTGTTTGTTCTGATGTTTCTGTCCCTGCCTGGGGATCTCAGGGTACCAAAGCTGTTCCTTGAGACATCAGTCGCTGCTTTTTGCTTGGTTGCCATTAATTTTTTTTTAAAAAAAAATTCTATATTGCTCTTTAATTTTTAAAAAAACAGATTATCTGAAAATGACTTGGAGGGGAGAGGATGCAAAACCCAATCTCCTCCACAAAATAAACACTTTTACAATAGCGTACCCGTTTTGCAACAATACATTCTTAAATTGTGTAGTGTTCATTAAAACAGAACAGTGACAATATTGTTATGCACCATCCGGCTGTGTCTGACTTATACAAACTCTCCTGAGTCCTTGTATGACACTTTAGTTACTACACTGCTCTGGCTCACTTTGCTATGTTATTTCTTGTTATTAAAAGCAGTAATCTATTACAGGTAACATTATTGCTTTTAATGTGCTACTTCTAAGTTGTGGCTTTTAAAGGATGTGATTGAACAAGTGAATATGATTTACTATACTAGGCTAATTAAAATGCCTCTATACAATATTTTTCTCCCACCAGTGGTAACCTATCTATGTGTTTCTAGGAAGCTTGCAAATGTGGCTAGCTCTGATTGGTTTTCACCATTAGCAAGTAATAACAAATGCACTTCTTTTCAACATAAACATCACATCTACATGGTGCTGTTGTAATCAGTGTTCATTGTCACCAGAGTCCTATCCTGCCCATTCTATTTAATTGTTTTTTGCAATTTGTCTTAACCAGGTGTCCAGCACAGAATTCCCATTATGCTTTTACAGCGATGCTACACGAGCAACATTATGGCATGTTACAATGGTGTAATAATTAGCAATCTGGCAATGATTAGAAGATACACCACGGCTGCTTTAATCCTCCAGGAGCACAGATCAGTGGTGTAGGGTATGGGCATGCTGTGGGTTCTTCATGCCTAGAATCAGCCCTGGATTTAGCTTAGTTGTCAAATAATAACCAAATACAGTGCTTAGAAACATGGTTATGCAGGCTGGCAGATTCTGGGAGCTGTAATCCAAAAAAAGTTAAATATGCAGGTTTTGACAAAGCTACCGGTAGTTGCAATGAAACTGGAAGTTAAGGACATGAATACAACATGGCAACAGTGCTGGGGAAACATGGTTTGGACATTATCTTTGATTCTTTAATTTTATGCAGGTTACCATTTATTGCAGTTATTTAGAAGCCCTTACCAAATATTCAATTAAACGTTCTTCCTTTTTTTAAAAAAGAGCAGAGTAAATTGTGAACTCTAACACCATTTTGTTTTGATATGTTAGAAGTCTGAGAAGTTCTGAGCAGCTGATTTATTTTTTACAGAGATTCAATAATACATTTAATAGTGTATTCATGAGTTGTCATAAAAGGAACCAACTGGTAAGGTGACTTAGAGGAAGCATTTCAATTTCTTCCGTTAATCTACAGCTCACAGGAGGTAGCGGGGTGGTGGTGGAATAAATATCAACTAGAGGTGTGTATTTTGGTTTGGAAATATTCAGAATTCCCTAAATAATGTCTTATTCAGATAATTATGAATAGATCTCAATCCAAATGTGATAGTTCCTAATAGCAGTAATAGTCATTTCTAATATTCCAGGTCCCATTTACTCCTATAAATAAGAAAGTAAAGCTTGCTAGAGGAAAAAGTGAAGATAAAACCTTTTTCCTCAGGCATCCTCAAGTGTTTTCTTGAAAAAATCAGGAAGAGGGGGAGGATAAAGACAACCCATCACTGTTATTAGGTAAAGGTAAAGGTAAAGGTTCCCCTTGACAATTTTTGTCCAGTCGTGTTCGACTCTAGGGGGCGGTGCTCATCCCCGTTTCCAAGCCATAAAGCCAGCGTTTGTCCAAAGACAATCTTCCGTGGTCACATGGCCAGTGCGACTTAGACACGGAACGCTGTTACCTTCCCACCGAGGTGGTCCCCATTAATCTACTTGCATTTTCATGCTTTCAAATCGCTAGGTTGACAGGAGCTGGGACAAGCGACGGGCGCTCACTCCGATGCGTGGATTTGATCTTATGACTGCGTGGTCTTCTGACCCTGCAGCACAGGCTTCTGCGGTTTAGCCCGCAGCGCCACCACGTCCCACCACTGTTATTATGAGCCCCCAATCCCCCAAACAAAATCTGTCATCTTGTTCAGCAGGGCCACTCTGAAAGAGCTATATGCAGAAGTACAGGAAGTACAGGAAGTGTGTGTCTTTGCCAAGGAGGTGACAGAGAAGCTTCTGGTTCAAAGTGGGACAGATATGAGTGACCTTCAGACATGGTGCAGTGACGTCTTTGTGCAATCCAGGCAGGGGAGTTTGGGCAAGGGGGCAAAAAAACCATGGTGAAGAAGGCACTTTTCTCCCAAAGAGCCAATGTGCTAGAGAAGAACAAGCATGGGTTCAGCACTCAGATTGACAGTGTCAGCTTGGGTCTCAGCAGTGCTGCTGATTTTGTGGTTGGGAAAGAGATTTGTGAAGAGCACCAGACATTGCCTTCTGTATCCATGGGTGCCATATTCAAGGAAGAGTTTAAACCCCAGCAAACAGCAAAAGGTGAGAGGCAGCAAATGCCAGACTCACATCTCAAGAGTAAGTTCAAGGTTACCCTGGAGA
Source organism: Pogona vitticeps (assembly GCF_051106095.1). Classification (NCBI taxonomy): domain Eukaryota; kingdom Metazoa; phylum Chordata; class Lepidosauria; order Squamata; family Agamidae; genus Pogona; species Pogona vitticeps. The sequence continues at coordinate 289,286,797 of NC_135784.1, forward strand.
AGCTTGGAGGGGTGCAGGCAAATACTTAAAAATGGCAGGATTAATTATCACTTGGGGAGATGATAGCCCCGGATGATCAGCCATTTTCTCTGGTGGAGAACACTGGTTTCCATAGGTCTGTGGCAGAACTGGCACCCCATTGCCAACAGCCATTCCACTGACCCTTAGCTACAGAGTGATGCGCAATTCAAATTGCCTTTTGACACTGTTGGAAGGTGGCATCTGAGCATTTCTGTGAAATTTGAGGATGGTTCCAGGGCTGAAAGTAGTTCCTTACCCTAGTTACAAAGCGATTAACATGCTGGGGTCAGTCTTGTGTCCCATGCAATATTTTGCTTGGGAATGCAATGGGCAATTTCGTCTTGCTTTGTCGCCTAGTACCCAGCCACTATTTCCTCTTTGTGATTAGTCTATTCCCAACATAATGCAAGATTAACAAAGACTCTTCCTTTTCAGCAAACATAATACAAAAGAATGGGATTGATTTGAAATTGTGTCTGCTGCAGATGGTAATCAGGCGGACATTGCTGCTTCAGAGTGACTGAATTGCCATCTTTCCCTGTAATGTTTGATCAAAAGTGAAATTAACATCCAAATGCTAAATTTTGTTGACAGCTCAGAGAATATTTCTTAAGCATTTATCTGTGTATCTTTTAGATCAGATCCTGAAGCTGAGGCTCCAATACTTTGGCCATCTCATGAGAATACTCCCCAGACCATGATGTTGGGAAAGTGTGAAGGCAAGAGGAGAAGGGGACAACAGAGGATGAGATGGATGAACAATGTCAGTGAGGATGTGATGCATTGTCTTTAGCCTAAGTGTGCATTGCAAAGGGAGCCATGTTGCAGCCACTTAAAGGGCAAATGTCTCAGCTCCTGTGCAAAGGAGGCAAACATTTTCAAAATACATATTCACCCTTTCAGTTTAGTTCTTAAATATTTGCTCATTTTGCCCTACATGTTTAGTTTCTGCACACTTGAAATAAAGTCTGGGCAAACTTCCAATAGTATTCAAGTGGTTAATTTATTTATTTTATTTATTTGATTTATTTGATTTATATGCCGCCCACTCTACCCAAAGGTCTCTGGGCGGCTCACAACAACCAAAATTCAATGCAGTAAAACTAAATAATTAAAATACAGTTAAAATACAATTAAAATACAATTAAAAAATACAATTAAAATTGCCATCATTAAGACCCACAGTTAATGTTATTTCAATTAAAAGCCTTCTGGAACAGGAAGGTTTTGACCTGGCGCCGAAATATCATCAGTGTCGGCGCCAGGCGAATTTCAGTTGGGAGGGCGTTCCATAGTCTGGGGGCAGCTGCCGAGAAGGCCCTTTGTCTACAAGCCATCCCTCTTACCTCCTTGAGGGATGGCTCTTTCAAAAGGGCCCCCTGGCAAGATCTTAACAGCCTGGTAGGCTCATATGGAAGGAGGCGGTCCTTCAAGTATCCAGGGCCCAAGCCGTTTAGGGCTTTATATGTCAAAACAAGCACTTTGAATTGGGCCCGGACAGCAACTGGTAACCAGTGTAAATTATACAGAATCGGCTTGATGTGCTCTCTGGCGGCCCCACCACTCACCAGCCGCGCAGCTCGATTCTGGACCAGTTGCAGTCGCCGGACCGTCTTCAAAGGCAGCCCCACGTAGAGCGCATTGCAATAATCAATACGAGATGTTACCAGTGCATGTGTAACTGTCATGAGACTCCGCTCGTCCAGGTAGGGCCGTAGCTGGTATAATTTCCGCAGCTGGATGAAGGCGCCCCTGGCCACCGAGTCCACCTGGGCTTCCAGTGTTAGACTGGGGTCCAGGAGCACCCCCAAGCTGCGGACCCTGTCCCTTAGGGGGAGTGTAACCCCATTCAGGACAGGGAAGTGGCCCTCCAACCTGTCCGGCGAAGCACCCACTAACAGCACTTCCGTCTTGTCTGGATTGAGTTTCAATTTATTAACCCTCATCCAGTCCATTATCAGGTCCAGACACGAGTTCAGCACAGAAACCGCCTCACCTGGATTGGTGGAAAACGAGAGGTAGAGCTGAGTGTCGTCAGCATATTGCTGACTCCTCAGCCCAAACCTCCTGATGACCTCTCCCAGCGGTTTCATGTAGATGTTAAACAGCATGGGGGACAGTATCGAGCCCTGAGGAACCCCATGACATAAATGCCATGGGGCAGAGCAACTGTCCCCCAGCACCACCCTCTGGATACGGTCAGCTAGGAAGGAGCGGAACCACCGTAAAACAGTGCCCCCAACTCCTAACCCAGCCAGCCTATCCAGAAGGACACCATGGTCGATGGTGTCGAAAGCCGCGGAGAGGTCCAGGAGTATCAACAGGGTCACACTCCCCCTGTCTCTCTCCCGGCAAAGGTCATCATACAGGGCGACCAAGGCTGTCTCTGTACCAAAACCCGGCCTGAAACCCGATTGAAATGGATCCAGAAAATCCGTTTCATCCAGCAGCGCCTGGAGTTGCCCGGCCACAACCCGCTCCAACACCTTGCCCAAATAAGGGAGGTTCGCCACTGGTCGGTAGTTGACCACCAGCCTTGGGTCCAGGTTAGGCTTTTTAAGGAGTGGTCGAATTACCGCCTCTTTCAAGGCGGTAGGGACCACTCCCTCTCTCAGAGAGGCGTTCACGGCCTCCTGGACCCAAGTGCGAACCCCCCTGGCAGATCTTCCAATTAGCCAAGATGGGCAAGGGTCGAGCGGCGTGGTGGTAGAACGGACAGATCCAAGCACCCTGTCCACATCCTCGGGTCTCAACAATTGAAACTCATCCATTAAAGTTTGACCTAAGCACGGCACACTGGACACATCTTCCGATTTTGCAGTAACAGTGGAGTCCAGCCCACTGCGAATCTGAGCGATTTTTTCCTCAAAATGAATAGCAAACTCATCACAGCGAGCTGATGAGCAGTCCGGGACCTCCACCGGGTTTCCCGGTTGAAGAAGATCCCGGACCACCCGAAACAGCTCTGCTGGACGACATTCTGAGGAAGCAATACGGCTGGAGAAATATTGCCGTTTCGCCAGCCGTATTGCCACGAAATAGGCCCGATAATGGGCTCTAAGTCGTGTTCGATCAGATTCCCAGCGGGACTTCCTCCACCTGCGCTCTAGCCGTCTCCCCTCTTTCTTCATCGCCCGCAGTTCAGAAGTATACCAGGGAGCTGTCTGGGCTCGGCGAGCAGGGAGAGGGCGCTTAGGCGCAATCGTGTCAACCGCCCGGGTCATCTCCCTATTCCATAGGGTGACCTGAGCTTCGACAGGAGCGCCAACCATATCAGACGGATACTCCCCCAGAGCATTCAGGAAACCATCCGGATCCATTAGTCTCCGGGGGCGGATCATCTTAATCGATCCCCCACCCTTGCAGAGGGAAGAAGAAGCTAATAGACTGAATTTGACCAGGAAGTGGTCTGACCATGACAATGGGGTCACGACCAGCCCCTCCACATCCAAACCACCACCTTCCAGTCCCGTTGTGAAAACCAGGTCCAAGGTGTGGCCCTTCTCATGTGTCGGGCCGATGACACATTGAGACAGCCCCATGGTTGTCATGGCGGCCATGAAGTCCTGAGCTGCCCCAGTCAAGGCAGCCTCAGCATGGATGTTGAGGTCCCCCAGCACCAGCAGCCTGGGAGTCCTCAACACCAGGTCCGAGACTGCCTCCGTCAGCTCAGGTAGGGAGACTGTTGGTACGCAGCAGGGTGGGCGGTACACCAACAGAATCCCTAACCTGTCTCGCGAGCCCAACACACAATACAGGCCCTCGAGACCTCCTCTCAAAGGGACAGGAAGCCTGGTCAAGGAGATAGAACTCCTATAGACTATAGCAACTCCCCCTCCCCGACCCTCCGAGCGACCCTGGTGCTGGACTGAGTACCCAGGCGGACACAGCTGGGAGAGGGGGACACCACCTTCCTCTCCCACCCAGGTCTCAGTAATGCACGCCAGGTCAGCCCCCTCATCCAGAATTACATCATGGATGAGGGCAGTTTTGTTTTGTACTGACCTGGCGTTCATCAACAGCACCGTGTGGCTCGAGGGTTTGCTGATATGGTTGCCTGATACCATCTGGTTGGAGGTAGGACTAGAAGAGGGGATAGATGTAAGATATCTAACCTCTCTTCTCCTACGCGGGCATGTTCTACCCCCACCGCCATTCCTTCCCCTACCCAGCACCACCTCAATGGCTGCCCCCTCCAACGCCCTCCCCCCTTCCTGTTCCATCAGGTCCACTGTGGGTCTCTATGCAACTCAATGATAGTTAAAAACAAACAAAACAAACCCACACACCCTTCTAATGCCCCTTCTCCCCTCCCAGCCAGATGGCTGGTGTTGCAGAAGGGGTGGGGTAGCCCAAAGCAGCAGCAGCAGCAGCAGCAGGGTCCTGGTCCTGAAGGGTAGGGGAGTGCAGGCCAGAAATACTCCCAGGCACTGTCTCTCACCCAGTGCCTGGGGACGGCAGATGTTACCAGCAGCTCCCCCAACGACAGGAATGTTGCTCTCAGAGGGCCCTGGCACCGGCTTCTTGCTTTTATAGCTTCCCTCCCCTCCCAGCCAGGTGGCTGGTGTTGAGGAAGGGGTGGGGTTGCCCAAAGCAGCACCAGCAGCAGCAGCAGCAGGGTCCCGGTCCTGAAGGGTAGGGGAGTGCAGGCCAGAAATACTCCCAGACACTGACTCTCACCCAGTGCCTGGGGACGGCAGATGTTACCAGCAGCTCCCCCAACGACAGGAACGTTGCTCTCAGAGGGCCCTGGCACCGGCTTCTTGCTTTTATAGCTTCCCTCCCCTCCCAGCCAGGTGGCTGGTGTTGAGGAAGGGGTGGGGTTGCCCAAAGCAGCACCAGCAGCAGCAGCAGCAGGGTCCCGGTCCTGAAGGGTAGGGGAGTGCAGGCCAGAAATACTCCCAGGCACTGACTCTCACCCAGTGCCTGGGGACGGCAGATGTTACCAGCAGCTCCCCCAATGACAGGAACGTTGCTCTCAGAGGGCCCTGGCACCGGCTTCTTGCTTTTATAGCTTCCCTCCCCTCCCAGCCAGGTGGCTGGTGTTGAGGAAGGGGTGGGGTTGCCCAAAGCAGCACCAGCAGCAGCAGCAGCAGGGTCCCGGTCCTGAAGGGTAGGGGAGTGCAGGCCAGAAATACTCCCAGGCACTGTCTCTCACCCAGTGCCTGGGGACGGCAGATGTTACCAGCGACTCCCCCAACGACAGGAACGTTAATAGTTAGTAGTAGTTACCTTTTCTCATTTTTAATGTGCCATATTACTTATTCCAGCATAATTGTGGGGCTGGAAGAGACTCTTGAGAGTCCCCTTAACTGCCAAGAGAACAAACCTATCCGTTCTGAAGGAAATCAACCCTGAGTGCTCACTGGAAGGACAGATCCTGAAGCTGAGGCTTCAATACCTTGGCCAACTCATGAGAAGAGAAGACTCCCTGGAAAAGCCCCTGATGTTGGGAAAGTGTGAGGGCAAGAGGAGAAGGGGACGACAGAGGACGAGATGGTTGGACAGTGTCATCGAAGCCACCAACATGAATTTGACCCAACTCTGGGAGGCAGTGGAAGACAGGAGGGCCTGGCGTGCTCTGGTCCATGGGGTCACAAAAAGTCAGATATGACTTAACGACTAAACAACAACAACAATCATTCCTGGGACTCATGGAGCTAATGAAAAAGGGAAGGGGGGATGTGGCTGTGCAACTAGAAAATGTTTGTTTCATTTAGAAAGTTTTGGGACTAAATTTGACATATCTGCCATTGTTACAGCACAGGCTCCCTAGAGGGGAAAAATGGATCCATAAAATGGGTTTACTATATTATAGTGCTAAGGCCATATTGGTCATTGTGCATACAGTGCATGTCTCAGAATATGAGTATGTCTATGTTGTAAAAGCTTTCAAGGACTGGATATAGCAAACTGCTTTATTTATTTCATTTATGGTGGGAACTAACAGAATGTGCAAAAAATAGATACAGATAAAAGCAAATGTTCTAATATTAAAGCGTATTAATTAACTAAAGCAATTAGGCATTTAATAAGACTGAAAATAACCACTAACTTACAATAATTTGAAACATTTAAACACAAAGGAAAAATATAGCACAAGAGGAATATATTCTCTCACTCAGTTGTGTTTCACTTCCAAGAGCTTTCCAAAGCCATAAATAATTCCTGGCATGTTTCCGAAGACTCCTAGAGCCAGAAATGCCAGGGATTGAACCTGATTGCTGGTATCTTTTCTGCAGAGCAAAACTTAGAAATTTTGGCCAGAATCCTATTAGCAGTTTGTGTACAGTCACGTAAGTAACAGTAGCATAATGCTGCTAATTAACAAGGTGCTGGCTGTGCTCCTGGACAGGTCCTTGCTTGTACAACAACATATGTGACCAGGAACGCAATCAGCACTTATTTATTTATTTATTTATTTATTTATTTATTTATTTATTTATTTATTTATTTATTTATTTATTTATTTATTTGTTTGTTTGTTTGTTTGTTTGTTTGTTTAATTAATTAATTAATTAATTAATTAATTAATTAATTAATTAAACAATTAATTAATTAATTAATTAATTAATTAATTTCTACACCACATTTTTCCCCAGTAAAGGGACCCAAAGTGGCTCAAAAGTTATTAAAAATCAAGTCAACTAAATTAATAGCAATTTGCTGCTGGGAGATACATAATTTCCCTTATGTTCATGTAAATCAGTGGTTCTTAACCTTTGTTACTCGGATGTTTTTTAACTGCAACTCCCAGAAACCCCAGCCAGCACAGTTGGTGGTGAAGGCTTCTGGGAGTTGCAGTCCAAAACTCCTGAGTAACCCAAGGTTAAGAACCAGTGATGTAAATCACCAACAGGATTCTGGCCTTTACTTCTTTGTACAACTCCAAGAGTCTGCTGTAGCTAGCATGGAAGTTATAGCTCCCTTCTCATTAAAATCCCCACACTATGCACCGAAATGCAGCTCGTTCCCATGACTCGCCTGTTAGGAACAAGACAAGCATGTGGCGATCTCCTCTGAAGCCCTAATTCCCCCCCAGGCTTTCACGAGGTTCTCGCTCTTCTTCGCTGCCACCAGGTATTACTGCTTTAATACCATTTAATCGTGAAGACTTGTGTGGTGTTACAAACTTAAGGCTTTTATTTGAACAGGGAAGTTATTAGGTGATAAATATTCATTAGATCAGTCACAGGCTGTCAATCACTTACATTTGAATCTAATCAGGTACAACTACAAAACTCTCTTAACTTTCTGTTCCAATCTATATTCTTACAGATCCCTAACTCTCTTTCCGAGTTACACACAGTCTCTCTCTACCAGAAACTCCCTCAGACTCCATACACCAGTCTATATATCCAGCACCCCCCCTCCGCTCCGTCTTCCGTTCAATCATTGGCTACTTCTTCACTGTTGTACTGTGATGGACAGGTGAGGGCAGGGCTGTTTGCTACAAAGCATAACTGACAAGTTAAGGCAGTCCAACAGCCAGGTATACTAAGAAAGGGCTAGACTCAAGGGCCAGCCTATATATGATGCTAGGAAGCCTAAAGAGATTTCCTCAGAAGTAGGTCAGATTATCAACAGCAAGCAAAGAATGAGATGTGGAGTGCTCAGGGGGGCTATATAAGGATCGGTTAACTCTGGCCTTATATAGTTCTTTTGGGACTGCTTTTTGCCTCTGTGCCAAGTGTCTTTAAAAGCTGCATGACAGCAGGGAAATCAGCTAACAAAATGTTTCTCCTAGGATTTTCTCTAATAAAACCTTCAGTTTGCAACTTTTTCCTCAAGCAATGGCTTGCTTGTTTATATATGGCTTCCCCAAACCCTAGCTTTACTTCCCACTTATTTTTTATTTTCCCAGCAGCAGGTTTCATAGCTAAAGGGTCATGTGAACCGAGGCTTTCATCATCCTTGGGTCACATTCTTAACTGCCACAGTAGCAGGAGCCTTTTAAAGAAAAGGTATAACAAAATATTATGGTTTGGGTGAAAAACTGGCTGTGTGCATAATTAATACTGGTATCCAGTGATCACCCAATTCCCAATGAATCAACCTCTCTGTCTTCCTATCTAATTTATACTCCACATTTCCTCTAGTAGAGGATCCCAACTTGGGCTTGTCCTTTTTCATTTTATAACTGCCTTTGCAGACAGCGAGCACTTTTACTCCAGCGCTTGATGGCTAATCAATGGAAACCCATCGCTTCAAAGTCACGGAGTAAATCACAAATGGTGCCCTCTGGGAATTCTATGTTAACAGGGTGCAAATAGTTCTGCTCAACGGTAGCATGCTGTATAATTGCAGGCAGTTTGGAAAGGCTTATTTGTATTTATTTAATGGTCATAAGGCATGGATTGTTGTTGTTGTTTTCCAGGGGATAGACATGACAGTGCGTTGCTTCCGGCTGACCCACAAATGATCTGAATTTAACAGAGATCATATTGCATCCCCCAAACTGAATTAACTTCTCTGTATTAGAGAGTATGGCTCTGGGGTGTTTTAGAAAGCACTCTGTGTTTGCCCTTTTGGTAGAGCCAATCTCTGGTTCAAACCTTGGGTCAGCTATGAGGTCAGCAGATGGCCTTATGTAAACCTCGTTTACTTTGTAGTATGAAAGCATCAATGCAGACTTCGCTACTGGAGGTGATCAGGATTTTTGTGATTTAGTCTGAGAAGACTGAAAAACGTGTCTGAGTTAGGGTGGTCACATGTCCTCTTTTTAGGGAGGACAGTCTTCCATTTGCAAGGCAGTCATAGGATAATCCTGCCATTGAAGGTGTCCTGCATGTTATGGATGGGCGGGATTATAAAGATAGAGCCATAAGGAAGAAAACTGGAATCTTGAAGTTGACAATCCACAGTTATTAGCCTCTGGACAGCAGAGAAGAGGTCACCCTAGTGAGGTGTACCATAATTTTGTTTACATTATACAGATGATTTCTAATTTTATGTCTGTAAAGATAAATTAGAACATTTCATGCAGAAGTTGGGATCTTCCTTTGTCCTCTTTTTAGATGGTGGATGTCTTCCTTAAGTAGCTGTTAAAGATGTAAGAAATACTTGCAAATTTTCTCAGCCTAAAAAAAAGGAGAGAGAAGCTGCTGTGAGACCTTTTTCCCCTTACTCAAGAAAAGAAAAGATCAGCACTTTTTGAACGCAACAGATTTCGCAGCAATAATGAGATATGTTTGTGGGGAAAACTGTCTTTTGCATTAAGAAGCTTGCCCAAAATAGAAGGGGCTTTTATATGCAGAATGTAAGGAGATCTGCTCAAAATGCAAAGTTTCCTGCACAAACAACTGTAAATTTATTTTTGGCAAAAAAAGTGCCAGAATGCGACAACAAGAATGGAGCACAAAATCCATCATGGTGCATACTCTGCTCCAAGTTTAAGAAGGTGTAACTCAGAAGAGGAACATCTCTTCAAAAATAATTGGATGGTGAATTGTGAACAAATGTCTAACTGTGGGTTGGTTCCACATGAACTGAGAATCATAAACTATGAGGCTGCCAAGGAACGCATTAAGAAAAGGTTAAAAGAGGCTGACCGGCAATTAGACATGGAGTGCATTTTTAATACATAATTTTCTCAGTGACACATTTGAAAAAGGGTATACTCACAAAGATTTTCTTCCCGATTTAGCCTTCTGCTTCTGGAGAGAAGGCCTTTCGGTTTCACATGAAGTCTGCTCCCTACCTGGAGGAAAGCAGCCCTCTGAAAATTTTGTTTTTGAGATTGCAGCTCTCAGAATGTCACAGCTAGTATAGCAATAAGCTTAAGTATGGCTAACTGATGTTGAATTTCGGTTAACAGCAATTTTACCAGCATAAATTAAAGAGCTACTTTTAAAAAAAGGAAAGGAAAAAGGAAAAAAAAGCAACACCAACAGCAGCAGTCAGGATGGTCTACAGGCCACCCTCTTCTGCTCACTACCATTCACACTTGTTGAAAACCAGCCCTGACAATTATTTTGTGTTTGGGGGAGAAATGGTTAACAGATTAAAAATAGGAGTCCAGTTCTGGGATTTTCCGCTGCATGGTGTCATTTTTTGAATGGCAGTGAGCAGAAGAAGGACCATCCTGACTGCTGCCATTGGTGTTGTCAACATTCAGACTGCCCTTTGCAATGTAAAGCTTGTCATCCTTTTTCTTGCCAGCAACGCGGGCACAATGTTGTGCAGCAATATTGGGTTATTTCCTGGCTTTTTGAATTGTGGGTACAGAAGCACAATATCCCACATTGTGCTGGAAGAAGCAGTATTATTGGGGTTCTTGTGCTACTCAAGCTAAGATTGAGCTTTGCAATTAGAAAGAGAGCTTCCTTTAAAAAATCCCCACCAATATTTTCTGTAGCTCCAAAATTGCAAATTAGCTTGTTTTCATTTGATGACAGGTCATCAGGAGGTGATTCTGTGCTTCATTTACAAGTTGATTGAGAAAGCATGGTAGGAATGGATTTCTGAAGGAATACCATGTTATTACCTCCTAATTGCAAAGCTGGTGTCTTCTGCAGTCTGACACTCAGGTAACACAAACCTTGCCTGACAGTGGCACAGGACAACTCAAATTGGTTGAATGCCGGAGTAGACAACTTGATGCCCTAGGGCCAAAGCCACATACACTCCTTGGTCCAATTGCAGAACACCTTTACAAACTCTTCAGCTAGGCTTCTGCCACACCCAGGTGTCCCTTCATGTGCTGCTCACTGGGTGGGAAGGAAGAAGAGGAGGAAGAAGGGAAGAGAAGGAAAGGAAGATGGCAGAGAGACAGAGAGGCAAGAAAGATAGGGAGAAAAAAGGAAGGTAGGCAGAAGAAAAGGGGCAGGCTTGCTGACTTTTAGTTTTGGCAACGCCCTGGCATTAGAACTACCAGACACAGGAAGCATTGGGTTGTTGGGCTACAAATCTCAGAATACCACAACAAACATTTCCTATCTTTCAGCCGCATCCACTGCTTGTGTTCTTCCACCCTTGCACCCAAAAGAGTATTGTCATGGGAATACAGTGATTTTTGTCAATGATTTGACAACAAGAAGACTCCCCAGAGCCGGCTTAATATACATCAAAAAATAAATCCAGTGACGTCAACTACTCTGAATACAACGGGAAATGCAACAGGAATCAAGGCCATCAAGCAAAAGCATTGAGTAGTTGAATGAAATCAATCTCTCGACAACAGTTTTTAAAAGAGCATCCCTGCTTCAAATCAGGATATTTATTTATTTATTTCGTAGGTATGTCTTGCTCATAAATAAATGACAACTTTCTGGAATGTGCAGTTCTTCGTTGACTCAACGTGCATCCAGTCAAAGAAACTGCCCCCACACCCATGGGCCAAAGCATGCCTGTGTTCTCAGCAGGAACAGTTTCTCACATCCCCCTTTTTCCAGTGTAATTTCCCCTTCTATCTATATTTGTTATATTTCCTTGAATAATTCCCCACACACATACTTCAGCTTTGATTACAAGCTGCTGTAGTTCACTCCCTTTGCAGGCCACGCAAGGACAAAACCATTTTGTTGTTCTACTTGCTCTGCGAAGCAGTGCATTAAATGTGAGACATGCCTAGGCTGGTGCCAAACACAATCACTTGTAGAGAGGAAATACAGAAGCCTTTATATGAAGAGTTATTTATTTATTGGATTGATTTAAGTAGAGCAACTACTGTGACATACACAGACTCCTGGAACAGCCTTATGAATACATCCAGGACTCCATGGAGAATTTTCTCTTTCCTGTCAATTCTCACTCCCCCCCCCCCCTTCATAGCCAGAAATGTATTCTTAAAAGCGACATCTCTGCTGCATACTTCAGCAGCTTCTCCAACTAGTAGATCTCAGTGATTTTACAGTACTTAAAGCATTATGGGCAATGTGTAGAAGAAGGGAAGGCATGTATTTTCGGAAAACAGTTGTGATGTGCAATGTGGTCTTTTTCTGATTTGTGCATATACATACGGTAGTTACAGTACCAAATTGCAGGATTTCTGTCACCAAGGAGTGTGTGTATTCCTCTCTACTTATGAAGTCTCTGATGGCATTTTTAAGGCATGTGACATACGCGAGTAGTGGTTTACCATTACCATCCCTCCCCATAAGTTTCCATGACTGGATGGGAATTTGAATTCAGGTCTTCTGAGTCCTATCTCCATACAGTATTCTATCTACTACTGCACACTGGCATATGCACTGAGGGCTAAGGATATGCATATCTATAATATCTGCATAGATGAATTTTTTCCTGTTCCATGTCAGGTATCGACTTGGTTCCATCCAGGTTGCTTATTGTTTTAAGAGACAGTATCTATCTATCTATCTATCTATCTATCTATCTATCTATCTATCTATCTATCTATCTATCTATCTATCTATCTATCTATCTATCTATCTATCTATCTATCTGTCTGTCTGTCTGTCTGTCTGTCTGTCTGTCTGTCTGTCTGTCTGTCTGTCTGTCTGTCCTTATTATTTGTTTGTTTGTTTGCTTGCTTGCTTGCTTGCTTGCTTGCTTGTTTGTTTCACTTTTGTAGCATCCATCTGGCCAAAGGCCACTCTGGGCAGTTCACAACAAGAAAGACTCAAGAAACATGGCTAAAATACAAAATACAGCCAACCTAAAAATACTAATAGTAAAATAAAAAATAAAAAATACAATCAAAAATACATTAAAATACAATCAATGTGAATAGACAACTCAGATGATGCAATTAGATTGAGTTAAGCCAAATAGGTCCAGCAGACTCTGCAGGTGTGATATTCTGAAACATCTGCCTAAATAATAAGATTTTTAAAGATTTCTTTAAAATAGCCAGCGAAAGGACCAAGCAAATTGTGGGAGGCAACTTGTTCCACATTTAAGGAGCAACCACCGAGAAGGCCTGGTTTCTTATTTTCTCCTTCTAGGCCTCGCTTGAGGTTAGCGTCCTCCGATGGCCTGCTTGGGATGTTCGGGTAGGATGCCAGAGTCTGCCTGTCTGCCTGCCTTCCTAGCTTTTAAAATGCACCAATGTTTTTACTTGTCTGCCTTGCTTGAACACCTTCTGCCCATCAACACTGTGCTTTACATGCATTTTAAATATGCACATTTTTCTGCACTCACTTTCAAATCTGTGCAATTTTGGGGAGACATCCTGTAGCAATCTGTCAAGGTGAACATTCCCATGACTATGTACAGTATCAGCATTCAGCAGCATACTGTCTGGAAAGTGTGGTCTGTGGGCAAAATGCTTCAAAATGTCAGCTTTACAATTAGAAGGTAATGAAACATTTGGCCTCCAAAGATGCAGACCTTCAACAATCCCCTTGCACATGAAGCCCATCTTTTTTTTCCTGTGACCAGTTTTCCCAACAAAAGCAAGCTAATTTGCAACTTGAGAAACCTCATATTAGGATAAATGAAGGGAAATCTGCTTCTAGTGACAGGCTCACTACAATATCTGTTTTGAGCCTAAGAAAAGCCTATTGAATCTTACACATGTCTAGTGAGTGATGCAGTAGGTATCTCAGAACTTGGAAAAGTAACTACAGTATATACTTGAGCTTTCTGGGGACTGAAATGCTGAAAAAAGCAAGTCCCCAGGTTCTGGTGTCCCCACATATAGTGACCCAGTAAATCTAGCATTCTGTTTTCAGACACTTTTAGGCAGAAAAGGGAACATTGCTCAAGTAGAAGACATCTTTTAGAAAGGGCTACCTCATTTGCCAATGCAGAAACAAATGTGACAAATCCATCAGGTCAAACAAGACTAAATGATGTGGCCAAATCAGATCATCTGTGTGCTGCTGCCTCTTTAAGAGATGACATTAAGCCAGCTGCAGATGATGATTATCCATTTGGCAAAGATGATTTGGTAATTAAGCCTGAGATTAATTAACTCATCAAGATAAAATGGGGACATCAAAAATACTTCAACTAGGTATTCTTCCAAGAAGGTTCTGGAATGCATTCCTGATGCGTTGAGGTTGGACCTGGAATAAAACATCACCCTTGGCTCATATAGTTCAGAAGCACATTCACTTAGAAGAAAAATATGTATTAGCAGTAAATAGAGTTTCTTTGGCCTTATGTTAAGTAAAGTTGGGCTATTTAATATTAAAACAGGGACAGAGACACTTGGTGGCGAGACACATGCTTTCTGTATAGGAGATCTCTGGTTTAATTGGTAGCATCTTCATTTTTAACAGAGAAAGAGGGTCAGATTGCAATTTGTGGTAGAGATTTTTGACTGAACCCCAGGAAAAATGCTGCTAAGCCTTTCATATGTTTGAGGTTGCTGGCTGGATAGCTCAATGGGATAGGCATCTGGCTGTGGAGCCAGAGGTTGGGAGTTTGATTTCCCACTGTGCTGCCAGGGAGAAGAGCCAGCCTGTGTGGCCTTGGGCAAACTGCACAGTCCCAGGGCACTTCTAGAAGAAGGGGATGGTAAGCCACGTCTGAGTATTCTTTACCCAGAAAACACTGGAAAGGGTCACCACGTCAGAATCAGTTTCACACACATACATGCTTGGGGCAACAAAAACTCCCATATTCCATTACCACTGCCTATGTTGGATAGGGCCAATAGAACATCTCGATAGCCATAGTGCCCCTAGCCCTAGTCTAACCTGATGTAAGGCAGAGTTCTACATTCTATATCTCTTTTTTGTCAGGTACAGATAAGCAAATCAGTCCACGAGTGTACACAATGCCTGCATGTTGATACCACTTTAGCTTCCATATCTCCATCCTAAGGAATCTTTGGATTTCTAGTCTAGTACTGTAATATAGAATACAATTGTTAATGTATCTTATACGTCCTTCCAGCTAAAGCAGAGAATTCTAAGTCTCACAGCAAATGATAAATCCCAGGATTTTGTAGGACATTGACATTGCATGTTAAAGCATTATGAGACTGTCATAACTGTGAATGTAGATGTACTTCCAGTCAGTGTCACTAGCCAAAAGTCAATTTCCTTTAATTTCCATATAAGGTAAAGGTAAAGGTTCCCCTTGACAATTTTTGTCCAGTCGTATTCGACTCTAGGGGGTGGTGCTCATCCCTGTTTCCAAGCCATAGAGCCAGCGTTTTTGTCCGAAGACAATCTTCCGTGGTCACATGGCCAGTGTGACTTAGACACGGAACGCTGTTACCTTCCCACCGAGGTGGTTCCTATTGATCTACTCGCATTTACATGCTTTCGAACCGCTAGGTTGGCGGGAGCTGGGACAAGTGACGGGCACTCACTCCGTCGCATGGATTCGATCTTACGATTGCTTGGTCTTCCTGCAGCACAGGCTTCTGCGGTTTAGCCCGCAGCACCACCATGTCCCCAATTTCCATATAAACCTGAAAATTTAAAAAAGCCCATTGCACAACCTTAATTTTCTTTATATGTAATTTCTGCAGCATTCAATTTGTATATTCCAATTTTTATATGCCAACCTTCTCCAATGTACAGCTTTCTATAAATTTTTTAAGTGTACACCACTTTTGAGCTGAGAACAGCACTGAAACATTCAGAGAAATGGCACAGCCTAAAGAAGAAACGATCAGTATTCTGATCTGCACAAAAGTCTAGCAAGTTCTGTTGCTTAAAAATGTTGAAGAAAGACAATATTTTCCCCATGTCCAGCATTGTCAATTATTTCTACAATGACTCTTTGCATCTTTTCTGATGGATGGACATTGTTATCTGTAGATTCTTTATGATGTATATGTCAACAGTATGTAATTAGTATAATCTGAATGTTATATTAATTAACAGAGAAGTGCCAGATTATTACAGAGAAAACATCTGAGTCTTAGTCTACTGTGTCCTCATTTTGCAGTTTGCACCCTAAAATGAACCTCTTGGAGATACTGTTAAGTGGCTATGGAAACAACAGGGTTTGAACAAATTTATTTAACCTTGATACTTTTCAAATAATATCAAATGCAGAATATCAGTTAAAGTGAGAAAATATGTTAAAAACAGAAAATTAAGATTCTTAGCATTTAATTAAACTTAGTTCGTTATGTCCGATCAAGTTGGAACTGATTGACTGCGACCCTAATGGAGCTTTCAATGTAAATGACATATCTAAGGAATGGTTTTACCAGTTCTACTCTCCAAGAGAGTTTCCTTGGTCAAGTGGGGATTCAAATTCTGGGCCCCCGAGTCCTAGCCTGCCACTCTATCCACCACACCACACTGGGCACCCTATGAAAGATATATTGCTGTAAATAAATACTTTGAGGCTGGCAAAAATCCTCTTGCATAAGTTATGCTGGCATAATGGAGATGCTCTCACTGGCAGTGAGAGATCACCAGTCATTACAGATGCCATGCCTCATTCCTGGGACTTGCATGACTCATACATCATTGACTGAGCAATTATGTGTAAGTTATGCAGGATTGAGGCAATACCTCTTCTATTAGTACCAGACTCATTCCCCAGTGATGCTGATGTGCTTTATGCCACAGGATTTTAGCCATTACTTATTTGTAGCATCTCAGAAGAAAGTACAGTAGGGCCTGTGGGCTCCCAGAGCCTTCCGTACACCTTTCCAAAATCCATACACCCTATGCTGAGATTTATTTTGAAATAAGGAAGCAGCTGAAAGGATGGTTGGAAGGAACATTTTTAATCTTCCATCAGTTAAAAGTTTCCCTATCAAGATGTTGCTTCTGTCACATATTCAGATTCAAATGAAGCAGTACTGGAAAGAGAGAGAGAGACAGACAGACAGAGAACCCTGAAACCTAATAATAGATTCCTCAATTGTAGAATTATTGGCTTCATGAACCCTTTGAATATTTACCCCTGTTGACCATTCCTACTTAGTGCTTCTTTTCTGGCATCTAACACCAGTAAAGCCTCAAGTCTCAGAAAATATCATGCAGGGTTTTATTGAAAAAAAGGGGAAAGTAATGAGCAACAATAGTACTTTTATTACTTCCAAGCTAAATGTAACCATTTTCCAGTTAACAGAACAGCTCTCTGGATTCTATGCTACGTCTTCTTCCACGTACTCTATTTTTATGTTCTTTGTTTGTTAATAAATCCTAATCTATGATAAATTAACTTGGTATGTTCTCATTCTGACTAATTTTATCTCACGGCACCAGCATCTTGAGCCTCTTAGCCAGGCTTCTGTTCTATAAACCCAGCCTGCTTCGTGCATCAGTTCACATTGTTTTGCCCATAAGATGGCAATTCAGCGGATTGTGCTTTGTACGTAGAGCCATATCGTTGTGCATTATATCTGTGTCTAATGCTTTCCACAGCATAATCCATCACAGTTTATTCCAGGCCTACCAAGTTGGATGGGATGGGTTCTGTGTTAGAAAGGTGCAATCACTCAGGCTTAAAATAGAGTTAACATACTTATCGGTGGTGTAGAAGAAAGCTTATTATTCTATATAACATAATAGGTTCGATAGAAAGATTTTTAATGAGTCATAAAAGTAGAAGTACATCTCTTCCAAAGAACTGTGTTTGCTGGAGCTTAAGAGTGAAGCAGGGATACCATGTGAAAGAAGAAGGAAACAAAACAAAACAAAATCAGCTTAAATAATTCAGAAAGCTCAGCTCTCTGTAATGTCTTTGCCCATAGCTGCGTACAAGCACAGTTTCCTTTCATCGGTTTCCTATCACTTCCTCGTGAGCTTCATATCAGTAGAGGAACTGCATGTCTGAAGACACGCACAGCCTTTACTTGGATTGAATTTTGAAATAAGTGTGATTTCCTGAAGAGAGACCCAGTTTCTTCTGTTGTATAACAAGTGCATGGCTGAGAATAGTCAAGCTCACCTAGGTTGACCTTGGAATAAAGATGCAGGAAGATACCTAACAGCTAGCATGGTATAGTGTTTGAAGTGTTGGACTGGGATACCCAAGTTCTAGTTTCCAATGAGCCTAAAATGCTCAGCCTGGATCAGCCAATCTCTATCAATTTACTTTCTTGGACAGCTACTACCAGTTTAAAAGGAGGTTTTTCAGGCTCTGGCTGATAGACATGCTTTCTGGAAATTGAGTGAACTGTACTTTCAAAGAATGATGCTCTGTAGCAGACTATCATGGCACCTTTTAGAGAACTAGCTGGTATATGTCAAAATATAACATACTGTGTTACACTGAAAAATCCAGCAGATCTAGCCCTTTGGTTTTTTCATAAGGGAAGACCTATTTATCAAACAAGGGTAAGTTGTTTGCTACAAATATACCCCCAGAGAAAACAAAAATCAAAAAGAATATTACAATGGGTTTCTTAAGTTTGCTTAAACTGACAGGGTGAATGCTTTCTCAGTGAGGCAAAATGCAGGAAACATGATTAAAGTTTAAATCAAGTAGGAATAGGGAGGAAGCAATGACAAGGTTTAAGGGACGTAGTGGCACTGCGGGCAAAACCGCAGAAGCCTGTGCTGCAGGGTCAGAAGACCAATAGTCGTAAGATCGAATCCACGTGACGGAGTGAGCGCCCATCGCTTGTCCCAGCTCCTCTCCAACCTAGCAGTTCAAAAGCATGTAAATGCGAGTAGATAAATAGGTGCCACCTCGGTGGGAAGGTAAAACAGCGTTCCCTAGTCAGGCTGGCCACATGGCAATAGAAACTGTCTTTGGACAAGCGTTGGCTCTACGGCTTGAAAACGGCATGAGCACCGCCCCCTAGAGTCAGACACGACTGGACTAAAAATGTCAAGGGGAACCTTTACCTTTTTTTTAATGACAACACTTAGCACAAAAGGAATTCTAAGTTGAGCTCAAATGTTTGAGAGCAGAACTAAGACAGGAATAACTCCACTGAAGCTGAACAGCTGCTTTGCTCCAGCATTTGAGTTGGTTTGCTGGTGCCATTGAATATGTTTTCATTAAATGGAATGCACCATAACTTCCTGAATATACCTGATTTTACCTTGCTTTGAAATCTAAGCCTGCAAGAACAAGCAGGGATCCTCAGGCAGGGCTAGGAAAGAATCTTCTGTAGTCCTGGACAGCTACTTCTGATCTATGTTGACTAGATGGGTCATGATCTGGCTTAGTCTCTGGTAGCTTCCAACATGCCTACATACTTAGCAAATTTCCATGCCAACCTGAACATGTCCCATTTTTGTCTGATCTTGGAACCTGTGCACCATCAGTCCTGGTCAGTACTTTGGTAAGAAACCAGTTAGGACTATTATAAATCTTCAGGTAAAGCTGGGGGGAAAACACCTGAAAATCTCACCCCTGCCAGTGAGAAGAGATAATATTAGCCTGGGTTAGATGTGCTAATAGTCGGACTGAGTTTAGCTGCCTGTTCTCTTTAATTCTTGCCTACTTCCTATAAACATAACATAACATAAACTGCTGGACAGCTCAGTAGTTTAGGTATCTGGCCGTGGAGCCAGAAGTTGGGAGTATGATTCCGCACTGTGCCTCTTTGACAGGAGCTGGACTTTATGATCTATAGGGTCCCTTTTATGCTATGCTATGCTATGCTATGCTATGCTATGCTATGCTATGCTATGCTATGCTATGCTATGCTATGCTATACATATAACTGATTTATAATGTTCCGTAATATTTCAACATACTTCTAGGGAACATGGGACAACCTCCTTAGAAATCTGATGGATTACATATTTTGCAGCGCTTGAACCTTGGAGCCATGAGAAATTTTGGTCTGAATTTGGTGAGGGAAAAAGTGCCACTTTCCCCTTTGTCTAATGCTGCCAGAGCAGCAAAATGCATAAGAAAGTGAAGGTGAGGGTTTCTCAGAGATAAGAAAAATAAAAAAGTGGGGGGTACTTATTTCTTGCTCAGACTAAAATGTAAACCAGTGAGGTTGTTTCAAAATCAAAATGTATGCTTCTAATTTATAAGGTATGGTGTTATTGTGGAAGACCTTTGTCATGGCAAGGAAACTTAATGGTATATATGAATGTTCCTTCTATGTACAGGCTTCTATTCATACCTAGGTCAGAATTAGAGATCAACCTTGTTGGGTTATATTACAGAGCTCTATTCTCTTCTGATGCCTCCTTATCTATGTGATAGAACTTTGCTTGACAAAATAAGACCTAAGAATGTGTTTACATTGAGATGTGCTGGGCAGAAGTTCTAGGTTAGCAATCAGGTGATAAGAGTATCTCAGACTGCAGTCATGCTGGCAATCAGGTAAAGGTAAAGGTAAAGGTTCCCCTTGACAATTTTTGTCCAGTCGTGTTTGACTCTAGGGGGCGGTGCTCATCCCTGTTTCCAAGCCATAGAGCCAGCGTTTTGTCCGAAGACAATCTTCCGTGGTCACATGGCCAGTGCGACTTAGACATGGAACGCTGTTACCTTCCCACCGAGGTGGTCCCTATTTATCTACTTGCATTTGCATGCTTTCAAACCGCTAGGTTGGCAGGAGCTGGGACAAGCGACGGGAGCTCACTCCGTCGCGTGGATTCGATCTTACGACTGCTGGTCTTCTGACCCTGCAGCACAGGCTTCTGTGGCTTAGCCCACAGCGCCACCACGTCCCTTCTGGCAATCAGACCTGCATTTAAACGTCATTTAAATTAATTTAGACTATATCATTCACACAATGCAAGGGTGAAATTGATTTACAGTATATGGTCTGCAAAGCAAGTTTTTTCTTTAACTGGCTGGGCAGGGACTTTTTAAAATACCTCACCTCTAAAACTGACACTGCTGCTGTTTTAATTTGTGCCTATGTAGATTTTGGGTGGCCGGGGCACCACCATTTTTCCTTTTAAATGTTTTTAAAATTCTTTCTTGAAATGTTTATGACTGAATCACTTCCTCAGTATGTTTGCATTACAAACACCTGCCCCATTCTCTCAATTCGGTTGATGAAGGAGCCAGGAGAGGAGCAGAAGACCAGCAGGCACAGAGTGGGCACATCTGAATACAGAGGGTGATCCGCAAACAACGAGCATTGCCCCACAAAGCAGCTGGAAGCCTTCCTCTCATTTTTTTAAAATCATTAACTGGCTTGGGTCACCTCTCTGATGTTCCCCCCCATGGTTTCTAGATGCCCCCCAGGTGGCACCTCCTAGCCACTCAATTGATCAATGTAGCACTTACTTAAAAAAATCAAATCAAATCAAAACCTTTAAAAACAATGTTCTCCTAAAACAGAAAGAATATGCCGTGATTTCAGCAATGTAGACACCAAAACTGGTTAAAGTCACCGGGAAAAAAAAAATCAATTTCTATCAAGTGCATGTGAACACATGTGACCTGAACCCGATTTTTTAAATATCTAGACAGAAATCGATTCGGATTGCCTGTCTGACCACAGCCTCAGATGGAGAGCTCTGGAATCTGTTTATACTTAGATGTTTGGTTCTGCTATTATTTTGTGAATTAATCAGATGTGTTGTTATCATTTTTTCCAATTAGTCAGATGTAAACATTTGGAAAGTTTGCTGAACTCAAGTATGATTAACAAGCAGCCACAACTAATTACTGTCTCAAGGAATATAAAGCCCGGACCCTTCTATTCATGAAGCCTCCATATAAACCTAGATCCCAGGAAGGTGCTGTGCACTTACCGATTCTGAGACTACTGGCAATCAGAAGCAGTGTAAGATTATTATTTTTTCTGTGTACTCTCCCACTTTACTGTTCATATTTTCTGTTCTACCATCTCTTTGATAAAATTGTTATCTTTCCTTCATGGTCTCTGAATCCAGAAACTGTTGTCAGTCTTGGCCAGCTATAAGACCACTGAGTTCTGCATTTCTGAGTCAAGAACCATGGAATGTATTAGCAATGCAGGTAAGACCTTAGTGCAACCTCACTAGTCAAGGTAAGTGCAAAGGTAGAGATGGCCAAAATGTGGTCCATGTGCTGTATCTGTTACTCAGCTCCATCAGATCTCCTCCAACTGAGTATTCCGGAAAAAATCATGGCAAATCGTGTGTCATGAAGACACGAGGATGCAATTTGCCCTTTAAATTTACTACCCCCAATCCTGTTTTAAGCTAAAAAAAGGTCCTTTTTAAAAGACAGTGGGAGGGGGAGAGAGAGAGAACAAAACGGAAGTGGCTACTAGGAGTATAGATTACCAAGGCCCACAGGAGGGCAAAAATAACCCAGGGAACTTCAGAGACTGCCTCCCTGTATGTTAAGGAAACTGTGTACCCCTCTGATTAATGTTGAGAATACAGTATTTGCAATTCTGCATACAAATGTGGTACATGGTCATATGAGAAGAAAGAACCTCTCATCTAACTAACATGCTAGATTGTTCCTTACAGACCAGTTAAGTTGACCCTTTTTTTAGTCGGCTTGAAGGCCACTCCTATTGCCTTGGCTAATTAGAATAGTTAATTGCTTTTTGTTTTGATGGGGGGGAGGTCTGGTTAAATTTTCTCTCTTCCAACTGGGATAGTTAAGAGCATGGACACTTGCTAAGAATCTCCATATGATATTTATTGCAACCAACATACAGTATGTTTTGAGAGGTTTTGGCTGGGAGGGAAGTTTCTGGACTGGGATGGATGCCTGTCAACTCAGGAGCAGCCAAATATTTCCCCTCTATCTCAGATTCTTTTTCCTGCCTTTTTCCGGTCAGGATTCTGTCAGTTTTGAAGACAGTTAGAGAGAAATGTTCTGTCAGCTATGTAACCAGTCAGTTAGTCAGTAATGAAGCTAGTTAGCCAGTTAATCTCAGTGATGCAGCAAGTTAACATTTTTATATACAATATTATGTGTGTTTTTATACAAGAAGAATGGTGAGTAAACAAACATTTTATTCGTTCTCATTACCAGAGTCTCAGATTGTATAGAGACAGTAAGTGTCAGTTGAGGTAAACTAACAAGTAAAGGGTGGTCTACTGAGGCAGACTTGAAGCCAATCTGCTCTGTAGGTCACTGCCTGAACCCTTTTTATCTGCTGAGTAATAAGAGGGATTTTAAAATTTTAAGCCACACTCAATTCCTCACACACTCTGACCCAAGAAATTCCACCATTTTCCCCTGTGGGCTGAGAGGATCCATTTTTATTTTTACTTCTTTTACTAACCTTGTCAAGTCGACTGATATGTTTATTCACTGCTATCAGCTATTTCCTTTATAGTTTAAAAACTGCTATTTCCTTTTTAGTTTAAAGCAGTTTCTGTATAATTATTTGCACTGTTCACTGCGGTGAGGTGTGCTTGGAAACTTGCTATTTAATTCTAACTCCTGGATTGCTGGATTTCTGGTGTGCAACAAGGGGGGCTTAAAGGTATTATTGCCGCTAGTATTACAAATTTAATAATTTCCACAGTCAATTAATTCATTTCCCCTCCAACAGTGAGATTTCCTCCAAGATGTGTGCCCCAACAATCACACCTGCAAATTAAGCCCATGTTAGCTTTCAGTGCCTGATCATAAAACAATCACACTTTCTCAAACAAATATCTCTCTTAATTCAAGGGAGCAACACCCTCTCACACGTTGTAAGCATATTGTCTAATGACTTGAGGAGTGAGATCATTAGTATACTGTATTATCAAACTGCATGCTGCCTAATCAGATTATCAGCAATCTCCCATCTTGTCAAGCAAGAGCCTTAAAAATTCCTTCCCAACCTGATATTCAGCCAAGGTCTGGATGGAGGGCCTCCTATAGGCAAAGTACATCTGTCACTGACCTTTATTATTCCTTGAGGCTGTTTTTCTCTTGCTTGATAAGACTATTGATGTCTGGTGCAACCGGGGAAAGAGTAAGCATTGAGCACGGTCCTAAAAGTTCACAACTATCATGTCATAATGATGATTTTGTAAACTGAGCCATGAAACAAAAGTCCTTCAGATTTGACTCTTTTTTGTTTTGTTTTGTTTTTTGTTATTGGAGCTTTTTGAGATGCTTAATTATTTATAAACATCCTTAGATTGTTAGATAAATACCAGCAAATGATATTAAAAAATATGTAGAAACCCGACTGGGAAGATCACAATGTCAGAAATTAAACTGCTTTGGTAAAATAATCTCTGATACAATTCTGAATTATTATTTTGTATGCTGCACCAAGGATAGAATTGCTCAGCTGAACTTTGCAGTGATATTACTGTTGACATGTTGATTTTTAAAACTGTTTCATATAATGCTGAAAACACTTTTCCTTTTCTACAGGAACAGTTCAGGAAAATTCTCCATATCTGGGCACCATAATTTGTATATGGTATGCAAATCAAGCACAGGAATGGTTGCTTTGTTTTTCTACCAATATATTTCACCCTTGGCATCACTTATGCAGGCAGAGATTTGAAGGAAATTGTATAGCTAAAGGTTAATTGTTCTAGATTTGGGAAGCTCCAAATCAAATCCCTACTCAGTTACAAAGCTTATTAGGTGTCTTGGGGCCAATCAGTACCTGTTATGCAAGCCTACCTTTCAGATAGTTTTGAAGAAGTGATGAAAAAGACCATGTAAGAAGGGCATAAAGAACATAAAATGAAGAAGACCATGTAAAGCAGCTACATAAATTGTCTATAAATAATGATGTTCTGCCACACATGGTTTTCTGGTGATATTTTTGCAGTTAGTTTTTTACTGGCAACACACACCACCACCACCAAAAACAACAATCTGAAAACAAAACAAATCCCTCCAGAAATCCATCAAGCACAACACACAGTCATCTGATTTTCAGGCTGGAAAACAAAAAGAAGAGTGAGGCAATGTGCAGGAAACTGGAGGTGTGGGGACAAGATGAAATTTCTTTCTGAGATACAGATTTAATATTTTATTGTATCTCTAGCTTAACTTTCTTTGTCCTGTTCGACTTCTCATCTATCTGTATGAAAGCTAGTGACAATCTGAAGTGGTACATTTTGCCTCCACTTCTCCTTCATATAAATCCTTTCTAATCCCCCCAGCTGCTGCTTTGTTTCACTGCTATGGCCGATGTTATATCTGGGAATAAGATTCATAGTAGAGTATTGACAATTTACTTCCCGGAATATACCATTAAAAATCTCTTATCTGGAATAGCTACTGACCATTTGGCTGGAGGATTCTGGGAGGTGTAGTCCGAGAAAATAACTGAAAAACTCTGCTTCCTAATAAATACAGATATATCAATTCTCATGTGCACATTTACTGAGCCATAAGACACACTTAACTTAGCAGGGCATATATCTGAGTAAGCAGTTCAAAGAGCCATGTTGATGTCATGTACTGTCAGGTCACCTCCAACTTACAGTGACCCTAGGAATGAGTGATCTTAAAAATGCCCTGCCAAAATGGCATACCAAGGCAAATAAGCGAGGCAGGATCCTCTTGATTTATTTATCTGCAGGGAAGTAAAAACACAGAAGTCATATTTAGTCGCTGGTTGCACACTTAATTGCATGCTGGTCACACAGCAAGGTATGTGACTGGAACCTTGTCAATTAGCATCAGTAGCTGTGGATACTTCTGTGGTTTGGCTTATGCACATGTAAGAGAACCAATAGGATTCTCACCATGTAGGATTAGTCCTTCAGAAAGGGCATTTCTTATCATTGTTTGATATCTCTTTCCAGAAATGTTGTTCTTATCCCCATCCTCATAATCACTACTACTGCTGCTATGGGTATGACTACGATGACTGCTACAAATAATGATAATGAGCACAGGCTGCTAATAATTTGCTTGACTTTGACACTATCTTTCCTCTACTCATTTTATCCCTAATTCTTTTGTTTCTTAGGACAGCAGCTGATTCAACACCTAGTTACCCTTCTAGAAGAAGAATGAATGAAGGGCAGTTGATGTTAATACGAAGCCAGTAGAATCTTGGGGGGGGGGGGGGAGGGAATCCTTTTTTTTTTTTTGACTACATCTTCCATAATGCCTCTGCCAGCATTCATTCTTCACTGCTTTCTATGTAATACTTGCAAACAAACTTTAGCTTTAAGCAAAACCAAGCCATGTTTCCTTCAGTTGCAACATTTGCATGTGAATTCAGGCAGTATGAGACTTTAATTCATGTATTGATCAGCATCTGCCTAACCATGGAGGACTTCGCTTATTGACTGACCATACTGAAAGGCTCCATTCTCACAAAGTACAGTATTCGAATGTATGTTTTGCTCTGTTCTGTAAGAGCTAGGGAGTTATCGTATTTTTCTGTCTATAAGAAACTACTTTTTCCTAAAATCATTACCCTAAAAATCGAGGGATGTCTTTTACACAGAAGTAAGCTAAGATGACAAACCCAGACAGCATCTTAAAAAGCAGAGACATCACCTTGCCGACAAAGGTCCGCATAGTCAAAGCTATGGTTTTTCCACTAGCGATGTATGGAAGTGAGAGCTGGACCATAAAGAAGGCTGACCACCGAAGAATTGATGCTTTTGAATTGTGGTGCTGGAGGAGACTCTTGAGAGTCCCCTGGATTGCAAGGAGAACAAACCTATCCATTGTGAAATGAACCCTGAGTGCTCACTGGAAGGACAGATCCTGAAGCTGAGGTTTCAGTACTTTGGAAATCTCATGAGAAGAGAAGACTCCCTGGAAAAGACCCTGATGTTGGGAAAGTGTGAAGGCAAGAGGAGAAGGAGATGACAGAGGACAAGATGGTTAGATAGTGTCACCGAAGGTACTAACATGAATTTGACTAAACTCCAGGAGGCAGTGGAAGACACGAGGGCCTGGCGTGCTCTGGTCCATGGGGTCACGAAGAGTCGGACGTGACTTAACAACTAAACAGCAACAACAAGCTGAGATAGCTGAGGATAGAACAAAAGGACATATACCTTGCCTCTGTAAACAGGCCTCCTTCAATCACAGGGCTTAGCTTCCTATAGTCAGAAGACTTCGCTTCCTCCAATCACCAGCCTAATGGAACTTATGTCAGTTGATCCTGAACAAACCAATTGGAACACACTTCCTTGGAGGTGGAGCCTGTAGGCTCAAGATTCAACAGAGACAAAACGTCCAATGTTCTGAGCCCAGAGGCTGAATCCTCAAAGTTAAGTTTTCTTAATATTTGGGTTAGAAAATTGGGGGGGGGGGGGAGAGGCAGTTTGTAAATGAGAGTGTGTTATTGTGGTGATCCCCTCTGAAGCCCCTATCCCCTCAGGTCTTCACAAGGTTTTCACCCTTCTCCTTTCTTCACTGCCACCAGGTATTGCTGCCTCAATACCATTCACTCAGGGAGACATGTGTACTTTTAAAACTTAACTCATTTATTAGATCAGGAAAGTTAACATATGATTAATATTCAATAGGTAAATCACAGTTTGCTAATCACTTGTATTTGTATCAGTTTTACTTTAACTTTAAATCTCTATTAACTCTCTCTACCATTCAGCGTTCTTACAGATCTCTAACTCTCTACCAGTTCACTTTTTAAGTTTCACACTACTGTATCTCTCACTACCAGAATCTCTCTCAGCCTCTTTACGCCAGCCTTTATATCCAGCCCCCTCCCCCCTTGGCTCCGCCTTCCATCCACTCATTGGCTCCTTCTCCCCTGTTATGCTGTGACGGACAGGTGAGGGCAGGGCTGTTCGCTACAGTTATAAATGGAAAAATACGGTAACTGTTTTTAAAATAAAATTTCAAATCCAGGCCAGACGATGATCTAAATGGACATGCAGTGGTATGGCTCAAATCTGGTAAAACTCAGCCAGGTGGGTAATATAACAAGCCTAGACATATTGCCCTCGTTCTGAATTGATATTGCTTTATTATTGCATTGGCTGCATAATCCCTAATATGTGGCCAACCAGAAGAAGACATAATTTGAAAAACAAATCGACAGAGAGTCTGCTAATTGGGCTTGCAAATAAGCTGTGAAAAGCAATAAAAAGATGTTATGTGGGACAGCAGAGAGTAAAGCTATCTTGGAACTGTGCTAACATATTTAGCTCTTGGGTTCTATCTTAAATCCAGCATAGAGTGAGGATGTGATGCATTGTCTTTAGCCTAAGTCTGCATTGCAAAGGGAGCCATGTTGCAGCCACTTAAAGGGCAAATGTCTCAGCTCCTGTGCAAAGGAGGCAAATATTTTCAAAATACATATTCACCCTTTCAGTTTAGTTCTTAAATATTTGCTCATTTTGCCCTACATTTTTAGTTT
This sequence comes from Pogona vitticeps, assembly GCF_051106095.1. Lineage (NCBI taxonomy): Eukaryota > Metazoa > Chordata > Lepidosauria > Squamata > Agamidae > Pogona > Pogona vitticeps. The sequence continues at coordinate 289,314,830 of NC_135784.1, forward strand.
CTGCATACTTGAAATAAAGTCTGGGCAAACTTCCAACAGTATTCAAGTGGTTAATAATTAGTAGTAGTTACCTTTTCTCATTTTTAATGTGCCATATTACTTATTCTGGCATAATTGTGGGGCTGGAGGAGAGTCTTGAGAGTCCCCTTAACTGCCAAGAGAACAAACCTATCCATTCTGAAGGAAATCAACCCTGAGTGCTCACTGGAAGGACAGATCCTGAAGCTGAGGCTTCAATACCTTGGCCAACTCATGAGAAGAGAAGATTCCCTGGAAAAGACCCTGATGTTGGGAAAGTGTGAGGGCAAGAGGACAAGGGGACGACAGAGGACGAGATGGTTGGACAGTGTCATCGAAGCTACCAACATGAATTTGACCCAACTCCGTGAAGCAGTGGAAGACAGGAGGGCCTGGCATGCTCTGGTCCATGGGGTCACGAAGAGTTAGACACAACTTAACAACTAAACAACAAAATTACTTATTTCATACATATTATTAAGGTTACTGGAGATGTCTTAAATTGTTTATCTCAACTCTGAAATAAAGTAAAATAAAATATTCCGTTCAAAATTAGTAGCATATACTTATACATAATAAATGTATTTCTTGAGTCCCAAAGCCTATTGGCTAAAACCAATTGTAAAGCCCAATTAGAGGAGATTCAGCAAATCAATAAGACTACACCTAATTGATTCACTGAGCCTCATGGTGCAGCGGTTAAACTACTGTACTGCAGCCAAAACTGTGCTCACAACCTGGGGTTCAATCCCAGGTAGGAGACTCAAGGTTCACACAGCCTTCTATCCTTCTAAGGTTAGTAAAATGAGTACCCAGCTTGCTGGGGGGAAGGCAATGTGTAGCCTGCATAATTAAATTGTAAACCACCCAGAGAGTGCTTTAAGCACTATGGGGTGGTATATAAGCAGCATACTTTGCTTTTGCTTACACATGTGTTAACAAATTATATTCACTCAGTGAGTATACTCTAGCTGGGATGATTGGATTTAGACATATAGTTTTATCTTGTTCAGGTCAGAGAAGGAAAAAGGTACCTTTTTGGTAACTCTACAGTTCTCACAACACCCTAGTCATGGTGGCTAGTTGTGATCTTCTAGAAGTTATCATCCCTCCAAAAAAGCAACTTTTACCATCTGTGGTTTAGACTATGATCTACAGTGGTACCTCGATTTACAAACTTAATCCATATTGGAATGGTGTTCTTATGTCGAAATGTTTGTAAGTCGAGGCAAAATTTCCCATAGGAATGCATTGAAAACCATTTAATCCATTCTGGCTGTTTTTCATTCTTATGTCGAGGTGCTGTTCGTAGGTAGAGGCATTAATTCCCATAGGAACTAATGCAAAGCCAGTAAATTCTACCACTAGGGGGAGAATTTTTAAAAAATGTTCTTCTTTTGACCTAAGATGAACTTAGGTCAATAAAAGTGCAGGAATTTTTTTTTGTTCATAAGTTGAAGCTCCATTCACAAGTCAAAGCAAAATTTTGCAAACGGAGCCATTCATAACTTGAAATGTTCGTAAGCAGAGACATTCGTAAGTCGAGGTACCACTGTACCTTGAAACCATGTATATAATTGTGACCACATTTTCCAATGGTCTTTTTTCTTTGTTGCATCGAGCCAATCTGATAGTATGTTCATTTCTGTGGTTTCAAGGATTTTCTCTATCACTTCATCTATTTTCGGTGTTCTAGGTTCTTTTCAGTGGTTCGCAAAAACTAGTATTGCTGCTGTTATAATATGAATACTGTATTTAAATATGATTTTTCAGAGTGTACTATATCTAGCAAGATATTTAATAGGAATAGTTCTGGTATCATCAGTATTGAAGTTTCTAATATCTCTTGTAGGATCTGATTCACTTTACTCCAGTATCTTTGGGCGTCTTTGCACATCCACCACATGTGATAAAATGTTCCTTCTTTCTGTTTACATTTCCAACATATAATTGAAATCTGGGTGCTTATTTTAGCCAGTGTTGTGGGGGTCATGTACCATCTGTACAACATTTTGTATATATTCTCTTTAAATGCTACGGATTTGGTCAATTTTATATTTGTTTTCCAAATTCATTCCCATTGATCCAGTTCAATATTGTGTCCTACATTCTGTGCCCATTTAATCATACAAGCTCTTACCACTTCATCTTGAAACAAACACTACACTTGGACAAATGTCCCGCAAAGCCCTGTGATGAGTTCCAATATTTAGTCACAATTAAAAATACTGTTTTCTTTTAAGTATGGATGTCTTAGCCACTTTACTGTTTCTCATATGCTGGTGAGCTAAGTGAAATCTGTCACCATTTAATTTCATGCATTTCTATTGTTTAGAATGAAGAGATCTAAAAAATCGTTCAGTGCCTTTAGAATGGAAATTACATTGGACATGGTAGGTGGGGAAGAAAGAGAAGCAATTCTATAAGAGATTATGGATTATCTTTGCTATCCCAAATACAGGCACAGTTCTAAAGCTGATTCATATGTTTCCACACACTTCCGTCAGTGGCAAACAGTTTTCTCTCAGTTGAAGAATAAAAGAAAACAAAGTTGTGATCACACAGACCTATCACATGGGAATATTGTGTAAGAGGGATTAAATAATGGGTAGCCAGGGTTGCCTATGGTGTTACATTTATTGTCTCCTCTTCTTTCAAAGAAGTGTAAGCTGTCAGTTGCTGTTGGATTACAACTTTAATCATCCTTTACCACTGGCCATGCTGGCTGTGGCTGCAGGGATTTGATGTCTACCGACATCTAGAAGACACATGTTCCCTGTCATGATGTTCTGGTATGCTACCTATCTCCATGGTCCATGAACCCAGACCTTTCAGCATGAACAGAGGAGTAAAGGAACTTAAATGTTACACACTGACAAGCACTGAAACTGCATATTAAGGTTCCCATCTTAACATCCATGCCATGTAACTATTACAAGAAGTAGGTTCTTATATGTAGATCCCATGGGACATGGCTAGGGGTGTTACTTGAATGACAGATGAGTTTTTCCCAAAAGGAAATACCCATTAGAGGAAAGGGGATATGCAGTGATTTTTTACCAATTCCTTGCACATCTCCCCAAACTCTCTGATCTGCTATAAAGGTATGTGGACAGAGAAAGGTTGCTTTTTTAAAAATGGAAAATATATCATGATAGCTAGTGGCAGTGCTGGCTGAGGTATTTTGGGAGTTGTAGTCCAAAAGACTACAAAATGGCCAAAGCTGGCCTCTTCCATCTGACGTATGGAAACCTACACAGTATCAACAAACCTACTGTGAACACTGGAACACCATTAAATACAGACCCTAATAAGCACAATTGTTTTACAATCAAGAAATCAATATCTTACAATTATTAACCTGTCATAGGCAGAAATACTTAGAACTGGATCCCAACGGGGGGGGGGGGGAAGGACAGGGGCACTTGCTTCTTTAGCTCTGTGAATTTTTCTTTCTTTCTTTATTGCTTTTCTGATTAAGCCCACTTCTCATGAATGCACCAAGTTCAGCTGATTAGATGGGGGACACAGAAGGAGCCTTCCTGTAGAATGTGAAGATTGTGAACACATTTGGACATCCCCTAGGCAACCACAACACTCTGTCAGCTGGTCTTTCCACTCCAGAAGCATCATTGATCACTTCTGACAGGAACAAAGAAAAAGTAGTTCTTTAGATTCTCGATTGTTATAGTTAAGACATACAACATGGCCTTAGGGGAGGGAGTCGATTTGACATTTGACAACTCAATTGCAACCACAGGTTCCGTTCCATCTCCGCAATTTAAAGGTTAAGATTATCAATGATAGCAATAACGGAAACATGAAATAGATATTGTATCTTATAAAGAAGATGCACATTCAGGAAAAGATAAGTTTAATTTAAAAAATAATAAAACTTAAATAAAAACTGTCACGGCGATCACAGTGTTTCTCCTGCTAAAATACGGAGTCATTTTAAATTCTTTGTTTCCAAAATTACCCCAAATAACAGTTTTGGTCTTAGAGGTTATCCTTGGTCAAAACACGTCCAGAGACAGAAGTGTTCATACAAATGGCTCTAATTTAAATTACACACGTACACACATATTTCACAGAGGCAGAGAACCAAGGACATTTCAATAGATGGTATTCAAGTACACTTCAGCAAAACAGGTGGTAAATTATTTTGCTTGTGAACTGAGATGTTGCTGTGAGTTTGATGTGATTGAAACTGACACACTGGGGTTCTGCTGTGCATTTTGTGATTATTTACACTCTGTCATGTTTGGAGAAAGTCTCAGGAAATTTAGAACAGGTACATTCTCTGGACTGGGCTGTTATTATGTTTTATATTCCCAGACTACTCAGTGGTAAGTTAACTATAAACATTTGCTGAGTTCTTCTTAAAGGCATTAGTAGATAGATGTGTGAAATGTCTCCCCTTTGTGCAGTGTTGGTCATTTGGGAATGGGTGGTCTGTATGCAAAAGCATCTGATGGAATGTCATGCTAGCACACATTTGTTTATTAAGAGTGTCAACATCTTGATATCCTTCTAATGGTTGTTCTGCTATATAACTACTCTTATATGTTGTCAAGTCGCCTCCGACTCATGGTTACCCTATGAATGAGCAATCTCTGAAAGGTACTGTCTTTAACTGCCCTCTGCAGCTCTTGTAAGCTCAAGCTGTGGTTTCCTTTAGGGAGGTAGTCCATTTCATCTTTGGTCTTCCTCAATTCCTGCTATCTTCGACCTTTCCCAGCATTATTATCTTTCCCAGAGAAGCTTGACTTCTCATGATGTGCCCAAAGCATCAGCATTTTGCCTCCAGAAATAGTTCGGGCTTGATTTTATTTAGGACCTACTTGTTCTTTTTTTCTGGCAGTCCAGGGTCCTCCAGCACCACATTTCAAACAAACTGATTTTTTTTCCTGTCAGCCTTCTTTACTGTCCAGCTTTCATACCTATACATGATGATCAGAAATACAAGAATGTGGATGATTTTGATCTTGGTCTTCAGTGACACATCCTTACACTTCATTCATCTTTTCTAATTCCTTCATGGCTACCCTTTGTAGTCTCAGTCTTCTTCTGATTTCTTGGCTGCAGTCTCCATTTGGGTTGAGGACTGAACTAAGTTACACTAAATTTCTAAGTATTTCGATTTCATTGTCCGTTCTAAAGTTATGAAGTTCTTCTGTAGTCATGATTTTTGTCGTCTTAGCATGCAACTGCAGTCCATCTGGCACTTTCTCCTTTCATGTTTGCTAAAAATTTGTTTCAAGAAATTGCTACTTTCTGCCATCAAGATGGTGCCATCTTCTAATGGTACCAGGCTGGATTACAAAACATAATTTCAAAAATCACAAACTTCCTTTAAAACCATAACCAACTTCAACAAACTCTAACAGAGCTTGTAAAATTCTCAAACAGAACAGAGTTAACATGTCAGCAAAAAGAATATTAAAATTGCATATTGCGATTTTTATATATAGACCGTACATTTGGCAACAATTTACTTAATTGCATAGTTTTTGTTTAAGGATTTCTTTTAAAAATTGTATTTTCTTGAAAGATCTGAAAGAAAGATTAGTAACTGCTGTGTTGATCTTGGAGTTCTTCTTGCATCTCCAGAAGGTATGAACATTTAATTAGTCAAACAGAAGATTGAATTATGGATGGATCTGTGAATGTTCAATTTACGAAGCTGTATCGTGGTTTTATGGGTCCATTCTTCGAAAATCAGACACACTGACTTCATAGTTACATCTACAATAAGCAATTAGGAAACTGGTGGAAATCACACTAAAACAAGCCAAATGAAAAATGTGGTTCTAATTTTTTTAATTTGGTATCATTTGTAGGCTGCCTTTCTCTTGATCAAAGCCACGTACCGTGTTAAAACAGATAGAATTAAAAACTGAATGAATTATGTATTAAAAGTATTTTAACCATGATAATAATTAAAATGCATTAAATGATTAAAACCATCTAAAACTTTAAAATAAACCTGCTAAGCTAAAATCCAGCATACAGGACTCAATTATCAAAAATCTGCCTGAAAAGGTGGATCTTCAGCGGTTGACTGAAAGATAAAAGGGAGGGGGGACAACCCAGTCTCCCAAGGGAGAGCATTCCACAGTCTGGGAGCTGCCACAGAAAAGGCCTTCTCTCATGTCCTCATTAAGCATGGTGGTACCTCGCAAGATGATTACCCTGCAAAACGTTTTTTTCACTAGACGTTGACTTTTTGTGATCACTATAGCGATTCGCAAAATGGTTTTTCCTATGGGGGATTTTGTTGGACGATGATTTTGTCCGTGTTTCGCAGACTATTTTTTCACAAGATGATGATTTTTACAGCTGATCGGCGGCTTTGCAAAATGGCTTCCCTATGGGCAATCTTTGCAAAACGGGTGTTTTTGGGACCAATGCTTTGCAAGACAGTGATTTAAACAGCTGATCAGCACTTCGCAAAATGGTTTCCCCATGGCCGATTTTTGCTGGACAGCGACTATTTCCCCCCATTGGAATGCATTAAATGGAGTGCATTCCAGTGGGAAAACGCTTTTCGCTAGATGATGTTTTCACAAGACAGAGATTCCAATGGAACAGATTAACATCGTCTAGCAAGGCACCACTGTACCTGCAATGGCAACAGGACTGAGAGGAGGACCTCCTCTGAGGATCTTAAGAACTGAGAAGACTCATATGGAGAGATATGGTCCCTCAGATAGCCTGTTCTGCCACCAGTTTTTGAGACTAGCCAGAGTGTACATCCCACTTTTTTTTTGAAAGATGGCAAATATAATTTATTTGGACTTCAGTATAGCATTGGCCTTTATGGTTGTGGGATTCTGGGAGTTGAATTAAAAAAAAACTTTCCTCATTTCTGTTTTTATGAACAAGAAGTAACATTTCTGTTGAAAGACCCAAATACTGTCTTTAGATGTTTTAAGGACATTCTTATCTCTGGTTTCCAATATTCCATACTTATGAAAGCTTGGTTTGGTAGTAGGCCAGAAGCAGCTTTGCTTTCTTAAATCCTAAATTTTAAGTACTCTTAATATTTTAAATCTCAAGTTCTTTCTATAGCAACATGAAGACATTTAAGAAGTTTGTTAAATTCCTAAAAAAACATACTAAAATGACAATTTCCCCCATTTGTGCTGGCCATGTTCAATAAATACATCTGTTTCCTGCATGGGGAGCGATCTGTTGTATCTCTCTGGTATGCAGTATTAACGCAGTAGTAATAAGGCCATATACAAAATCAGACTTTTAAGCACACAAAGCTCTGACTGTGTATGTACCAATCTGAGTTTCAATTCCACAGATATTCAACTTCTGAAAACAAATCTCAAATTATTTCCACAGATATGTGGAGAAATGACATTTTTGGTGAATTCTTCTCTGGAATGAACTGAAATAAAATTTTCACCCATTCTTTCTTTAATTTGTCTCTGGGTACAGAGTTTCTAAGGAATTCAGGAATCAGCCAGAGTATTTGTTACCCCATAAGTATTCGTTTCTGTATGGATGTTATAAATGTTTTCCTCACCATCTGCATACTGTTCCCCTAAACTCTGTTTGTAAAGTACTTTCCCCCATGACTTTTTGCTCCTGTTCATTCCCCTGAAGACAGGTTTTATTTTTAGTCTTGGTTTGTGCTGAGGGTGGGGTGCGGGATACGTACTGTGGCATTTTCTACCATTAGCACTTATGCATTATCTCTGTTGACAATACCTCTGTTTACTCACTCCCTCTTGCTTTTTCTACACAAGCTTCTCACATTCTTAGCAGCCTCCTTCATGATAATTTCCCTTCCTTGCTTTACGTGGGTAGACACAGCCAGAAGCCCAATCTGGAAAGCCGTCACTGATTCTCTTCCATGATTGAGGGATAAATGAGCATTGTGATTGATTAATGTTGAAAGCTGCCCCCAAGAACCCCACCGAAGCTGTCTCCTTTATTTCCTTCTGCCCGTTACAGGGTGCCTAAGGAAGTTGCTGAGTGGAATGGCTTCTTTTGCTTCCCCCAACCCTGCTTGGCCAGGAGAAAACAGAAACTGCTCTGCTTCAGAGAGGCTTCAGCCTAAACAGCTAGAGCTGAGTGAGTTCTTCTGTTGCAGAAGGATTTTCAGTGTGTGCTTGCTTGCTTGCTGTGCCTAAATAAGAAGGAGGTTGGAGGGAAGGTGGAGAGAGACAAAGGTATCAGGGTCATGTTTGGATTCAGAAAACAAGAATGAGTGTGAGAAAGAGTGAGTAAAAAGGAGCAAAGCAAAGCAAGAAGCTTTTTCCATCCGAAATAGCCCACAGACTTGCCTTGTGCTGACCAAAATCCCAGTGCTGGCATAACTCAAATAGTGCAAATTTGGGCAGTGAATTCTGGCTAGTAACAATTTTTTGACGTTGACAAGCCCATGCTAGTCCATGTTCCATAGCAGACAAAGGTGTTTTATAGACACCTTTGGATAATGGCACCATTATTTTGACCGGACCTAGTTTTTCCTGTTTAAATCATCATCATCATAGGCATCCTTCAGTCTTGAGAGACTATGGTAACATGCTCTGTATGGAGGACTTGGAACAGCATCTAGTGTTTTGATGCTGTACCCGAAGCTGGAGTGTCCTCTCCAGGGCACGAAGCCTGGGTAAAATAATGTGGAGGATAGGCTGTTACCCAACCAGCAAATCCTCTCTCTCCACATAACTGAAATAGACCAATGGAAAGGCAAGAGCCAATACAACTGGTTTCAGTGACGTTGCAGGAGTTGACAGAATGACACGAACTCCCTCCAGGACTCTGGAGTTTAAATCATCACAGTTGTAATATTTCCCTTTAAAAGGTGACCATAAGCCAGAATTGATTTGATAGCACATTATTGTTAATACTGGGAATGGCCAGCTATTAATATAATTCATTCTTTCTTTCTTTTTCTTTCTTTCTTTCTTTCTTTCTTTCTTTCTTTCTTTCTTTCTTTCTTTCTTTCTTTCTGCATTGAGCTCTGTTTTGAGTATCAAGTTCATTCTATTGAAGTACTTTTTCTTGACTAACAGTGTAAGTTTCTTGGGTTTATATTGAGATTTTTGTGGATGGCTAGATATTTACAGGCTCTCTGAGCAGAGAGCATGTATCTTAATTACTGCCCTCTGAAAATTTGCCTCTTTTGATATGGATAATTGCACACTGATCAACACTAACATTCATTGTATTTTCGAAGGCTTTCACGGCCGAGATCTGATGGTTGTTGTGGGTTTTTTGGGCTCTTTGGCCGTGTTCTGAAGGTTGTTCTTCCTGACGTTTCATCAGTCTCTGTGGCTGGCATCTTCAGAAGACTGGAGTAGGAACTCAGTCCATGCTCTATTGCTGCAACAGAGCATGGACTGAGTTCCTACTCCAGTCCTCTGAAGATGCCGGCCACAGAGACTGACGAAACATCAGGAAGAACAACCTTCAGAACATGGCCAAAGAGCCTGAAAAACCCGCAACAACCACTAACATTCATGTTGGTATCTGTACCGTAAGACTCAAAAATGTTTAAGAGACTATCTGTTTTATTGTGAAAGCTTGCAAACAACTTATTTGCACCTATATAAATTACATATGAAACATCAATGCTATTCCTCGGATAATTATGTTTCTAGCCTTTTGCACTATCATTCAGCTGGGTAAAGGGGACTTAAAGCTGGACAGAATCACAAAGGGCTCAAAGAATCACCTGAAAAAAAATCTCTACAAATAAATATATTGTTAGATTTAACTTACATTTGTGGATATCATTAACAGGGTTCTGACCCTTTTAAAAAAAGTCATATAGTTCCTTTAGAAGTCCTTTAAGGTCAGATGTTATAGTTAGCATTTTGTTAGAAGAAGAAAACAGTTCCGTCCATGCAGTTTTCTTCCATCACTATGTCTAATAATCATAATGCAAATTAAAGTCATGCTTACCTCTTGATGATCCAGGAAAACACAAGGCAAGTCTATTTACTATCTATAAAGATCAAAAAAGTTCCTAGAATGTGGGTCAACAACATTTAATACATAAGGAATTTTGCTTCTTCCAAAGAGTTCTCAGTGGTGCTGGGCCCTAAAAACACAACCACAGAGCTGTAGAAATGCACTTTTTGAGAAGCAGGGTGAACCTGTAACTGGGTTATGCTTGAACCTTAAATCTTCCCTTATTGATAGATCCTTCCCTTTGTAAGATAACATTCTAGATTTAGCTAGGCCAGGATGACATATTTTGTCACCACAGCGTGGCATTTGGTGTTGGGGAAGAGAAATTATAAGGTACTGGTTACAGAAGACTTCATCAGACACTATTTCAGAAATCAGTAATGATAAAAACTGCATTAAACACCCATAGAGAACAAAATAAAAGCAGTTCTGCTGCTGTATGCCGTGCAGAACTGCACATTTTTCTCTGCCTCCTTGGGACAGTGTTAAGAAAATAATTTCCATTAAATGATTTCCCGGGCAAAGGGACTTCATTGGCATTGCCGCCTTGGAATACTTCTGCATGATAGCATGCAAGTGTGGGAGAAAGATATGTCAAGTTGTTGCTCATTTCCAGGGGTCTTTGATGCAGCTGCATAGTGGTGCCAGCATCACAAAAAGAACCTACAGATACTCACAAGTTTAGCCAGGAGTAAAGACAGCTGCTTAACAAAATCACAACATCTGTTTCCTGCACATTGTGTATCTCAGCGACATTGCTCACAAATGTTCTCACATGCATAGCTCCCAACCATCAAGAGAGCAATATTTTCCCAGGGATTTTCCAATAACTTTTCCAAGCCCTGACACTGAACTAAGGAGCAGATAAAGTCTCCTATAAGCAGTATTAGAGTGGAGGTCTGATTGTAGCTATATGCAGGCCTGATTGCAGCCATTTGCAGGTTGCAGCTATATGCCACAATGTACTGTTGTTTGTTTGTTTTGGTCTGATATTCATTTCCACTGAATATCCCTTAAAACAGCAGCATGAACTAAAATCAAGGAGCAGGGAAGTACATATCATCCAATGGCTTGATCATTAAGAGGTAGCTCCTGGCTTGGCGTCCCAATGCTGCCCATGGATTACTGGACTGTTTCCCTGATGTGAACATTTCTAACATTTCTGATTCTTAGGCACCATACCCACTTCCGGATTAACTCTTGCTATTTTATGTTCCATTTAAAGGAGCTTTAAATTAACAAATGTGGTGTTCAGTGTCGTTGTTTTCAAATGTCTGCAGTGCCCATTTTTCCACACATTTTAGCATGGATTGTTATGTTTATTGGATATTATGATTTGTTATAGGATTTTTTAAATATTATATGATGGGAGCCAGGTTTGGCATATGGGCACTGTAAGCCAGCATGTGAATGTGTAAATAAATGTACAAGGAAAAAAATGTATGTATAAGAAAATCTTGTTACATTGGCAACAGTGTAACTAATGTAACATCAATTACATTGTTACATTACCTTTTTTTCAAGGGTAGGAAAATTCCTCTTTCGGTCTACAATCCCTAAACCAACCCAGTCAGCATAACCAATGGCCTCTGGAACTAGACATGGAGAAATTTTCTTTTTGAGTTGCCATCAAAAAAAGGTAATTTTTTGAGTTGCCATTGAAAAAGGTAATTTCTCCAGGATTTGCTCCATGGGACGTGGTGGTGCTGTGGGTTAAACCGCAGAAGCCTCTGTGCTGCAGGGTCAGAAGACCAGCAGTCGTAAGATCGAATCCACATGACGGAGTGAGCTTCCCATTGCTTGTCCCAGCTCCTGCCAACCTAGCAGTTTGAAAGCATGTAAAAATGTGAGTAGATAGATAGGTACCACCTCGGTGGGTAGGTAACAGTGTTCTGTGTCTAGTCACACTGGCCACGTGACCACAGAAACTGTCTTTGGACAAAATGCTGGCTCTATGGCTTGGAAACAGGGATGAGCACCGCCCCCTAGAGTCGGACACGACTGGACTAAATGTCAAGGGGAACCTTTACCTACCCAGATATCTAGAAATGGGAAGCTGCCTCATAACAAATCACACCAGCGGTGCAGTAATAAATTGTGTGCATGCTAATTGAGAAGATCCTGAAAAATACAAGCCTGCTGGCTAGGATATTCTGAGTTGTAATCCCCAAATTTAACTTTTCTCATTTCTGTTTTTTCAGTAGTATCATCTAAAGTCTCCATTTATTTTCTTTTTCATTTTAAAGGGGAGCAGTGACACTTATCATGGACAGATACAAGAACACAGGATCTTTCCCTGGTTCACAAAAAAAGGGTGAACTTGCCACATATGATTTTGGCAATTGCATTCCTCTCAATAGGAGTTGTGCAGGAAGAGTTTCTGACAGATTTTTCCCTTCAGAGCTTTCACACATTAGTGATCCGCCAGTGACAAAGACTGGGAAATTATTCATTTATCTCAGACAGAACCATTTGCATCCATTTTCCCAGGGACATATTCCAGAATCAGATGTCTGGCAATTAGGTGGCAATTGGCATTCATCTGCTCCCTGATCTAGCGGGCGCATTAAAGACTTTGCTTCTATTTCTGTTCATTCACCACATTGCCATTCCAAGCAACGTTGCAGCCGCCTGATTACCCGCACATCTATTTTTGAATGAAATAATAGCACAGTTGATGTAGTACACTTTGATCTCAAAGACCATCCCTTGTTTTCAACTGAACATCCTGCTTCTCGGTAGATAAAGGAACATAGGAATCCATCTTTTGGTGAGTCAGGTTGTGGTCCCTCTGGCTGAGTATTACTATAGCCTCTTGAATATATCTGCTCCTCTCTGACTACAGAAGCTAAGGAGACTGGTTAGTACTAGGATGAGAGACAACCAGGAATGTCCGGGTTGGACTAACATGAAAACATGAAATCCTAGTAAGCTGCTGTCATTCAGAGCAGACAACACTGGAGGAGTCAGCATAAGGGTCTTATTTGTTATAAGGCAATATATCATGTTATTGACACTTGTAGCTGGCCAAGCATCTGCTTTGCACACGGAAGTTCTTGAGGTTCATTCTCCAGTTCCATATGAGGACACATCCTCCAAGAAGGAATGGGGAAGATTGCTGGCTGAAGCTCTGGAAAGCTGCTGCAAGTGAGTGTTAATGACACCGAGCTGGATGGACCAAAGGATGGATGGTTCCAAGATAAATGGAGATGCCTCTGTTCCTATGACATAGGCAATGTGTTTGCTTGTTGGTTGTTGTGGGTTTTTCAGGCTCTTTGGCCATGTTCTGAAGGTTGTTCTTCCTAATATTTCACCAGTCTCTGTGGCCAGCATCTTCAGAGGACAGGAGTCAGAACTCTGTCTGTGCTCTAGTGCAGTTTGTTTGGAGTATTTATAGCTGTGGGATCAGCTTTTGTCCTTTTCAGGAGATGGGTGAGTGTGGTGATCAGTGTGTTTTCTGTTGTGGGTGTATTGTTGTGATAAGAGGGAGAGATTATCTGTCATCGTGATTGATGGGTGTCGTTAGCTGGTCTTTTGTGTGCTGTGATCACCGGTCCTCGTAGCTGGATAGAGTTCACTGACCTTTTGCAGGCTGTGTTTTTCCAGTGCTGGGAAAATGTGTTTGTTTGCTTGCTTGCTTGTTTGTTTTGTTACTGTGACTCCTTAGAATCCAGCCATTGTGGCCACTGGAAGTGGTAGTCTAATAGAGGAACCTTTCTCATCTCTACTAGACAGAGGTTTGAAAGAGATTCAGCTATATTTTGGAGTGACAAAAGAAAGCTGAAAATACCCATTCAGCAGGGATGGGGACTTGAGTTGTGGGACACACTGTCAAGTCTGACTTAAGTTACACCAGTGACTTGACTTGAATTCAACTCCCTCCCTCCATGACTTGGAATCCACTCCTCCCTTTTTTTCTGGGGAAAAAGCTTGTCTTTAATAGGGACCTGGACTTGGGTCATGGAGATGGGGACTTGGGATTCAGACCTGAAGACTTGCCAACATCCCTGCCATTCAGTTATTCTGTTCCCCAAACTGCAGCTCCTAGAATTCCCCAGACTGCCAGGCCACAGCTCATCATTAGATGTGCCTGTTCTTCAACATAAGTAGTGCTGGAGCAACTAAAGGCCATTGACTGACTGACTGATTTAGTCAGTTCATTAATTAATTCCCCACTTTTCTTCCAGTGGTGTTGTTAGCTGGGACATTTGGAAAGTTATAATTTGAAAAAAAACCACACACATTTTTCCAGTCTCTGTTTCTCATCTTCTTATGTTAATAGAATGGTTTAGATAGATTAGATCAGATTAGTTCCACCATGTGCTTCCCTCTTTTGCTCAGTAGCTAAACCTGCATTAATCGATTGGACAGCAGGAGGGGGCAGAGGCTTGAGTTGTCGGACTCCCTATGAAGATGGGCTTAAGTTGCACTGGTGTCCTGACTCAGACTTGACTTTGATTTTTTCTTTTCTTTTTCAGTGACTTGGAGCCCACCCATCCCCTCCCTTTCTTCTGGAGAAAACAGCTTGTTTTTAATATGACTCGGACTTGGTAGCAAGGACTCAGACACAGATGTGGTGATTGGCACCAAAGTTTTCGACTTGGGACATGGACCCAAGACTTGTGAACATCCCTGGCAGAGGCTACCAAAGACTGGACATGCCCCATGAGATCTAAGCTGGCCATAGGTTTTTTTTAAGTACTCTTGTACATATTCCATTCCTTTCATCTCATTTTGTGCAGAATGAATTCCAACATGAGTGTGTCCTAAAACTTCAAGATGTTAAGGAGAAGATGAATTGGTTGTTGTGGGTTTTTCAGGCTCTTTGGCCATTTTCTGAAGGTTGTTCTTCCTAAAGTTTCACCAGTCTCTGTGGCTGGCATCTTCAGAGGACAGTAATTTTTCATCTTTTTAAGGAGATGAATTCTTAAAAAAAAAAAAAAAAACCAAAAAACCTGCCCCAGTTTATGAATGTGGGACACTGCTTTTGCATCCAATTCAAAAGACCAGGAAATGACCTGATGTTGCTGCACAATATTGTGCCCATGTTGTCAGTAGAAA
This sequence comes from Pogona vitticeps, assembly GCF_051106095.1. Taxonomy (NCBI): domain Eukaryota; kingdom Metazoa; phylum Chordata; class Lepidosauria; order Squamata; family Agamidae; genus Pogona; species Pogona vitticeps. Next base: position 289,329,848 of record NC_135784.1, read on the forward strand.
AAAGGATGCCAAGACAAGCATTTGCTATGTAAAACTTGGCATCCCTTTTCCTGCTGGCAATGTGGGCATGGTATTACTATGTGAAAGAAAGACAGGGACAAAAATCAACTCATTTGAACTGTGGTGTTGGAGAAAAGCCTTACAGGTAACACAGCCAGAAAAGCAGAAAAGTGGATTCTCAATCAAGTCAAGCCTGAATCTCACTAGAGCAAAAATCAGCAATCTGAGGCTATCCTACCAGGCACATATAGTGAAAATAAACAACTGACCAGAAAAGACAATATTGCAGGGAAAAGTGAGAAGAGAGGAAGATCTAGGCAGATTGACTCAACAAAAGAATGCATAGCTGTTAGTTTCCAAGATCTGAGCAGAACTTACTGGAAAAGACAATACTATATTGCTAAGAAGGGCAGCAATAGGAAGAGAGAACAATCTAATAACATAAGATGTTGTTGATTTGCAAGGTCTGAGCAAAGCTGTCAATTATATGACATTTTTGAGGTCATTAACTCATAGTCTTCAAACATCAGAAGTTATTTGATGGCACATAACATCTGTAGAGGTTTCTTTTTCTTAATTATATAGTGACAAGTAGGTGGAATGGTTGAAACTATGGCAGGACAGAAGTACTAAAGTTCTGCTAACATTGAGTAAGTAACTGATCTGTGTTTTTGTAATGCACAAATACTTTGAATAGGTAAGGTAAGGTAAGGTAAAGATTTCCCTTGACAATTTGTCCAGTCGTGTCCAACTCTAGGGGCTTGGTGCTCAACACTGTTTCCAAGCCGGAGAGCCAGCGTTTGTCTGTAGACAGATTCCATGGTCATGTGGCCAGTGCGACTAGACATGAAATGTCATTACCTTCCCACCATGGTACCTATTTCTCTACTCGCATTTTGCATGCTTTCAAACTGCTAGGTTGGCAGGCGCTGGGACAAGCAACAGGAACTCACTCCGTCGTGTGTTGATTTTCTGATCTTGGAGCCCAGAGGCTTTGTGGTTTAACCCACAGTGCCACCACATTCCATATTTTGAATATGGCTTACAAAATTGTCTAGTAATTCCCAAGAGATCCATTGCAAAACATCCCTTTCTATTTTAAAGCTGGAGGATAGTCTAGAACTTTGGAGAACAGGGTGTGAATACCCACTTGGCCATGGAAATTCACTAGGGAACTGGTAAAACCACTCCTTAAATATCTCACTTACCTTGAAAGCCCTATAAGTTGTTTCTGACTTGACAGCACAGAACAGGCACACATTTTAAATCTAGGGACATTTTAGAGTTGCTTGTTTCTGCATTGTGTTTTAAAGAGTTTTATTTAAAAAAATCACAACTCAAAAATGCTTTGCCCAAACTTCCCCAAATTTGGCACAGCACAAGAGGTGACTGTCTGCTATATCTATGCCAAATTTGGTGCTGTTCCAAAGTAGAATTTCCACTTCATGATTTTTTTGTTTGGGCTACTGCTATTTTTAGAATTGCCTTGTAAAATGTTGATTTGTTCCGCCAGCACAAGATCATTGCTGCACTCTCATACAGCAATGCTGTCTGAATGTTCCAAATGAGACCAGTGACTGGGGGGAAATGTGAATTCTTTTCCTCTACCCTTGCTTTGTGTATTAACATGCCTGTGTCTACAAGCACTCATTCGTCAGTGAATAAAATTTTATTTGAAGTGACTATCTACTTGAAGGAAATAAATTATTCATTTCCTTAGCTAGCTTGATAACAAATTCCCCTCCAAACAAAATTAGCAAACTCTCTCTCTCTCTCTGTGTGTGTGTGTGTGTGTGTGTGTGTGTGTGTATTTAATTTAATAACAACAACAAAATTTATCAGAAAAAAATGTATCCCTGATTGCCTTATATCTGGGGTATCACTTATCTTTGGAAGCTATATTATTTATACGATTGAGAAGATGGTTTTAATTGGTAAAATGATTTTTTTAAAGTCCTTTAAACAGCCATTTGGGTAAACAATGTATATTTAAAAAATTAAACAGCTTTGCAACAGAACTCTCCATGGATCAACATGCAATTCTGTAAATAAAGAGACAAATGAAATAGAGATGCCACATCTGAGATGGTGTCCCCGATGTCCTCAGACATGAAGGAGAACACTCACCTATTGCCTTTATTTAATAATACTAATAATTGTATGCTGTCAAGTTGATTCCAACCTATGGAAACCCTTCCTAGATTCAGCTGTGGCTCAAACTAGAAGTTAAGGGACTGCATGTTCCCTACAGTTGGCTTGTTTTCCCTCCCACAATTAGATTACCTCACAGACATTCATTTCAGCGATTAGTTTTCTAAATTAAACTCATGTTTACCTTCCAATGACGAGTCACAAAGCATGCTAAATGCAAAATAAGGAAAGGAAAAATGCAAAATAAGGTAAGAAAAATCACGACAAACAAATCTCTTTCACCACTTGGGAGAGGAGTTTTGCAAAAACAAACAAACAAACATGGCAAATATCTCATCCAGTTGATCCTAAGATTCAACGCTTCAGTCTTCATTTTGGCATTTGGACTGGATATGGATGCCTTGAGGAGCAAAACATCTTAAAACGACATCCTACAAAATAGTTTAACTACTACCACATTGGGCAGTATCTAGGCACCTGGGAATTTCACAAATAAGTATGATTAGCCTAATGAATGAAAATAGCTTCTATTGATGAGGTCTTGAATGAGCTGGAACATTTTTGATGTGCATCAAAGAATCGTTTTTTTACTACCTCTATACAAAGCTGGCACATTTTTCTATTAGGAAGGTGTAAGAGAAAAAACAGATGGTGCGCTCACCCCTGTTTTATATATATCTGTCCCAAGGACCATACCATTGCAGCCTAAGTCTCAATTTCTTTGGACATTTTAATAATGAGAAAATAAATAATTATTTTTTTAAAAATACTTTTCTTTTTTCCTTCTTTCTTTTCCTTTCTCTCCTCCTCTGCCTTCTTTGGTAATAATAAGCCAATATTAATTCCTGGTTCTAGGCAGGTTAACTTAGAGTCAGGGTTGGGAGGGGGAAGCATTTTGTTCACCTGTCCTTAAACTTTGTAATGGACATAGAGAATATGGAATCTGCATCACCTCCCCTTCCTCTTTGTAGAACTCAGTGAAAAATAATCCTTCCATTATGTACTCCTTACAGATTATAATTATAGAGACAGCAGTTTTTCTGATACACATTGCCCTTGGAAAAGTGTCTCCAGGTAGAATTTAATACATCCTGCATTAAGCATGTGCAACTAGATATATTTCTCAGCTGCAACAATTATTCAAATATAATTTTAAACAAACGTATACTCATTTATTAAAAAGCATATGAGTTGGCAAATTGGATTGAAATGGTTTCAATAGGAGCAACAGCAAATACCTGTTAGATATTGACCAGTTTATGTACTTTTGCTTTTCCCCCCAAAAAAGTCTCTCCTAATCGGTGAAAGAGATCTGCTTGTTGTTTGTTGTTGTTTAGCCATTAAGTTATATCCAACTCTTTGTGACCCCATGGACCAGAGCATGCCAGGCCCTCCTGTCTTCCACTGCCTCCCGGAGTTGTGTCAAATTCATGTTTGATGACACTGTCCAACCATCTCATCCTCTGTTGTCCCCTTCTCCTCTTGCCTTCACACTTTCGCAACATCAGGGTCTTTTACAGGGAGTCTTCTCTTCTCATGAGATGACCAAAGTATTGGAGCCTCAGCTTCAGGATCTGTCCTTCCAGTGAGCACTCAGGGTTGATATCCTTCAAAATGGAGGAATGGAGGAACCACAAAATGGTTTCTTCTCTTTGCAGTCCAGGGGACTCTCAAGAGTCTCCTCCAGCACCACAATTCAAAAGCATCAGTTCTTTGGCTGTCCCCCTTCTTTATGGTCTAGCTCTTGAGTAATTCAGAGAAGCTATGGGCTATGCCATGCAGGGCCACCCAAGACAGACAGGTCATAATGGAGAGTTCTGACTAAACGTGATCCACCTGGAGCAGGAAATGGCAACCCACTCCAGTATCCCTGCCAAAAAAAAACTCTATGGACACAAACAAAAGGCTAAAAGATAAGATGCTGGAAGATGAGCCCCTGAAGTTGGAAGATGTCCAACATGCTACCGAGGAAGAGCAGAGGACAAGTACAAGTATCTCCAGAGCTAATGAAGTGGATGGGCCAAAGCCAAAAGGATGCTCCGCTGCAGACAGGCCTGGAAGTGAAAGGAAAGTCTAATGCTGCAAAGAAAAATACTGCTTGTCATAGCATGTGATTTTTCTTACTTGTATATCTTGTTTTGACCAAAACAGTAGGATGCATTACATGGATGCAACAGAAGATTGAGGTAGGAGAGTGGTGTGGTAGAAAAAACAAAAAACTGCACAGGGAAGCCATTGAAATCCATAAACACCAGCAGAGATTCAACAAAAAAGAGGAAAGTCTAAAACTTAATAAGGCCTGGCTCCCAGCACTGAAAAATACAGCCAGCAAAATGTCAACAATCTCTACCCAGCCACAAGGACCAGGGATCATTGCACACAAAAGACCAACTAAAGACACCCATCAATCACAGTGACAGATAATCTCCCCCCCATCACAACAACACATCCACAACAAAAGCATGCTGATCACCATCATCATCCTATATCCTGAAAGGACAAAAGCTGTTCCCACAGCTATAAATATTCAAACATCCAACAAACAGCAACAGAGCATGGACAGAGTTCCTACTCCTGTTCCTCTGAAGATGTTGGCCACAGAGACTGGTGAAACGTCAGGTAGAACAACCTTCACAACATGGCCAAAGAGCCCGAAATACCTACAACAACCATATATTGGGTAACTCTGGGTGGACTGAGCACATTCAGTCTCTTTTACAGGTTTGGCCACTAACTGCCACATTCTCTGGAGGCAAAGAACAACTTCCGTTCTCATTGAGTAGCTTCCGTTTTCAATGAGATCACAGTTTAAAAGCCTGACTGTGCTTTAGGTTACCTGGAGTAACTGCAACCACACTTTTTCTATACTGAGCTCATTTGGGGAAAATAAGTGCAGCTGTCAAGTGGATGATTTATTAGTGCATTCCCTGATTGGGGCAGCCTTTCTATGTATGTGTCCTTGAAATAAATTATACTTCTTGGCAGTTTCATCATCAAGCATTCAAGCTGGAATGCTGGCAGCAACATGTGGAGTTCAGCACAGCTCTATAAAGGCAAGGGACATACAGACAGAAAAGGGGCTCTGTGTTGTATTTCTAAAAATGTATCTTCTTATTTTTATTTGAAGGTATTTATACATTTGGGACGTGGTGGCACTGCGGGTTAAACCGCAGAAGCCTGTGCTGCAGGGTCAGAAGACCAAGCAGTCGTAAGATCGAATCCACGCGACGGAGTGAGCGCCCGTCGCTTGTCCCAGCTCCCGCCAACCTAGCGGTTCGAAAGCATGCAAATGCAAGTAGATAAATAGGGACCACCTCGGTGGGAAGGTAACAGCGTTCCGTGTCTAAGTCGCACTGGCCGTGTGACCACGGGAGATTGTCTTCGGACAAAACGCTGGCTCTATGGCTTGGAAACGGGGATGAGCACCGCCCCCTAGAGTCGAACACGACTGGACAAAAAAATTGTCAAGGGGAACCTTTACCTTTTTATTTATACATTTATTAAACTATAAATGATAGTGTGGGAACTGAAACAAGATGGGGGAGTAGAAGTTAGTTTACTATCCTGGCTTGTTTTGAAGCTGGTAAGCATGGTTTTCCAGTTGGACGGAAATGAGAAAACTATGGCCAATGGGAGATTTCCTGGTCTGACACACTGCCATCTGGAGGCTGCAGCCAAAGGACCAAGTCCATGGATAATTCACATTTCATTTTATTATGGCCAAGATGAGTAATTTGAATTAGGCCACAGAGGTCTACTGCTGAGAGTTAGGAAGTAATTACAGAGTTACTTTTGAAACAAATTACATTCTGCAAAAATGACATGGAACAGAGTTATTTTTTTGCCAGTAATGGCTGTGGCTGGAACTTTCACAATGGAATTTTTAAAAGGCGTGTCTCCTGGTTATTCCATTACTCATTGAGAGGTACAGGAGTGGAGGAAGGGTCACGTGGAGTCACATGGTCCATCTGTTACTGCTACATCCCACTGCCTCTCTTTGTGGAGGAGGCATTCTGAATGGAACAAAAAGGGAATGGAAGCAGGAAAAGAGAGAGAACAAGTGAGTGAGAGAGCAGGAGGCCAGTCCCAATGAAAGAAAGAAAGGAGAGTGAAAAAAAAAACCCATAGACTTTCCCATTAATTATTTGGACTTGTATTAAATGATATCACTGTATTAATGTAAGTGGTTGTGCATTTCCAGAGTTCAGTCAAAGGCGGTACCCAGTACAATTCTGCCCAAGCAGTCGTGTGATTGCCTTCACAATTACATGGACAGGTAGTTGCGCAACCAGTTGTATGTCTCCTAGTACAGTGGTTCTTAACCTTTGTTACTCAGATGCTTTTGAACTGCAACTCCCAGAAACCCCAGTCAGGACAGCTGGTGGTGAAGGCTTCTGGGAGTTGCAGTCCAAAACTCCTGAGTAACCCAAGGTTAAGAACCAGTGTCCTAGTAGACTAACTAGCAGAACATTGTAGCTGTTTGTAGCATGGTGTAATTCCGCACAATCATGGTAATGGGGATTTCCTCTCTATTAGATTTATGATGGACTTAGATCTTGATTTTTGGACAGTTTTAGTAACTGGATTATGTTTGGAATATCGTAGTATGTGGTTTTCATAAAGCAGCTTTTAGAAATATCAGAACTTTGTGCAGATGGCTGAAGAAGCCTAACAAGGAGATGGGGAATATAATTAAGTACTTCGGGGAACTGGGAATGGCAAAAAACACTGAAGCAAAAACAACAGAGATGGATAAGCTATTAACGAAGAATGGTAGAGACTATAAATTGAGTAAACCTGAGTCCTAGACAGAATGAAACTACATTACTAACAAGAGGTCTTCAGCTTGTCATGACTAAATCATGTCTAGTATGTTTTAACAAATCTTTGTAAAGGGAGACAGGTCTGGAGACGCAAATCTGTATTTAAACTTTACTAATGGGCTACCCCAACAAAATTATACATAAGGCAGTATAAGTTCCTTGCACATTGGGTACATTAGAGAAAAGCAACTTCTGCAATGCCATGCTTAAAAATGTTGCCTTTACTGTAGATATTTCCTCTGGACTAAAGAATTAATTTACACATCAATTTAGAACTGGATAGCTGAGTGGTTTAGGGAGCCAGAGGTTAGGAGTTTGATTCCCCACTGTGTCTCCTTGATAGAGGTTGGACTCAATGATCCATAGGGTCCTGTACAGCTCTGCAGTTCTAGGACTATGATTATATTATTATTATATACCCCACGTTATTGTTTATGAGTTTTTATTCAGCTCTTGATCGATTCTAGCTGAATGGATGAAAGGACTCCATTTTAAAATATTATGTTGGCACTAATCTGTGATGACTCAGTTACATATGCAAATACTAAATTGATCTTGTAGTCACTGTGATGGAGAGATATGAAGTGGCCCTAATATACAATTTACAGAGTATAAAAGCAGGAAAGGAGTGAAGCTAGTGGGGGCTCTGGTCCTTTTGGAAAGAATGAAAATTGAATGAGTTAATTTTATTTTATTCATCTTATTTTACTAGTTAGGTATGAATCTTATCTTTCCTCTGAAGAATGTAGGCAGGATATCTTTGTTATCTATTTTATCTTTGCAAGAGCCCAATGAGGTAGATCAGTGTGTGTGTGTGTGTGTGTGTGTGTGTGTGTGTGTGTGTGTGTGTGTGTGTGTGTGTGTGTGTGTGTGTGTGTGTGTGTGTGTGTGTGTGTGTGTGTGTGTGTGTGTGTGTGTGTGTGTGTGTGTGTGTGTGTGTGTGTGTGTGTTTGGGCCAAAGTTATCCACTGGATTTGTAAACACTAAGTCCACCACTACACCATACTAACTCTCAAATGGTTTCCACTCATTGTGAAACATATGTGCATGGATGCATGAATCAGAATGTTTTTCTTGGTTTCCTTTCATATCCATTTGCATCATTCAGAGATAATGGGTCTTATTTTGCCCTCCTAGAAGTAGAAGGTAACATTGATGGCCATACCCATCTGGTGCC